>NC_143206.1:12837500-13160000 GCF_051530095.1 Phoenix dactylifera | reverse complement strand
AATTACCCCCCACCCTCCCCACCCCCTCACCTAAATTGCTCTCTACACCCCCCAAACCCCCCCCCACCCCGCTCTTCCCCTCCAAAACACCTCGCCAACGCCCAAAACCCCCCCGTTCCCCCTTCTCCCTCTCGTCGCCGGCATTCTCCCGATCTCCGACCACCTCGCCGGCTTCTCCCGGAACCACCTCGCCGGCTTCTTCCGAAATTTTTTTTTTTCACGGTTCGTGCTCCGTTCGGCACTGGATCGCCGAACAAAAGGCTTCTGTTCGGCTGAACAGTGCCGGACAGAAGCCTTCTGTTCGGCACTGTTCAGCCGAACAGATCTGTTCGGTTGAGGGTTGCCGAACAGAAGGCTCAGCCGAACAGAAGCCTTTTGTTCGGCGATCCAGTGCCGAACGGAGCACGAACCGTGAAAAAAAAAAAATTTCGAAACAGGGTGGAACACGTACCTTTGCGGCCGATTCTTCGTCCCAAATCACTAGTTGCTTGTCCATGCTTCGAATGGGGCTTAAATCTCCTTCAAAGATCGCCTAAACGATGTAAATGGATCGAGGGGTTTAAGGGGGGTTTGAGGGGTGTTTTTTTTTTTTTTTTTCTTTTCAAAACGAAACGGAGGAGGAGGAGGGGGGGGGGGGGGTGTATGAGAAAATTTCAAGGGCAATATGGTAATTACACTAAAGGTTAGTTTGGGTATTTTTTTTTTGGTTTTTGGGGGGTGTCCTGAGCAATAGGGGGGGTGTATATAGAACTACCCATGGGGAAATGGCCATTGGAATTCCAAGAAGGCCTACCGTTGTTGGGGTTAATTGCTGAAGTGCCGTTACTCGTGGAAAAATGCTATTGGTCGGGGGAGCCAGTGACCGTTGCCTTGTTTGGTTTGGCGGTCCCTTTCTGGGTTGAAGCAGTCGGTGGGAATCACGTTTCTCCTGTTTTTTTAGACGGGCCCGAAGGGAATCGGGTTCGTCAAAGGATGATGGACGGTGGGGATCGAGTCCGGTGGCGTGGATCCAAGTCCGGCTTTCTCGACGATGACTGCGGCGCCGATTTGGTCGAGCTGACCCGATCCGAAAACGACGTGTTGGGAGCGTTTTTGGACCGTTTGGGTCCGCTCGAGGCCAAGCTGGTTCGCTGGAACCACCAATGCGTACTCGGGATTGGACCGTGTCCAACCCCACCATTTAAGGATGGTCCAATCCCACAGGACTTAAATGGTCATGGGGCAACTACCTGCTTTGCTCGTCGGCGTGGCCACGTGTGTTGGTACAAATCCATCCAATTCGGAAGGTGGACAGCTCATTGTAAGACCAACAAAATTGGAAGTAAACTCCACCGTAAATCCTCAATTGTGTGCACGATTATTGGTGTGATCCTGGACCTAAGTTGGCACTCAATTATTAATTGAATAAGGCGGTGAATTTATGTGTTTTTCTGTAGTTGTGTATGTGCATGTATGTAGGTATGTATGTAATGCGAAACTTAGATTGAGTATAGAAAAGCATTATTAACTCTCTTAAATAAATTAGTTGGTGTTAGGCTAGTAAGAATTAGTATTGCTTATAGTCAGTAAGATCTCCTACCAACTTCTTTTATGGATCTAGGAGAAAACAGACAAAAGATGTAGACTCGTCGGATTGGCTCCAACGGTCCAACCAAACTTTTCGATGCTTAAGTCAATAAAAAAATTTTCGATGAAAAAATAAATAAATAAATAATAAAAGAGGAACATAGTCTTCCTTAGGTTCAAATTGTTATCTCTCTTTTGTTGAGGGCAATTGGATCTGTTTATTACTGGAGTTACATTCTAACAAACTCGAAGTTGCACCGCAACAAATTGCTGATATAGCAACAACTTTAAATATGTCCAGTAACAACCAAGCACGTAGTGGAGTTGGTCGTGCCTTTGAGGTGGCGAGAGGTTGAGCTTCACTCATGACTCAATGGCCGACGTTGCCAAGCCAAGCTGGAAAGTGCTAATCTCGATGGTCATATGCTTCAATCCTGCTCAGCTTGCTCTCTGCATCTACTTGAGGGGATTGGACTCGGATGCTTTGGAGGAAACCCGGGTGCACTAGGATTTTTGTAGCCCGTATGAGCTGTGAGCTGGATAAATTCTTGTGCACCGTATCATATCGGTTATTAATTGTCACAATAGTTGTATTGCACTCATGTGGACATTAAAGTCATATTAATAGCGAAGGAAAACTTTAGTACTGAGTGGTCCCGTATCGCCTGATAAAAAGGTTGCGTAGTTTTTAATAGAAATTTATAGAGATATACGTGCTCTCCAGGAGTCGAACCTGTATTTTGAGAAAATTTAAGTTTCCTTTATATTAGCTAGTTTTCAGACAAAAGGTACCTCGAATCATTGATTTTTTTATCGTTATAAAAATTACTGCTAAATTTGTCCAAACATGAAGGCACATGGTGCCTGGGCCTCCTGGCTACGTGAATCGTTCACGGGCTTCATTCACTTCTTCATTCCTCGCTCTGTCACAGGCTTGCAGGGCCCAAGACCCGGTGTTTGTTCTTCTCTAATTCAAGCTTATAGCTTTCTTCTCTTACAAAAAAAAACAAACAAACAAAAAAGCGCACCCTGTGATTAGTCTATCCCTAATTCGAGACTCACATATTACAGGTGGCATTTGAGATGGGGTATTCAGAGGGAATTGATACTGTTGCCGTTGGAAATAAATCCAATGAACGCTGCCGAGTTTCATCAGGTGGATTGGCTAGAGATCGTTACTCATCTTCGAAATGACTGTTCGGCGGCTGCTGTGCTTAGATGGTGATGGCTTCTATATTGATCGTCTCCGAAATAGTATTGAATAGCGGAGATTTTGCTTGGAGCAAATCCGATTTGAAACAACAAGAACAAAAAAATCCTCTTGCCGGAAAATATTTGACGGAGGATCCTTCGATGCCTAACTTAAACTAACTCTTAGAAAACAACAAAGACGTTGTGAAAGTGCTAGAGTGATAGCATGAGGAAATAAATTAGCACTTTAGGGCTTAAGAGCACTTACTTGAAGGATCTCCAGTAGTTGTTTATATAGACAAGAGTCGGCACCTATCGCTAAGAAAATTGGATGCCTGGATTAGACATTTTTAGTAATAGATATTGCGTCCCGAAGATAATGATCAGGCATTTCACTCATTCATCATATAGTTATGAAAAACGCTCGTAGCTGAGCTATTATCAATTACAGGTCAAGGGGAGAGTTTGAAATATTGTGCCTACGAAAGATAACCAATGGGAGAAATATTAGATATCTTGACCTTGGCTTGAACCGATCCATTTGACTTCGGTCCGAACCGAGATGAATAATCTCGGTAAAAATCGAAGTACCACTCTGCTCAAGGCGATAGTACAATATTGTAATTAATGCATGATCGGTGTGATTGTCGCCGATGTGGTGATCGGCGTATTATTCTGCTATAAATGTGCAGACGGTTGTTATTATACAATTAAGATACGCCGCTCTAAATTAAGTAATCTATTTTTATTCTACCCTCTAAAAAGGGCTAGCTCGGAAATCTTCAGATAAGTTTATTTTTTTTTTTGTTGAGATTCTACTCTACTCTAAATATTATGACTTTAGTGTTGGAGGTCATCTGCCGGATTTTTTTTTGATAAATAGACTTCTTGCACGTCAACAGGCCGCGACCAATTAATTTGTACTCACCTCGATCTTCCCGATTTTACTCCCCTTTGATTTCCACCGACCTCGGGTTAAAATTTAGCGGCAAGAGTACTTGTGGCTCGTGGCCTCGCATTGAACTCCGGTGGTACCCCAAAAAAAAAAAACACTCGCAAGATACGGAGAGGGCAGTGTGGTAATTTCGGTAACGAGGGATTCAGGGAAGCGTCATCTCCTGGAAGCCCAACTTTGGATGCAGTGACTCCCCTGTTCTTTTTGCTGAAACTTTAACTCCCCTGTTTCGTATTTAATGTTTTCACCTACGAGCACGGGAACGGTCTGCCTTGACTTACGAGGAGAGGATGTGACGGTCCCGCTCTCGTGACCAAAAGAAATTTTTATATATAATCGTAAACCACAGACCCTCCTCTAAAGAACTCGAACTTGACAATTTAATTTACCATTTGCTTAGGAATTTGAACATTTATGTCTACAGACCAAGATTCTATAGTTTATACCAAATTTCTGAAGACTTAGGTCACAAATTTCCTCTTCCATTTTAGGAATGTGATGATGAATTTGCATTGCGTATTTGGTACATCTTAAATTTGGTATCCCAATTCGATTTACACACTAATCTCATATATACATATATCTACATATACTAAAATAGAGGCTTTTCATCTACCACATGGACGCCCATATTAATAATAGCATGAAAAGAACTTTTTATTAGAAATAATGAGTAAAATTTTTATTTGATATAGTTTTTTACGAAATATAGCAATATAATATCATTATAAGAAGCTTATTAACCTATTAAATTATGTTAAATAAAAAAATTTCGTTAGTACTATTAAATTAATACTTAAATTAATAATATTATTAATAACCATATTTGCTTAATATGTATAGTGATATTAAATTCTTCTTGCATTCGAACATCAACAAGGTGAAAACCACATGTTAATTAAATAAATAGGACGAGAGAGTTGGTATTGAAAATGTAAATAAATAATTGCAAGGTTAGAATAATTATTTTTAATTTGCAATATAAACATTATAGTGGTTGCTAAAGAATTTATATAACAATTATGATCAGTATAACTAACATTCATAATTTATTTAATATAACGTGACATTTATATATAATGAAAGAAAATATTTAAAATAATTTGTTGCATAAAATTATTTAATATTTTACATAATAATTATGTTATATTTTACATAATATTTTACATAATATTTTGCATAATAATTATAATATTTTATAATTTAATTCAATTCAACCAAAGCATTTATAACCTTTAAATTTAGTATAACTTTTACTCTAATCTACATATGTAATTTATTTCATGGCTTCGAGTAACAGCTGTTACAGTGTCGCAATAGAACTATGATATTTTAATAGACCTATATAATATTTTAAATATAATTTATTATACTACTAAATTGTATTTCAATAATAACTCAGACAAAAATAAAAAATCATATCATGTACATTGCATTGACACAACCATTATCTCAAACCCCTGTCACCACCATATGATTCATTTTTTTAAAAAAAAATTTTCCGCTCTTACTCTCCCTTCTATAATATTTTTTTAATACACGAAGAATCTCTATCACCATCCCCTTTTGTCCTGACTCTAAATCTTCACCAACATATGGATTATTTTTCCCTTAGCTCTCTCTTTCTCTCTTTACTTATTATTTTAGGGTAGAGATACAAATAGATCGGATCGAATCAGATCCTAAGTGACTATGATCGGATCTAATTTTTTGTTTGGATTCTAATATTGGACTCAAATCCGACCCGGTTAAAAATCGGGTTGGATTGGATTCGGATCCTGGTCGGATCCGGATTTTAGTCGGGTCGGATCCGAATTCGAATTAGGTCCACTTTTTTTAATGCTTTTGCAAAAAATTTGGGCAAATCTAATTTGGTCATATCGTAAGTATGATGTTCTAGGTGACCCATGACTTGAAAGACTTGCAATTGCCCTCCAGTCAGAACAGATGACCCATGACTTGCTAACTAAGTCGGTCTACAAGCCAAATTTCATATCACACTTATTTTTCATCTGATTGGACGGAACTTGGTGTCTCCCAGCTCCCCTCTCACGAGGACCAAAAAAATCCCTGGCCTTCTTCCAAAATCCAATTCCATTGCAGAAAACTGGCACATGACCCAGATTCAGTTCAGCGATCCCTCACTTTCTCCCTTCAAAAGTTAAAAGGAACAAAAACCAAAAAACAAAAGAAAAAAAAAAAAGCCACCGAGGTATCAACAGTATAATAGATCGAGAGAGAATCCTGACGGGCCGAAGTTCCTTTGGATTATGTGAATCTATGCTTGTTGCTATCCTTCCACGCTTGAACCCTACTCACTTAGGGCTTTTCCGCCTCCTTCTTCTTCTTCTTTCTTTTTTTTCCTTTTTTTTTTTCTTCTTTTTTTTTTTGTGGTACAAAGCTTTCCCTCCTTGTTGGCTGGCATTTTCCATCCCTTAGGGAGCAAGCTAACAAGCTCCTAAAAAACCCACATCTCTTTCATGTCGGCCTTGAAAACCCGCCATAAATTCACTTAAAAACGACCAATAGCACCACGACCCACACACACCCACAAAAAAGAAAAGACTCTCTTTTGCTTTTCCCCTCTCTCTCTCTTCGAGTGCATCCGGGTTGGATCGGATCCGTTCGGTAAATCCAGATCCAACCCAGAAAATGATTCGGGTCCAATTTTAGGACCCGACCTAGACCCAAGGATCCTAAAATTCGAGTCGGCTCAGATCTATGCGGGTCGGGGTGGGTCGGGTACGGGTCAATCCGACCCATTTGCAGCCTTATTTTGGGGTGGGCATGAGCGTCATTGAGATTTAGGACATCAAGGTTGACATTCTGGCCTGTTTAACGCAAAGGCCTTGTAAACTTGAAGCTTCTTTAGGTTGGAGATGCATTTCTGCTTAAATTTTCTGATCGTGGGGAATGTAGATCCAAAAGTTAAAAAGAAAACAATTATAACAATGAGTATAACTCATTGTAAGATCTTTTTCTAATTTATATGTTCGCCAGTTGTCAGTTCTGTTGGAAAAAAATGAATCGCTTCGAAACTCGTGAGCGCATCACCAGCACGTGATCGAAGGCGTCCGACCTGAAGGCGCCCGACCTGGAGGTGTCCGACTTCAAGACGCCCAACCGAAAGCCCAACCTCAGGGCTCTCGATCTGGCGCCCGGCCAGGCGCTCGACTTCGAGACGTCCGACCCGGGCACCCGACCTTAACATCCTTGACCTCGGAAGCCCGACCTCACTATCCACCCGCTGCGGTCACATCCTTCTGGGCTCCACTTGACAGGCCCAAACAAACTTTCACTTGCCGTCGAATTCCGTGGCCGTAGGCTTTCTCGTTCAATTGGCAATTTATCGATTTTCATTTTTTTTAGTCTCTTACCTCTTTCTGATCTACGACCACCCTTACTTGTTTTACTAGCGAAGTAAATCGCTGTGATTAGCATTCCAAGAAGTAGGAATCCTGGCTTTCAATATCCCCATCCGTCCATCTCTTAGTTAGAAAGAATAACGATGTCGGGTCTTCGAGCTGTTCAGTAAGCAAGCAGAAAGGAAAGATATTCGGTCAGAAGCAGGTTGTTATTAGAAAGCTAGAAAGATAGGGTTCCTGCAGTGAACAGTAAGATCAAGGACATAAGCAGGAAAGGAAAGAACATCACAGTCGAAAGTCCTTCACATTTTCACCAATTCCGACCTGTCAAGCCTAGGTCATTGATACTATATCCCTGTCTTCATACTATCTGATCTGATCAGTTAGTTGGAGACTTGGAATTTTAGGTCTTTGCCTTATCTCCACTAAGCGGAAGAAAATCTCTTCTTGTTGACCATCCCTCCTGGCTGTTCATCCACCTGCACTGGTCGAGTCCAATTATTGCAGCTGATTCGCCAGTCGACTCATCCCCTTATTTCGATGTTGGTGGGTAGTGAGCTATTGATGTGGGGGAGGGGGTTTGGAGGACGGGAAACCTTCCCTGCAGCTCGACCGGGGACCATGCCCTGCAACAATTAAGGCGCATGGCCTCCGCAGATCTCCAGCTCACTCAACAATTAAGGCGCATGGCCTCGGCAGATCTCCGGCTCACTCAACAATTAATGCGCATGGTCCCCGTTGATCTCCGGCTCACTCAACAATCAATGCGCATGCTATCTACGGATCTCAAGCTCTCCACGGCAAGCAGTTGGCCCACTCAGCTACGTCCGATCAGCCACGACAACTCATTAGCTCCGGCCTAATCTCCCATGGCAATGCATTAATTCACATGATCGTGCATTAATTCACACGATCATGCTCAATCATGATGGCAACCCGTTCGCCCCATCACATCGCAGGTAATCCTGTACCCCTCTATAAAAGGAAAATCCCTCCCTCTTAGAGCGGGTCCGGACTCTGAAACTCGAGAAAATACTTTCTCTCCCTCTACACATTAGCCCCCTCTGACTTAAGCATCGGAGGGCCGGCGCCGGAAACTCCGGCCACCGGCTTTTTGCAGGTCTCCTGTAGGACGCCACCCGCCATCTCACGCCGGAGCTCCTCCTTCTCAGCCACTAGTCGCCCCCGGGTCCAATTTCCAGCAACAAGTTCTTATCTAGATGATCGAAGCTATTCCAATGTTTACATGATAGGGTTTGAAAAGTAATTATAACCGATGTATTCATCAAAAATATCCAAGTTCTGAAGGCTACAAAGTCGCTTTCTTATCCTCGTCATGATGAAGTGGATGGGATATACAGCATATCAAGGCTAGTGTGGCAAGCAAGCCCGACTTTTTGTCCAGACCAATAAAAAATGTGATGCATGTTCTTTTGAGCAATGATAACGATGCTTTATGAGAATCTTGTTACCTAACTTTTTCATGAATGCAACAATAGATGGCTCACACTTGCAGCACTGCTGTATTAAAAAGTGCCAAGCTTCCACATCTTTATCCCTAAAGATCTTGCATTCTTTGCAATGAGGTAAGACTAGATTGTGCATGTCACTATGGCCAGTAAAGGAGTGGATTGGGTGCAACATAAGCAGAACGTGGATGTCCATGTTTTATGTATACTGAAAACGTCATAAACAAGGTCAATTCCTGATAATATTGCTACAAATTAGGATTAGGGTGTCAAAACTTCTTCATGAAGTCGGCCCTAAATATAGCTAATTAGATGCTAGTCATGATTTTTTTAGTATACTTCGTGAGTTTAGTGTTAGTCGAGCACCTTCCCATCGGAGAATAAAAATGCTCTGATTTGTGGCACATGTTTGTGATAATTGTTGCTTTATGCGTAGGAAGCAATTAATTATTGGAAAAATTACAGAGATGCCTCTCCAAGCTTTGACCATTTATGTTATATATCAAACGTTTAAAAGTGCTGATTGGTTGCAATGTGGCCTAGCCATCCATCTTCATTATAAAATATTATTATATAAGTCATCTAATAACTAAATTTTTGTCAAATTCCAAAACTGTGCTTTCTATTAACTTAACAAGAGGCTCTTGTTTAGGCATAAATTGAAAAGGAGGGGAAGGGGAGCCATATGGATGAACCTTCGAGATTTGTGCTGATGAATGAAAAGGAATTGAGTAATTTGGCAAGCAAATGGATGATAAAGGACCGAATTCTTTGAGATCTATGTACACAGATGAATGACAGAAAACAAGTACTTTGAGATTCTGCAGGCGGATGGATAATGAAGGATGGAGTAAATTGAGATTTGTGCAGATGGATCGATTATACACAGGGATGATCTGGGGTTATTTATATAGGATCAATTTCGGGTAGCATTTTTGAATAAAGTCTTGCATCCTTGTGATATGGGCTATTCTACGATTTGGACTATTGTGATTTTTCTTAATTGTCTTAATTTAGCTGTGCTTGTTCTGGTGATATAGAATAATCCAGTCAACCTGATGTGACCGGTGTTATTATTTTATTATTATTCTCTTTTTTTGTGTGTGTTTGTGGAAAAGAAGAGTATATTGGATAACTAATGATGGGATAATTTGACTCCCTCTCCAAAGTTACTACTCATCGACTGTCGTCCAATGGATAGGTTTAATAAGAATTGCAACCTGCCAATATTCTAAATATATTTGCAGTGTTTAGTTGAGTAAGAATGATGGATCAATACCCTTGCTTATCTCCTTCTTGTTATCACCAACTTGGTCTAATGAGTAGAAACATATAGACATAAATTCAGCTAGTTGGACTATTCTACATGCAAACTTTCTCCTATTAAATTAATTGTCATGCACCATCAAACCTTGGTTTGGATGGCAGGGGAAGATTTGATTCAAAAGTAAACTAATCGTAACTAAGTTTATTTTTCAAAAGTAACTAATCGTAACAAGTCTGGAGCTTTTCCTCGTTCTTTGTTTAATTTTTAATCTTTCACTTCCCTAATTAGGAACCTAGGTAGAAAATAAATGGCGAGATGCAAGTTCTTATCCACCTTGGCGAGCTTCGTTTCTATTCCGGATAGTTTGGAATTTTGAAGGAATGTTAGATTGTAGGATGATGCAATGTGATTACCCTAGAACAATATCTTGATTAGTGCTAGAATGTGATTACCCTCATCTACCAGATAAGCACAACAGATCTGCTCCTTAGTTCTACGATGGGACGTGCGGATACATGCAGACTTTGCGATTCACAAGAAGAATATATTAAAAATTTTAACCACTTTAGAGCCCAGCGTGAATCTTAAAGTACGGACTGCATTGCTTAGAGAAAACTCAAGTTCTTCCTGTACAATGACACTAAACTATACCTAATGTGAAATTATCAAATCTGAAATAATTTTAACACTTTCATTATGGAGAAATGTAAAAGTAACAGTCATGTTGGGGGAAAAACCACAAGTCATGCCGCCACGGAGGCGCTCGGCCAAAGAGCGCCGACCGGAAAGGCGCTCGGCCAAAGAGCGCCGACCGGAAATATGCTCGGCCAAAGAGCGCCGACCAGAAAGATGCTCGGCCAAAGAGCGCCGACCAGAGAGAGCGTCAAGAGGCGCTCGACCAAAGGGCACCAACCAGAAGGGTGCTCGGCTAGAGAGCGCCGACCCGAAAAGGCCCAACCAAAACAAATAGAGGCGCTCGGCTAGAAGGTGCCCGCCCGAAGGGCGCCGACCAGAAGTACTAGAAGTGACCCCGCCACAGGGCGCCCCTCTGGGCGACCAGCTCGGCTCGGCACCCCTGCCGAGCCGATGCCTTAACCAATACTCATCCCCACCTAACCTTTTCGAAAGGTCTGGCGGCTATATACGCGACTCCACTACAACTTGCCGCCTGCCACCATCTTTGGGCCATCAAGGCATAAGATCTCCGCAGGTATTCGGCACGACCTGCCATTAATGCATGAGACCCCCTCAAGTCTCCGATGCACTCAGTCATTTAATGAACACGGCTCAAGGCGATCTCCGGATCACTGAACCATCAAAGCGTATGGCTCTCCCTGACGCCGGTTCACTCGGTAATAAATGCACTTACCATCCACGGACCCCAGGCCCACCACGGCCGGCGGTTCAACCACTCCAACAGGTCCGATCGACCGTGACAACTCCCTGGTTCCGGTCTGATTCGGCCTTATTCTCCACTACGCCATTAATGGGCCAAATCGTGCCCAATTATTACAAAAGAGGACAAATTCTCCTGTCACCTCCCAGGTAACACAATATCCCTCTATAAAAGGGAACCTGGGGGAAAGAAGTGAGGGGGCCCCGGACTCGGACCAGAGGATGAAAAAGAAACAGCACAGACGCAATTGAGCTTAATATTCTCTTCATCTTCTCCACATATCTCTTCCTTGCTCTCTCCACATACTAGCCCCCTCTGACTTAAGCATCGGAGGGCCGGCGCCGGAAAGCCTGGCCACCGGCTTTTTTGCAGGACTCACACCCTCCAGGAGGACGCCACCAGCCGGCGCACCGCCGACCACCGTCCCTGCGGCGGAGCTCCTCCCACGGAGGACAGGACAGGACGCACTCCTCTCCGCTCTCTCATCCCCACGGAGGACGCAGTCTGCCGGCGCACCGCCGTCCGCCCTCCCGGCAGCGGAGCTCCTCCTCCCCTGGTTTCGCGGCGGCCCCCGGGTCCAATTTCCAGCAATAGTTGGCGCTAGAGGAAGGGCCCGAGTTGCTGCCATGAAACTAAGAAGCAAAGGGGCCTCCAATGCCTCTCGACGTCCTCCACCCAGTCCTGAACATTCTGTCCAAAACTCGCCGCCTCCGGCCGAGTCAACCCCTCAAGTTCGGCCGGAGCAGTTTGATGCCCTGGTGCAACAGGTGCAAGCCTTGGCTACCGCTGTCCAAAGCTTGCAACCCAGGGGCATCCCAACGGCACCGCTTCCTCCGGCTCCAGTCCAACCGGAGCCTCCTACAAGCGGACTTCCCCTTCGAGGTCAGGACTCTTAAGTCCAGGCCTCCTTCTGGAGAGAGCACCCAGTCAGAGGCCACGGAGGCTGGCCACAACCTTCAGAAGCTGAGTCGGTTCCGGGGCAACTTGCACCCGAACGAACCGCTGCAGCGGTCCTCCAGAATGACGAACTCGACAAGAAGGTCGAGAAGCTGGAGCGCCAAATCCAGGCGCTCCACGGAAGAAAATCAGGACGTGATGGCGACTTCGAGTTCACTACGAAGTCGCCCTTCTCTCCGGAGATTGAAGATGAACCGGTTCCACTACGGTTCAAGATGCCTCAGGTGGAGCCTTACAACGGCAAGGCTGATCCCCTTGACCACCTGGAAAGTTACCGGGTCTTAATGGCCCTACAAGGAGCCTCGGAGGCCATGATGTGCAAGGCTTTTCCGGCAACACTCCGAGGGCCAGCCCGGCTTTGGTTTACCGGGCTGAAGCCGAGTACTATCTCTTCTTTTGAGCAGCTCGGCAGACAATTTGCTGGCAATTTTGCCGCCAGCCAGCCCCAGCGACGGACCTCCGACTCCCTCCTGGACATTAAGCAAAAGGAGGGAGAGTCCTTCAAGGAGTATTTGGACCGGTTCACTGCCGCAACATGGGAGGTCCGGGAGCTTGACCAGTCAATCGCAATGTCGGCGCTAAAGACTGGAGCCCAGTCCTATAGATTCCTCTTCTCGATCGAGAAGAATTTTCCCGCGGACCTCACCGAAATGTTCGCTCGGGCGCGGAAGTACGCCAAGGCGGAAGAGGCCGTGGCAGTTAGGCGGGGCGGGACCGAGCAGAACCCCAAGAAGAGACGCCGCGAGGAGCGCGGCCAGCCCAGAAGCCCGTCTCCGCGACGAGCTAAGAATCCGCCCCGCCCGAAGAGTCCACCCCGATTGAGGGGACCGCCGCAACAGAGGTCACCACTCCGCCCGAGGTTCCCACCGCGAGCCCATGCACCAGAAGGGAGGTATGAAAAATACACTCCCCTCAATGCTCCGCGGGCAGAAATCCTCATGGAGATTGAGGGTCGGGATTGCATCCGGCTCCCACCTCCAAAACAAGATACCAGAATCCGGCGTGATCCCCGGAAGTATTGCCGCTTCCACCTGGATCACGGCCATGATACCGAGGATTGTTATCAGCTCCGAAACGAGATCGAAGCACTCATCCGTCGAGGGGTGCTCGATCGGTTCGTACAAGGCCGGCATGAAGAAAAGAAGCCAGCCGAAGGAGCCGCCCAGCCTGAAGGTTCAAACGCCAACAGGCCCATCGCCGGCGTTATCAACCCATCCGAGGCGGGGCCTCGGCTGGAGAAGCTTCAAGGGAAGAAACCTCCTCGAAGCGCCTGCGCGCCTCTGAAGCCATCTCCTTTTCAGATGATGATCTAGAGGGAGTCGAAACTCCCCATGATGATGCCGTGGTCATCTCCATGATCATAAATAAATTTGATGTAAAGCGCATCTTGGTCGATAATGAAAGCTCGGCGAATGTTTTGTATTTTGGTGCATATTGTAAAATGGGGATGACAAATGAGCAGCTACGGAGAATGAATGCTCCGTTAGTTGGATTTTCTGGGGATTCAGTCCCAGTAGAAGGCGAAATCGACCTCCTGGTCACAGCCGGGCTCGCCCCCTATAAAAGTACCGTAGGGATGAGCTTCCTTGTAATACGCCTGCCCTGTCTACAATGCCATCCTCGGAAGGCCGGGTCTCAACGCCCTCCGGGCAGTGGTCTCGACCCGCCACCTGCTTATGCGATTCCCCACCAGCCAGGGAGTCGGCGAAGTTCGAGGGGACCAAATGGTGGCAAGGCGATGCTACCTGGCAACCCACGAGGAAAAACGGCCAGCCGAGGTGCCTGCCCTAGCAACTGACCAACCCTCAACTAAGGTTATGGAGGCACGGGTCAACCCTCAGAAAGAGCGGGTAGAGCCTGGTGAGTTATTAATTCAAGTTCCTTTACGAGAGAACTCTCCCGGGCTAACCGTGCAGGTCGGCTCTGGCCTCAACAAGCATGAGAGGGGTCGCCTCGTTAATTTTCTACGAGACAACATGGACGTCTTCGCATGGTCGCCTGCGGACATGCCAGGGATAGATCCGGAGGTCATGGTCCACCGGCTCCAAGTGAAGCCAACCAGCAAGCCCGTGCGACAAAAAAAGCGAGGCGCCGCCCCTGAACGACAGCGAGCAGCAGCCGAGGAGGTCAGCAATCTCCTTGAAGCTGGCTTCATCCGGGAGATATCCTACCCGGAGTGGCTCGCCAACGTGGTCCTCGTCAAAAAAGCCAGCGGGAAGTGGCGTATGTGCGTGGACTACAACGACCTGAATAAAGCCTGCCCAAAGGACAGCTTCCCACTCCCCAGCATCGACCAGCTCGTAGACTCCACATCGGGTCATGAGCTGCTGGCATTCATGGACGCCTTTTTCGGATACAACCAGATCCGCATGGCGCCGGAAGATGAGGAAAAAACAGCCTTCATCACCGACGGAGGAACCTACTGCTACAGAGTGATGCCATTCGGCTTAAAAAATGCCGGGGCAACTTATCAAAGGCTGGTCAGCCGGATCTTCAAAGACCAAATAGGCTGAAACATGGAGGTTTATGTAGATGACATGCTGGTGAAAAGCAAGATGGCGCGAGACCATATAGCCGAGCTCAATGAAGCATTCTCCACACTCCGAAGGTACCAGATGAAGCTCAATCCAGCCAAATGTGCATTCGGAGTCACCTCCGGCAAATTCCTCGGCTTCATCATTACGCAACGGAGAATCAAGGCCAATCCTGAAAAGATCCGAGCCCTTCAAGAAATGACGCCTCCCAGGACGGTCAAGGAGGTACAACGGCTCACAGGCCGAGTTGCAGCTCTTGGGAGATTCATCTCCCGCTCGGCCGAGCGCTGCCTTTCATTTTTCGCAGCCCTCAAGAAGCCGAAAAACTTTTTGTGGTCGGACGAGTGCCAGCAATCTTTTGAGAAGCTCAAGCATCTCCTGGCTTCCCCTCCCCTGCTCACAAAGCCTCAGCAGGGTGAGCTCCTCTACCTGTATCTAGCTGTCTCCCCTGTAGTAGTAAGCTCGGTCCTGGTCCGAGAGGAGGGTAAGCTCCAAAAGCCAGTATATTACACCAGCCGGGTCTTGAGGGATGCCGAGACCCGATACTCCAAACTGAAGAAGACTGTCTATGCTCTGGTTATCTCAGCTCGGAGGCTCCGACCCTACTTCCAAGCCCACACAGTGGCCGTACTGACCGACCAGCCGGTCAAGCAAATCCTGCAAAGATCAGACCGTGCGGGCCGGATCACGAAATGGGCCATCGAGCTCGGGGAATTCGACCTCGAGTACCGACCCCGACCGGCGATCAAAGCACAAGCGCTCGCAGACTTTATAGTCGAGTGCACTATACCGGACGAGGTCGAGCCCGAACCTGAGCCACCAGCGGAGCCGACCCCGAGTTTGACATGGACACTGCATGTCGATGGCTCTTCAAACTCGGAGGGTAGCGGAGCGGGACTTATCCTCACCAGCCCAGAGGGGGTGGTCGCCGAGCAAGCCTTGCGCCTCGAATTTCCTGCTTCCAATAACATGGCGGAGTACGAAGCGCTTGTCGCCGGGCTCAAGCTAGCCAAAGAGCTAGGAGTGAAGGACTTGAAGGCCTTCAGTGATTCTCAGCTCGTCGTCAACCAAATCGTGGGCGACTTTGAAGCCAGAGACCCGACCATGCAAAAGTATCTTCAGAAGGTACGGGATCTCGCTTCGACCCTGGACTCTTTTCACATTCAACATGTTACCAGGTCGGAGAATCTCAGGGCCGACCAGCTATCAAAGCTGGCGTTCTCTCGCATGAGCGAGCTTCCCAAAGCGGCCGTATTGGAGTATCTCCAAAAGCCCAGTACAGACGAGCCCGAGTAGACCCTCTGCACTGAGTTCGAGCCAAGCTGGATGGATGAACTCATCAGCTACCTGCAAAATGAAGTCCTCCCCACTGATGAACGAGAGGCTCGCCGAGTAAAGCGCTCCGCCACCCGGTACATATTGCATAAGGGAAAGCTCTATCGGAGATCCTTCACATCTCTCCTCCTCAGATGCCTCCGTCCAACGGAGGCTGATTACGCCATGCGCGAAGTCCATGAAGGAATTTGTGGAAATCATCTGGGAGGGCGAGCATTGGCCCACAAAATTTTACGCCAAGGATATTATTGGCCGACGCTCCAGAAGGACGCTATGGACTTCGTCCAAAGATGTGACCGGTGCCAGAGGAACGCCAATGTTCAACGCCGACCTTCGGCTCCCTTGACTTCAATCAGCTCCCCTTGGCCTTTTGCCCAGGGGGGAATTGACATTCTAGGGCCATTTCCACTGGCCACCGGGCAAAGAAAGTTCCTGGTCGTCTCCATCGACTATTTCACAAAGTGGGTGGAAGCCGAGCCCCTCGCCCGGATCACCGAGCAGAAGATGCGGGATTTCGTCTGAAAATCCATAATCTGCAGATTCGGGCTTCCCCGCATCCTCATCTCTGACAACGGTCGCCAGTTTGACAACATTCACTTCAGAGAATTCTGCTTCGAGCTTGGCATCGACCACCGCTTCACCTCGGTCGCGCACCCTCAGACAAACGGAGAAACCGAGGTAACAAACCGTACTATTTTGCAGGGTCTCAAAGCCAGGCTCGACAAATCCAAAGGACAATGGGTCGAAGACCTATACAATGTCCTGTGGGCTTATCGGACGACGTTCCGCGTCCCCACCGGCGAGACTCCCTTCAACCTGACATATGGGACGGAGGCTGTCATCCCACTGGAGATTGGGCTTCCTTCTCCAAGAGTCGAGCATCACGACGCCAGCTCCAACTCTTTGCAGCTCAGAAGCAACCTTGACCTGATCGAGGAAACAAGGGAGGCCGCCCGAGTTCGTATGGCGAGGTACCAGCAAAAGACAGCTCAGTACTACAACGCCAGGGTCAAAGTCAAATCTTTTAGACCAGGGGACCTTGTCCTCAGAAGAGCTGAAGCCTCCCGACCAACTGAGCAAGGGAAGCTGGCCCCGAACTGGGAAGGACCTTACCGAGTCACGCGCATCCGCAGGCCCGGAACTTACAAACTGGAGTCTCTAAATGGGACTCCCATTCCGCGGAGCTGGAGCTCTGAAAATCTCCGCGTGTACCACCAGTAGAACCCCAAGGGGTCCCTCATTGCTCAACTATTGAATTTCATTCTATGAATTTCATTTCATAATAAACTTATGGTCTGCATACTTATTTCAAGCTCACCCATTCTCCTGGTTATCTCATGGTACCAGGTTTATTCTCCTCCCCTGACCACGGTTGGGATGCCCCGATGTCTCAGGATGATGGGGGACTTACGAGGACTCCCTGAAGATGTTCGTGAGTTCGTGACGCATTCTCCATCGACCAATGAGCTCGGCTCGTTCTCCTACCCCGACCACGGTCGGGATGCCCCGACACAACGGGATGCCCCGATCCGTTGGGATGGCTCGAGACGTCGAGATGCAGTCTTAAGTGACCAGACGAGCTCGGCTCGTTCTCCATCGACTTCCACCGACGAGCTCGGCTCGTGCTCCATCGACCAACGAGCTCGGCTCGTTCTCCTACCCTGACCACGGTCGGGATGCCCCGAGACGTCGGGATGCTCGAGACGTCGAGATGCGGTCTTAAGTGACCAGACGAGCTCGGCTCGTTCTCCATCGACTTCTACCGACGAGCTCGGCTCGTGCTCCATCGGCCAACGAGCTCGGCTCGTTCTCCTACCCTGACCACGGTCAGGATGCCCCGAGACGTCGGGATGCCCCGATCCGTCGGGATGGCTCGAGACGTCGAGATGCGGTCTTAAGTGACCAGACGAGCTCGGCTCGTTCTCCATTGACTTCCACCGACGAGCTCGGCTCGTGCTCCATCGGCCAACGAGCTCGGCTCGTTCTCCTATCCTGACCATGGTCAGGATGCCCCGAGACGTCGGGATGCCCCGATCCGTCGGGATGGCTCGAGACGTCGAGATGCGGTCTTAAGTGACCAGACGAGCTCGGCTCGTTCTCCATCGACTTCCACCGACGAGCTCGGCTCGTGCTCCATCGACCAACGAACTCGGCTCGTTCTCCTACCCCGACCTCGGCCGGGATACCTCGAGACGTCGAGATGCCCCGATACGTTGGGATGCGGTCTTCACTGACTAAGACGAGCTCGGCTCGTTCTCCATCGGCTTCAGCCAACGAGCTCGGCTCGTTCTCCATCGCTGGATCTCTGCCGACGTCCTCAAAGAACGGACCCCGAGCAGAAGAGCGTCTTCAGTCGCCTCGGCGCAAGGACGCACACGGTACAAGGTAGCCATTTATTTAATGTTTACATTATCTTATCTATTCTTGGATCTCTGCCGACGTCCTCAAAGAACGGACTCCGAGCAGAGGAGCGTCTTCAGTCGCCTCGGCGCAAGGACGCACACGGTACAAGGTACCCATTTATTTAATGTTTACATTATCTTATCTATTCTTGGATCTCTGCCGACGTCCTCAAAGAACGGACCCCGAGCAGAGGAGCGTCTTCAGTCGCCTCGGCGCAAGGACTTACACGGTACAAGGTACCCATTTATTTAATGTTTACATTATCTTATCTATTCTTGGATCTCTGCCGACGTCCTCAAAGAACGGACCTCGAGCAGAGGAGCGTCTTCAGTCGCCTCAGCGCAAGGACGCATACGGTACAAGATACCCATTTATTTAATGTTTACATTATCTTATCTATTCTTGGATCTCTGCCGACGTCCTCAAAGAACGGACCCCGAGCAGAGGAGCGTCTTCAGTCGCCTCGGCGCAAGGACGCACACGGTACAAGGTACCCATTTATTTAATGTTTACATTATCTTATCTATTCTTGGATCTCTACCGACGTCCTCAAAGAACGGACCCCGAGCGAAGGAGCGTCTTCAGTCGCCTCGGCGCAAGGACGCACACGGTACAAGGTAGCCATTTATTTAATGTTTACATTATCTTATCTATTCTTGGATCTCTGCCGACGTCCTCAAAGAACGGACCCCGAGCAGAGGAGCGTCTTCAGTCGCCTCGGCGCAAGGACGCACACGGTACAAGGTACCCATTTATTTAATGTTTACATTATCTTATCTATTCTTGGATCTCTGCCGACGTCCTCAAAGAACGGACCCCGAGCAGAGGAGCGTCTTCAGTCGCCTCGGCGCAAGGACGCACACGGTACAAGGTACCCATTTATTTAATGTTTACATTATCTTATCTATTCTTGGATCTCTGCCGACGTCCTCAAAGAACGGACCCCGAGCAGAGGAGCGTCTTCAGTCGCCTCGGCGCAAGGACGCACACGGTACAAGGTATCCATTTATTTAATGTTTACATTATCTTATCTATTCTTGGATCTCTGCCGACGTCCTCAAAGAACGGACCCCGAGCAGAGGAGCATTTTTAATCGCCTCAGCGTGAAAACGCTCACGATACCAACAAACTTGGTATAAACCAAGTCTGTTGAATCCTCGTCACGAGTTGACGAGCATTTGACCCATTCGTTGAAAAAGAATCCGGTCCGCCCCGGCAACGCGAGGCTCGAAGTTCACTAACTTCGAAGTTCGAAATGACCGCCCTAGGACTTGGTCGTATTTTGGACTAGGCTCAGAAAAACTCTCCGAGCCCAAATCCCTTAGGCAAAAATATTACTGTACAGCTGGCCGAAGGACCGAGCAATGAAGCTCGGCAAGCCGAACCTAAACCCGAACCCTGTGGCAGGCGAAGTTGAGGCCATAGAGCCCATATCCTCGGAACCTAAAATGGATCCGAGCAGAGAAACTTTTAAGTCTGCAAAAGACGAGTTTCCAAAAATGTATATTCATTTCAAAAAGCCCGCAGGCTAAGTACAAAAATTCGGGCTCGGCCCTTACAAATGTGGGGACCATTCCGATTTAAAAAACAACGAAAATTACACTAAGACTCGAGCTCGACTACTTCGGCTCCAGCAGTGTCAGGAGCGGCTGGCTCAGTAGTCGGGACCTCCTCAATGGCCTCGGCAGCAACAGGAGCGGCCTCGGAGGCGACCTCGGTCACTTCGGGGACGGCTACGGCCGCCTCGGCCAGACCTCCCTGGTCGGCCCCCGGAGTTTCTGCCTCCGCCTCCGGCCTCTCGACCCCTGCTCCCGGTTGGAGCAGGTTCACATCAAAATCTGGGAGGAGCCGCCGCAATTGGTTGCGGAAATCCCGGAAGCCCTGGATCAGCCCATTCACGCCCTCCTCTGCTAGGAGGTCGTGGAACTCCTCCGATTCGCGAAAGAGCGCTACCGCGCTCTGAGCTTGCTCCCGAGCCTCGAGCTCCTGAGCCTCGTGGTATGCGGCCTTCCGCTCGAGGGTTCTTATTTCCCGCTCGAGCTCTAAGTGTCGGAGGCGGGCACTCCCCACCTCCTGCTCGCGGGAGGCCAACGCCAGCTCGGCTTCGGCCAAACGAGCCTCGGCGGCGCGCACTTCGGACCTTGTTAGTGTGTGCGCGCCCTTCTCTTCATCGAGCTCGGCGGTCAGAGCTCGGATTCCTTCCTCGGATGCTCCAATTCTTTCTTGGAGCACCTGACGTTCGGCCTCGGGGGCCTGGTACCTCGCCTCGGCGGCCAGGTACCTCGCCTGGGCCTCCTCATAACCACGCTGGCACCTCCGGGCCCGCTCCCAGTAGTCTTGGACTATGTGCATCAGCATTTCCGTCTCGTGCAAATGCTGTAAAAGAGACGAAAAGTAAAACATTAGGCGCTGCGAGTAAAAATTTTTTACAAGTTACACAGATGAAAAATTTTACTTACCCGGACAGCGTTGCAATGGGTAGCGTCCATGAAAGCATTATAGCTCATGGACTGTATCCTGGCCCGGTCGGCCGGGAGCAGCGCGACTCGAAAAACTTCGCGCGCCACTCGATGACTGTCGAGGGCTGAATCGCCCTCGTATACCGACCAGACGGGTGCAAGGGGCACCCGTTCCCCCGAGCCTGATGGGCCCGGAAGGCCAGCATCGGCTGGCCTAGGCGGAGCCGACCCCGAGGCTCTCTGACTGCTCCCCGGCTCGGAGCTAGGGGGCTGGGGTCGGACAAGCGGCCGATCTGACTGCCGCACGACTGAGGCGGGGCGCGCAAGCACGGGACCCGCGGAACTCCTCCCCTGGTCGGCAACTGAAGCATCCTGCCGACCAGGGATTTGTGCCAAGGGCACCGGGCATGGGAGCACCACCGAAGCTCCCTAGGACCCCATGCCCCTGGAATCCGCGCCGGAGTGCGCGGGGCGAGAAGGACCCGCCTCAGCCACTGCTGTCGCCGGGGTCGCTGAGGTTGCCGAGACTTTTTGCTTCTTTCTCGGCTCGGTGGGCTCGCCCGAGAGCTCAGCCGCCCTCTTTTGGAAACGGGTGTAGAGGACCTCGCTCTTGGTCACCATCTTTGCGATATCTGCAAGAGCGAGCAGGATTAGAACATTAGAACAGTAATAAAACGAAAAAGACACTGAAACTATCCTTATCGTGGGGACGTGCCGAGCTCAGGCCCACGTTCACTAAAGCGTCCTCACATATGAGGCCATTCAGCAAAATGCCGTCCCCGAGGTCGCGGATGGTGTCGATGATCCCCTGCTCACGTGGAGAAAGCTGGGGGGGTTTGTTGATGGACCTGAGCTGGGCCGGCCCCCACCTGGGGTCAAACCCCCAGGACCGTTCAGAACCTAGGAAGAAGAATTTCTTCTTCCAGTCATGAATGGACGAGGGGGCACCATGAAAAAGTGGCCGACCCGCCCGAAGGGCGATATAGAGCCACTCTCCGTCTCCCGGGTTCGACTTAAAGATAAAAAGTCGCCGGAAAACGTTGACAAAAGTCGGAATCCCGTGCAGTAAGCACAGTGACAGGAAACCGATCACTGTCCTCCAGGCATTCGGGGCGAGTTGCGCCGGAACTAGCCGGCATACCATCAGCAACTCATTCACGAAGCCGTGAAGAGGAAATCGGAGACCGGCCCAGAGTGACTTTAGGTACACTCCAATCCGGCCTACCGGAGGATCGGTTACCCGATCCCCACGCCTGGCGGGTTCCAAACGGAACCCGTGAAGAGGGAAAAACCACTCTTCGGTCATTTCGACCTCCAGGACGCTCATGGTAGACACGACTTCACTGGGAAGAGAACCCATTGCGAGAGAGAGATTAAAAAGAAAAAGGGGGACCTGAGAAAGACGCCGGAGAAAAGAACTTCGGACTGTGAAAAGCTGGGAGAAGAAAAGCTGGAGGAAGAAGGCAATAAGAAGGGGACAGAGGGCCAGGGGAGGGTTTATATAAACCTCCCCAACGGCCCCGATCGGTAAAAAGAAAAGCCGCATCCCGTTGAGATGACCACACGTGTCGGTCCAAAAGACAGAACGATGCGTTTAATTAGGGCTAGCGCTTCGAACGCCGAAGCGCCCCATCGGATCGTGCGGCCCCATCATGAGCCCACGACGCGAGGACGCTTCGCAAAAGGTGTCCCAATAATGAGGCTTTTCGGGAAAGAAGAGACGCCGCCTACTAAAGGCACCTCGAAGCGTCCGATAATTCAAAATACGCAATAAATTAAAATTTTCAGAATCCGTAATAACCCAACTAAAGCAACTTCCCGCGCTCCAGCTGGTAGCCAACTGGAACTCGGAAGTCGGGGGGTAGTGTTGGGGGAAAAACCACAAGTCATGCCGCCACGGAGGCGCTCGGCCAAAGAGCGCCGACCGGAAAGGCACTCGGCCAAAGAGCGCCGACCAGAAAGATGCCCGGCCAAAGAGCGCCGACCAGAAAGATGCCCGGCCAAAGAGCGCCGACCAGGAAGGCGCCTGACTAAAGAGCGCCGACCAGAGAGAGCGCCAAGTGGCGCTCGACCAAAGGGCACCAACCAGAAGGGTGCTCGGCTAGAGAGCGCCGACCCGAAAAGGCCCAACCAAAACAAATAGAGGCGCTCGGCTAGAAGGTGCCCGCCCGAAGGGTGCCGACCAGAAGTACTAGAAGTGACCCCGCCACAGGGCGCCCCTCTGGGCGACCAGCTCGGCTCGGCACCCCTGCCGAGCCGATGCCTTAACCAATACTCATCCCCACCTAACCTTTTCGAAAGGTCTGGCGGCTATATGCGCGACTCCACTACAACTTGCCGCCTGCCACCATCTTTGGGCCATCAAGGCATAAGATCTCCGCAGGTATTCGGCACGACCTGCCATTAATGCATGAGACCCCCTCAAGTCTCCGATGCACTCAGTCATTTAATGAACACGGCTCAAGGCGATCTCCGGATCACTGAACCATCAAAGCGTATGGCTCTCCCTGACCGCCGGTTCACTCGGTAATAAATGCACTTACCATCCACGGACCCCAGGCCCACCACGGCCGGCGGTTCAACCACTCCAACAGGTCCGATCGACCGTGACAACTCCCTGGTTCCGGTCTGATTCGGCCTTATTCTCCACTACGCCATTAATGGGCCAAATCGTGCCCAATTATTACAAAAGAGGACAAATTCCCCTGTCACCTCCCAGGTAACACAATATCCCTCTATAAAAGGGAACCTGGGGGAAAGAAGTGAGGGGGCCCCGGACTCGGACCAGAGGATGAAAAAGAAACAGCACAGACGCAATTGAGCTTAATATTCTCTTCATCTTCTCCACATATCTCTTCCTTACTCTCTCCACATACTAGCCCCCTCTGACTTAAGCATCGGAGGGCCGGCGCCGGAAAGCCCGGCCACCGGCTTTTTTGCAGGACTCACACCCTCCAGGAGGACGCCACCAGCCGGCGCACCGCCGACCACCGTCCCTGCGGCGGAGCTCCTCCCACGGAGGACAGGACATGACGCACTCCTCTCCGCTCTCTCATCCCCACGGAGGACGCAGTCTGCCGGCGCACCGCCGTCCGCCCTCCCGGCAGCGGAGCTCCTCCTCCCCTGGTTTCGCGGCGGCCCCCGGGTCCAATTTCCAGCAACAAGTCACATAAAGAAATTTACCCATCTAACATATTCCTGCAACTTCTCAATCTTGCAGCCAAAATCCCACCTAGAAAGGTAGCAGCAATAGAGTTATGTTTGAAAGCTTGAGATGGCCAGAAGGTGGGGGCTCCCAAGAAAAAAAAAGTAAGATGGAGCGTTGTAATAGTGGAGTGGGAACCCTAGATGCTTCTAACCCACCCTAGTGAAGATGCCCGAGTAGGGGCAATGATTCAGTCGTATAACGAGTGACTTTGTCCACCACGACCCTCGGAGATACCCTCCTACCCTCAAAGGTATAAGCAATTCTATCCAGCCGAATGTGATACGCCATGTAAGCACAAGTGATATCTTGCTCTATGGTCCCCGGTCTCCTCACCAACACTCTCAGGTGATCTAATAAGTCCTCCGCCGGCTCCACACTTCGTAGCAAGGTAACAGGTGCCCTCTGCCAGGCTTGCACAATCCGAGGACACTTCAGAAGAGCATATATGACTGATGATCTCCTCCGTATCAGTGCACTCTTCACCCCAGAAGCTTGTTATTTCATAGATCCAGCCATGAACGAGTTAGTAACTCGTTTATACTGTCGAGCACATAAGTAACAATGTAGAGCTTTTGGTTACCGGTGCTAAGATCTAGCTTGAGTACCATATTCGTGCAACCCCACATCTAACTTTTGTACGGAGTGAATCACGAAGCTGGCTACCTATATTTAATTAGACAAGAAGCTAATTACCAAGTGCCCTGATTACGGACGCTAGCCATGCTAGTCCCATCCATAAAGCACATGGAGCCTTCTCCTGAATTTGTTTTGCCTAGGTGTAAAGGGGGCCAGCCACCCTAACAAGATCCGGTCCTTCGCAGAACCCGCTCAGTTCTTTCTCATATCGCCACTACCACGTCCCATTGCATTTGAAAGCATTAGGAAGCAGAAGTAGATTAAGCCTCGCTTCCACCACTAACTAGATAGCTGTCATGTATATCCTATGATATGCATGAATAATGAAAGAAACCACTCCTCCGTAGCTGATGATGAATATAAAAACGTTTCAGGGGACTTGTGGATTGTCTCATTGAGATCACTACTAAAAAAATATCTTATTAGGATACTTTTTTGAAATTGCCGATATAACGTAAGCTATCTGTAAAGCGCAGAGCTGGTTGGCAGGCACAATTTTTTTTTTCTCTTTCAATCCCTTCGCTCAAATAAAGAAGTATGAACCTTTATAAATTTTGTTTTCAATCTATTATAGCTGAGCAGTGAGCAAATCACGACCCTTTCTGCATCCACCGAAGGCTAATGTGGGCCCGACATGTTTTGTCCACTGGCATGTTGGGTATTTGGACCCTCTACCCACCGAACCCATTTAAGCATAAGCGTCTCATGGGTTTAAACAGAAGCGTCGTTGCATGCGAGGATCCACGCCGACGTATGTTTAGTTCTAGATTTTAAATATTTATATAAAATTAAAAAAAAATAAATAATATTTTTTGATTAATTTTGTTAAATAAAATTCTGAATTAAATTCAGAGGAGAAAGTCATCTTGACCGACAGGGTCTAAGTCGCACACCCTCACAGTCAGCACCAGCGGCGAGGACACGAAAAAGCAACCGGGTGGGGTCGGGTCGGCAGCGACAGCGACGACTGCCTCGCCTGAAGTTTCGCCGAAGACTTCCGCCCCCCGTTTCAGACACCGCGCGAAGCTTCCTTGGAAACAGCGGCTCACTGTCCCAGAATCAAGACCCGCGTTCGGATTCCAACCCTTCACTAACGCCACCCCCCAACTCCAAATCCCAATCCTACCCCCTCTTATCTTGATCCTATACGGTACCAAGAAGGGCATTTTAGTCGAGAAGAAAATAAGGCAAACCCGTTCCCGCCGCCTCGTGCTGCTACCATTATAAAGGGCCGGTTAGGTTCACCTCGCCGCACGAAGAAAAAGTGGGTAGGGAAGAAAGAAGAGGTAAGCCTGATGGATAACAACAGTAACGGTGATCCGAACCCGGGCGGCGGGGCTCCACCGCTGAAGGGCTACGCTCTAAGCGGCAAGATTATGCTCACCGCCATCGTCGTCCTCTTCACCGCCGTCCTCCTTATCGTCTTCCTCCACCTCTACCTCCGGTGGCGCGTCCTCCGCCGCTCCTCCTCAGCGCGCCGTCGACGGAGGCGACGGCTCGTCTTCGCCGGCGAGGACCAGATCTTCCGGTCCCCCGCCGATCGTGGGTTAGCTGCTGATGTTCTCAAATCTCTTCCCGTCTTTGTGTTCTCTGTCCGCGGCGGCGGCGAGGGGGATGAGGTGGTGGAGTGCGCGGTGTGCCTGGCGGAGTTCGAGGAGGGTGAGAAGGTGCGCTCCCTCCCGCGGTGCGGTCACCGATTTCATATCGAGTGCATCGACATGTGGTTCCGGTCCCACGCCACCTGCCCCCTCTGCCGCACCGCCGTGGAGGCGGCGCCTCCGCCGGTGAATAGCACCATCTCCGTGCAGGTATCAGCGTCGGAGCCGCCCCCGCCGCCGCCGGCGGAGCGCTCCACTTTGGCCTCCGATTTGTGCAACAGGTGCGGCGGGGAGGAGGGGATCGGGTCTTCCTCAGCTGATTTGGGAGGTACGGAGCTGAGGATCGAGGTGCCGGCGAGGAGGGGCGAGGGTTTTAGGGGGTCGGAGGAGGAGCTGGGTTTAGGGTTAGGGTTGGGCTCGCCGGGGGGACCGGGGATGAAGTCACCGGGGAGCCGGATTCTGCTGCTGAGGAGGCTCCTGAGTAAGGATTTGAGGCCCTATCGCGGCGGGAGTTCCGGGGCGGAGCCGGATTTGGAGCGAGGGGAAGGGGCGGAGCAATCTTCTCCGCCGTCTCATTCTCCGTCGACACCGACACCGCCACCGCCACCGCCGGCAGCGGCGGTTTGAGATGGAATCGGAGACGTGGCGGAATCGCAGTCGTCGGTGCGCGCGTAGCGAGTCGGATCCGAGAGTATAACCGTATAAGTGTAAAGATTCCTTTATTGGTTTGTCTTTTTTGACTTCTAACACGGAGAGGATGGAGTAGCGAAAAACAGGGAAGAGGGAAAGGGTTTGCTTGGTGGACTGGTGTGTGGTTGTAATGGGCTTGCTTGTTATTTCGTGATTACGATTTACGATCTTCAAAATGGAAGTCGTCGCACGGTTTGCAAATGCGCGTCCGACACGTTTATGTTCGGTCAGTCTAATTGCTTGTTTTATTTTATATATATATATTATATAATAAGATCAGAAAATGCCGCCGATTGGTATGAATATAGCTAATAAAATTAGAAAATTAAAAATTACATAAAACACAAGTAATAATACGTGGTTTGCCCGGATGAAATTTTTAGAATGGTGAATTGTGTAAGAGACAATTTAGTCTACAGTACGATTTATCTTTCTACGTGCATGCGTGGCTTGATACGCAACGCTCTTCTAGCAATCTGACCCTTCTCATTCGCCGTGGCCGAGTCCATTTATGTTTGGAAATGCGTCCCCTCAACGCGTTAAGGCATTCAATGTTCGGAAATGCTTTAGAAAATGCGCATGGTTCGGAAATGCACGTCCGACGCGTTTATGTTCGGTCCGTCCAATTGCTTCTCTTACGCGTCATTCTGAAATTCTTTCCGATATTTGGCGTTTTTTTGGGTACATTTCGGATACTTGCTGTAAACGGTAATACTTACCGTTGCCGGGCTGACCCGGTTAACAGCACAATCCCACACCAAGCCAGGAAAAATGAGTTGCATCCTTCAGAAGATATTGTCCAGGCACTAAACTAGCGGTTTTGCCCTACAAAAAGCGCCTCCTAAGATAAGAGGTACACACTGAGTACGCGCCCGTAGCTTAGTGGCAGAGCTCTGTATCCAGAAAGTATTATCCGCTTTAGGAATTGTAAATTCTTGGGGCATTAAATCTCGCCAAGGGAGCCACCCCTCACGGGTTTGTCCCTCCTCAGAGGGCGCCTCCTGATGAAAGGCTTTGAGCCCCACATTATAAGGCAAAAACCTTTCCGCTACTTGATCGATATGGGACTAAATTCGGAAGCCTCTAGAACACTTACTATTTACCATGGTTGAGTGAGCTATCATCCATGCCTCTACGCTGTCAAATGATTAAAAATAATTATTATTTATATAATCTAAGAAATTTACTATTAATTTTTGAAGAGAGCTTCCCTTTTGACTCGAAATTATTAAATAAAATATATTTATGTAAATCGAGTCATTACATTAATGTAAGATTAAAATGATGCTAAAAAAAAATAAAGAGAAAAAATTGAGTGAAGTCGTCCTAAGCATTTCTATTAAGGTTTTTGGTAACCTTGTTATTTTGTTATAATGGTCGCCTTCCCAAACCGTCCTTAGCCATTATAATTTGTCATAACTATGTTGTGCGTTATCTTTGTTTCAATGGACCATCATGGCACTATATAATGTGTTTAACATTCATTAATTTTTTTCATTAATTCCCTTCAAAAAACGATCATTATTTTTTTTTATAATGAAGAGGATGGAAATGGTTATAGTAGTTATGATAGTAATATAGTATACAAGGTTAGGGTAGTGAAAAGAGCTTCTTAATTTGTATGGAAAAAAGTTATAGATATAATATAGATAACGTTCAAGACTAAAATAATAACTATTTTGATTATTATTATTAACTTTACAATAAAAAAATTAAAAATGTGACGATAAAATATGGAAAGTGATAATAAAAACAACATATATATATATATATATATACACAGATAATTATTTATAAAATAATATTTTGAACTAATAAGATGATTTGAATTAAAAAATAACTAAATGAGTGCTAAACTCCAACGGTAAACGTAATGGCAAACTGGAACAAATAGAACTATGACCATTATCTACGTGCCAGTAATACCTAGTACAACATGTAGGTATTTCGAGCCTATATATTAGTAAATTTAAAGTCACGGTTTAGGCCCACCATTTGCCAGAATCTTGCAGGCCGTCTGCAATACACAGCAGAATTTGAGAGACACGAAAATGATGTTATGATTATTTTTATTATTGCAAAAAAATATCTTACATCCGTAGTTTAGACCCAACATTGCTAAACCAAGAACAACTTACAAAAAATAATGAAACTTAGATGCTATGAAGACTACAACTAAGACCATGTTTCGCATGGACTCACGGTTGGATCACCCACAACATAGGTCTCAGAGCGCTCTAAATTAATCATTCATCTATCTGCACAGATATTAAAGTAATCAATGGATGATCTGGGGGTGGATCGTGAATCCTTCTTTTGTGCAAAAAATACGGCCTCAGAGACTAGAAAGTGACCGGCGGATGATCCGGTGATGGATTTATGAATCCTTTTTTCGTGCAAAAAATAGAACCCGGTCTTCGACCGGGCGAAGACCGGAGACCACATCTTACGGCAATCAGAAGGCAGATGGCTGAAACAGTGTTAGGCTAAAGAAACTGGGCGAGTAGTTGTAAATTGACTCAGCCTGACCAGTGCTCTGATCTAAATCTATATCCTCGTGAGCAAAGGTCTTGGTTCGTGGAGCTTTGGCCGGTTTCTTCTCCCTTGCTGATAGGTTTCTTGTACTTTTTAGCATTGATTGGGGTCAAAACAACATCGTTGAGGAGTTCTTTGAGAAGACGGAGGCACGCGTTGTTTGGACCCCCCCCCCCCCCCCAAGTTTAATTCCCCCTTG
Source organism: Phoenix dactylifera (assembly GCF_051530095.1). Taxonomy (NCBI): domain Eukaryota; kingdom Viridiplantae; phylum Streptophyta; class Magnoliopsida; order Arecales; family Arecaceae; genus Phoenix; species Phoenix dactylifera. Next base: position 13,130,237 of record NC_143206.1, on the reverse strand, counting down.
AATTCAAATTAGCAACTAGTAAGTGACGATCGGTACGAAAGGGAGGCATACTAGCAGGGGATTCGTACTAAGAGCGGTTATTCCGCAGCGTATAGGGGATGCGTTAAAGAATGGGATGCTCGTGGTGTTTTCTCGGTCTGGAATTTTGACAAATTTCTTAACATGGTTGCTTGCTTTGGCTGTGTGCTGGTTATGGAAGATATCCACGTGGCTAAGCTGCTTGCGTTCGGAAAAAATATCTGCAAGGGGGGAAAATAGATGGACAGAATTGTAACTGTTGCTGGAAATTGGACCCGGGGGCGGCCGCGAACCGAGGAGGAGGAGGAGCTCCGGCGAACACTGGCGGGCGGCGACACGAAGCCAGGGGAAGGAGGGGCTCCGCCGCAGAGACAGTGGATGACCGTGCGCCGGCTGGTGGCGTCCTCCTGGAGGGGTGCAAGTCCGCCGTAGGAGCGGTGGTCGATGGCGTGCCGGCAGGTGGCGTCCTCCTGGGGGGCGTAAGTCCTGCAAGAAAACCGATGGCCGGGCTCCCCGGCGCCGGCCCTCCGATGCTTAAGTCAGAGGGGGGCTTAATTTTGGAGAAGAGAGAGGGACTGTATGTGAAGTCCGAAAAAATCTCCTTGGAAGGAAGAGGCCCCCCTCATCTCAGAGGGAGAAGCTCCCCTTTTATAGGGAGAGTGGCAGGATTACCTGTGATGTGACTGGGCGAATTAATGGGTTACCGTCACTGTCAGGGAGCTGTCACGATTGATCGGACCCGTTGGGGTGGTTGAACCGCCGGCCGTGGTGGGCCTGGGGTCCGTAGATGACAAGTGCATTGATTGCTGAGTGAACCGGTGGTCAGAAAGAGCCGTACGCTTTGATGGTTCAGTGATCCGGAGATCATCTTGAGCCGTGTTCATTTAATGACTGAGTGCATCGGAGGCCTGAGGGGGTCTCATGCATTAATGATAGGGTGTGCCGAATGCCTGCGGAGATCTTGTGCCTTAATGACTTGGGGATGGTGGCAGATTGAAGTGGAGTCATATATTTAGTTGTCAGATCCTTTGGAGGGTTAGGCGGAGATTGGATATTTGGCCAAGGCATGGGCTCGGCGGGGTTGCCTTTCTGGTCGGCGCTCTCTGGTCTCGGCCTTCTGGTCCCGGCTCTCTGGTCTCGGCCTTCTGGTCTCGGCCTTCTGTGCTCGGCCTTCTGTGCTCGGCCTTCTATGGTCGGCAGCCTTCTGTGCTCGGCAGCCTTCTGTGCTCGGCCTGCTGTACTCGGCTCGGCCTATGAGCTCGATTACTTAGAAGAGCCCGATCACTTGATGAGCTCGAGAGCGGAAGAGCTCGATCACTTGGATGAGCTCGAGAGCGGAAGAGCCCGATCACTTGGATGAGCTCGAGAGCGGACGGATTTGGGTGCTATAATTGCATTTGTGGGGTGGTCCATTTTTCCACCAACACTACCCCCCGACTTCCGAGTTCGAGCTGCCTTTTGGCTCGGACGAAGGAAGTAGTCCAGTCGTCGATCATCCTGTAATATAGCCAAATATATATGGAGATGTGCGTGCTAAGCAGGATGTACCTTTCATGCAGTTATAGTGCTTTAGGTCGACTCAGCGGCCTTCTTTGGCTTGTGGTCAACTCAGCAGGGTGCCCCCACTCAGATCGGGGCGTGTTGTCGTAGGAGGCGTCGAATGGCGTTGAAAGGCGTCGAATGGCGTTGAATGTCGTCGAATGGCGTCGAAATGTCGTCGAATGGCGTCGAAGTGTCGTCGAATGGCGTCGAAGTGTCGTCGAATGGCGTCGAATGGCGTCGAATGGCGTCGAATGTCGTCGAATGGCGTCGAATGGCGTCGAATGTCGTCGAATGGCGTCGAATGGCGTCGAATGTCGTCGAATGGCGTCGAATGTCGTCGAATAGCGTCGAAGTGTCGTCGAATGTCGTCGAAGTTGGCATCCCAAGCTTAGCCAGAGCATCATTGGAGACGCATACAGGAGACGGACTTCGTCCGTCGGCGATCGTGCGCCCTATTCGGGGCGACGTTGGTCGTTTTTTGGATTCTCCGACCTGGAAATAGATAAAATATTGAAATTATTTGAAGCCAAAGTGGCGTTCTGTACCTTTTGGAGATATTTTGATGGCTTCCGAGCTCCGAAGTCCCTCAGGACTTGGCTCAGCACCGGCCTTCTTTGGCTCGATTTTCTGGGAGGTGTTCTGCGCTCGGGCTTCTGAGCTCGCGCTTATGAGCTCAGCAGCCTTCTGAGCTCGGCTTGCATGAGCTTGGCGGGGGCTTCTGTGATGGCGTCGCTCTGAAAGGGAGCAACATCGCGGGCGCCGTCCTAAGGACTCGCCCGTGAGGAGGGAGTACATGCTGGTTTCTTGCTTGCTGCCGGAAGACAGAAGACTTGGAAGGACAATGAGATTTAATGGGGCTGTACCCTTTGTCACAGAGGCTTACAATCCCATTTTAAAGCTCCATAACTCTCCTTCTCCAGATCTCAGCTTTTATTTCTCTTTCCCCCCAACTCGTTGACGTGAGACTTGGACTACTACTTCTCACTGGTTGCCCCCACATATGTCGTTGCAGCGGGAGCCATGCCTGATTCGAGATGGCTCGGAAGAAAGTTTCTTCCTCTGCTTTACATGATCCCGTGGAGGCGGCACAGGAGGGGCCTCCACTTGTTGCAGGCTTTGGGCTGCAATGGCTAGCGCTTGGACTTGCTGCACTAGCGCATCGAAGTGCTCGAGTTGGACTTGTGGAACTTGATCTACCGGAGATCTTGGTGGTGAATTCTGGACTGAGCGTTTGGGACTTGGAGCATGATGCTGAGAGGCGTTAAAGACTCCTCTGCTCCTTAGTTTCATGGCCGCGACTCGGGCCCTTCCTCTAGCGCCAACTGTTGCTGGAAATTGGACCCGGGGGCGGCCGCGAACCGAGGAGGAGGAGGAGCTCCGGCGAACACTGGCGGGCGGCGACACGAAGCCAGGGGAAGGAGGGGCTCCGCCGCAGGGACAGTGGATGACCGTGCGCCGGCTGGTGGCGTCCTCCTGGAGGGGTGCAAGTCCGCCGTAGGAGCGGTGGTCGATGGCGTGCCGGCGGGTGGCGTCCTCCTGGGGGGCGTAAGTCCTGCAAGAAAACCAGTGGCCGGGCTCCCCGGCGCCGGCCCTCCGATGCTTAAGTCAGAGGGGGGCTTAATTTTGGAGAAGAGAGAGGGACTGTATGTGAAGTCCGAAAAAGTCCCCTTGGGAGGAAGAGGCCCCCGGCCCCTTTTTTAGAGGGAGAAGCTCCCCTTTTATAGGGAGAGTGGCAGGGTTACCTGTGATGTGACTGGACGAATTAATGGGTTACCGTCACGATTGGACGTGGGCGTGGAAGTAATGAGTTGCCGTGGATGGCCCGTTTCCATCATGGGAGGAGATGGCGTGCAGCCAGAGCTTGCTTGAGGCGCACAGTGCAGTACATTCTTGGGAATGATGAGGCGTTGACAGTCGTAGCAGAGTATGATTCCTGATTAATATGTCGTGGCGTGGTCGGCAAGTAAAACATGGTGCGGTAAGGCTGCTGCAGGGCATGGCCGCAGCATATAGATGACGAGGTCGGCCTTCTGAGGTCAGCTCAGCCTTCTAGTCTCGTCCTGCTGGTCTTAGCCTTCTGTGCTCGGCCTTCTGTGCTCGGCCTTCTGTGCTCGGCAGCTTTCTGTGCTCGCAGCTTTCTGTGCTCGGCAGCCTTCGGAGCTCGGCAGCCTTCTGTGCTTGGCCTGCTGTGCTCGGCTCGGCCTATGAGCTCGAGCACTTAGAGCCCGAGCACTTGGATGAGCTCGAAAGCGGAAGAGCCCGATCACTTGGATGAGCTCGAGAGCGGAAGAGCCCGATCACTTGGATGAGCTCGAGCTTGCTGACGGATTTGGGTGCTATAATTGTATTTGTGGGGTGGTCCATTTTTCTACCAACACTACCCCCGACTTCCGAGTTCGAGCTGCTTTTTGGCTCGGACGAAGGAAGTAGTCCAGTCGTCGATCATCCTGTAATATAGCCAAATATGTATAGAGATGTACGTGCCAAGTAGGGTGTACCTCTCATGCAGTTGGAGTTAAGTGCTCCAGGTTGACTCAGCGGCCTTCTTTGGCCTTGTTAGTCGATGGAGATCGAGCCGAGCTCGATTAGTCGATGGAGATCGAGCCGAGCTCGATTAGTCGATGGAGATCGACTATTTTTCCCCCAACACTAGAACTGTTGCGGGGTTCGCACCCCGACACCAGCCCGCACACCAGCCGAGCAGGAAAAGCATCCGCGTCCCTTCCAGAGGTATTGTCCGCTTTGGGGATCGGGAATCGTCGACCGCTCCCGGGGGTCCGCGCTGTTCCGGCGGCGCCTCGGGTGGAACCACCCTTCCCACCCCTCACGGTTTTATCCCACAAAAGGGCCCTCTGGAATTTGGACCCGGGCACCAGCCCGCACACCAGCCGAGCAGGGAAAGCATCCGCGTCCCTTCCAGAGGTATTGTCCGCTTTGGGGATCAGGGATCGTCGACCGCTTCCGGGGGTCCGCGCTGTTCCGGCGGCGCCCCGGGTGGAACCACCCTTCCCACCCCTCACGGTTTTATCCCACAAAAGGGCCCTCTGGAGGAAAGGTTTACACCTCCTCATTATAAGGCACAGACCTTTCCATTGATTAGAGCATGATGCCGGGAGGTATCAGAGACTCCTCTGCTCCTTAGTTTCATGGCCACAACTCGGGCCCTTCCTCTAGCGCCAACTGTTGCTGGAATTTGGACCCGGGGGCGGCCGCGAACCGAGGAGGAGGAGGAGCTCCGGCGAACACTGGCGGGCGGCGATCCGTCGGCGGGCGGCGTCCTCCGTGGGGGGAACCTGCAAAAAGCCGGTGGCCGGGCTTTCCGGCGCCGGCCCTCCGATGCCTAAGTCAGAGGGGGGCTTAATTTTGGAGAAGAGAGAGGGACTGTATTTCCAAGTCCGAAGCCTCCCTTGGGAGGAAGAAGCCTCCGGCCCCTTTTTTAGAGGGAGAAGCTCTCCTTTTATAGGGAGAGTGGCAGGGCTACCTGTGATGTGACTGGGCGAATTAATGGGTTACCGTCACGATTGGACGTGGGCGTGGAAGTAATGAGTTGCCGTGGATGGCCCGTTCCCATCATGGGAGGAGATGGCGTGCAGCCAGAGCTTGCTTGAGGCGCACAGTGCAGTACATTCTTGGGAATGATGAGGCGTTGACAGTCGTAGCAGAGTATGGTTCCTGATTAATATGTCGTGGCATGGCCGGCAAGTAAAACATGGTGCGGTAAGGCTGCTGCAGGGCATGGCCGCAGCATATAGATGACGAGGTCGGCCTTCTGAGGTCAGCTCAGCCTTCTGGTCTCGTCCTGCTGGTCTTAGCCTTCTGTGCTCGGCCTTCTGTGCTCGGCCTGCTGTGCTCGGTCTGCTGTGCTCGGCCTTCTGTGCTCGGCAGCTTTCTGTGCTCGGCAGCCTTCGGAGCTCGGCAGCCTTCTGTGCTCGGCCTTCTGTGCTCGGCCTGCTGTGCTCGGCCTGCTGTGCTCGGCTCGGCCTATGAGCTCGAGCACTTAGAGCCCGAGCACTTGGATGAGCTCGAAAACGGAAGAGCCCGAGCGGAAGAGCCCGATCACTTGGATGAGCTCGAGAGCGGAAGAGCCCGATCACTTGGATGAGCTCGAGCTTGCTGACGGATTTGGGTGCTATAATTGTATTTGTGGGGTGGTCCATTTTTCCACCAACAGTAGCCTTTGTCGGCCGTTCCTGGGAACCTCCAAAAACCTTTTCTTTTCTTTTTTTTTATTTTTAGTTTTTTGCTGGAATGGAAGTATGATACATAACGTATACGACTATAGCCAAACTTATTCCTTCATTTTGCTTTTGTCCGTCCATTGTGGTCCAACCCAAAAACACATCCACGCCTATATATATTCATCAAGCTAAGAATTCAAATTCAATTCATGATCAACCCGTAATCGGTCTAAGTAGGCTTGTCTGTAGTATCTTCTAGTCCACATAAGTCATGAGCAAGATATGCTCTTATTTCATTTGTACCAACTTAGGATCTAACCAAAAAAAGCGGGCTAGAAGATGCTATTTAAGTTTATTAATTCATTATAGATATCTAAGATCTATTTAATGCATAGCTGATTTGAAACTAAATACATGTTTACATGTATTTTTACGATTAGAGTGGTAGCTCAAGCAAGTTCCTTCACATATGCGTGCTAGATGAGATTGTGTCATGGTGGCCTTGTGCTGGACAATAAGGCTTCAAAGAAATAGCTATCCATTCTCTCTTAGGTTTCATTTGGTCAGGATATGTCAGATTACAACGTAATATGACAATTCATAGAAATTATTTATTTAAAAAAATGATTGTGGGAAAAAATAAATTTTATCACGTTTAGTTGATGAAAAATTATTTTAGAAAATGACATCAGAAAAAATTACTATATTTGATCGAAAGTAATCTTATACAGGAATATTGCCTAATTCCCAAGACTACCCTTGAATAAGCAATTCAAGTAGTAATTATTTCTTTTTCTCAGTCCATTTGTTAGCCATTTATTGCCCATTTACATATATATTGTCGATATTAGCTATTTCAAATAATAAAATATATTTATGAGTTAATAATTATTTTTAAATTAATATACGTATATTAGAAATTATATTTTCTTATTATAAATACAATTTAGTATATTTTAGTATATAAAATAATATATTAATTATTAATAAATAGTATATTAGATCATTGATAATTGATAAATATTTCTAATTATTTATTAAAAATAATATTTACTAATAAATATGTTAATATATTAGACTTTTTCATCAAGAAATGGTATTGTTAAAGTTATCTTCATTCGATAATCTCACGTACAAATACCATTCTCTTGGTAGTATTTATCTTACCTTCTCTCTCCAAAATATAGACGTAGGATCCATCATGTATATTACCATCTCTTTTATCTATTTTTCATACCAAATATGATAATTTAATATAAATTTTTTTTTTCATATTAGATTATTTCCAACCAAATGGCCCTTAAATGATAGAATTGGTATGCAAGTGTTGCAGGTGTGTTATTCCTTCGGATGGGGGGAATTGCTAGAAGACAGTGCCTGGGCCTCCCTTTCCCAGCTCATTCTTTTTAAGTTTTGATTTGTCTGCTCACAAGTTTGGTTATTGAATTGTCTTTGTTCTTTTGGCGTTTCAACTGGCGAGGATCTACCTGGACCCCATCTGGGCTGCCATTTTGTATCCTTTTATTAACTGTTTCTTCTTGGGAGGGATTCACAGGTCCCCCTTGTGGCTCCAGGCTTAGGCTCTCATTTGAATCTTTGATTAGCCCAATGAAATTTGGATAGTCTTTAGTTCCAGGTTTTGCTTAAAAAAGAATACCTTCATGAACCTATTGCATGCACGGCCAAGACATGGGTTCACAGCTATTTTATCCAAGTTTTGTTCCACTTGCATGATTATTCAAACACTAAAAATATAGTTCGTTTTTTTTTTTGATTGAACTGAAATTAACAATTTGGTGGACAAACAACAATATACTATTCAACTTTTTCTCAAATCGTTTGGAACAAGATTATATAATCACCAATTTGCAATACAATATGGCGTGACATAGCTGCACCGTTGTATTTGAAATATATAAAACCCAACAATCTAAAAGAGCTGTTTAACCAAGGATAGAATTCAGAACGTATTTGTATGTTCTTCACCAGAGACAAGGTCATAACGCTCCTTAATTACCATTAAAATAAAAACAAAACAATTCAAAGTTGAAGCACTTACGGGCTCATTTGGTTTGCAGAAAAAGGAAAAATATGGCCAACACAAAAATAAAAAATATCTTGGTTGGAGTTAAAAAAATAAAAAAGTATTTTTTAAAAAATATTTTTTTTTATATTTCATAAGAAAGAAAAATTCACGTGGCACATGAGAAAGTTTAATTCCCATAGGCTAAAAATTAGACTATTTTTTTTAAACATGCTCTTAAACTTTTTGATAAAATGGAGTAATTTTTTTTATTAAGAGCATAACTGGTATTTTACGCAACTTTTTCAAAAAAGTGGGTGCTCAATGAAATATTAGCCTTTTTAGAATGTGTTAGTTTTTATGATTAATTAAGTATGCAAAATTATTTTTGTAGGCATTATATATCTAGGCATCAATTTTTTTAAAAAAAATATTTTAATAATTTTTTTTTTTTATTTGCGAGCCCCACATCGTCAGCCTAAACTTGTTCTCAAACCTTGTTATTCTGCTCTTTGCGAGGCTTTGTAGCCTGTTGGCCCTTTAGATGTGTTATTATTCTTTGCACTTACGGATGTGCTAGCATCCGGCTAAGTGGCCAACTTGGTTCGAGGGGCCAATGACTTGTTTTCCATCAAAAAAAAGAGGTCGATGACGAGACCAATGGCGCAGCCAAGCCTATTCGTTATATGTTTTAAATAATTTAAACTACTTGGTGCTTGGACTTCTAAATTCGTAGCTTGCAGGGTCAATGAAGCTTAAGGTCATTTAACCCAGCTGGTAAGCAAGGCTGCAAGATAAAGAAGAGACGCCCTCAGATCTTTCCACCAGACCTCACCTCCGATTCCAAACCCGGCCGAAGCACAAACACAACCGGGAAGAAGGAAGATGGCAAGGCCATGTCGAACACTGTCTAGCCGGAGCCTCGGTGGCTCTCCCCCGGAGAAGAAGGCAGGCCAGAACGGAGCACTGTACGTTCTTCTCTTGGCACTCAACGTACTTCTCATCGTTCTCTTCTACTTCGGCATCTGGCGTTTCTTCTGTAAGAAGAACCAGCGAGTCGACACCAACGCTGCCACCACCTCTTCCTCTGCTCCTAACTCTCCCAACCTTTATCCAAGAAATGGCAGGCTGGATTCCCGAGTCCTATCGTCGTTGCCCATCTTCGTGTACTCCATCGGCAGCGAGGAGAAGACGGAGTGTGCTGTGTGTTTGATGGAGTTCAAGGAGGGAGAGGAGGGCCGGCTGCTGCCGAGGTGCAACCATGGCTTCCACACGGAGTGCGTCGACATGTGGTTCCAGAGCCACTCCACCTGCCCTCTTTGCCGGGCTTCTATCGAGTCCGGAGCCTCAGATTCCAGCGCGGTTGTGTGAGTCGTGTTCTCCACTCTGCCGGCGAGCAATTGTACGTTTGTCTCAACTTCTTTCCGTTCCTCGGATTTCTCTGTAGACTTTTTTTGTTTAACGTTGGCTTACGACTTACGAGAGCTGACGGCTATCAAAATTCAAAAACGAGCTTGCATCCTACGCCTTTGTGCGGTGTCCAATACCTTTTTTTGTTGTTGTTTTTAAAAAGGTCAAACGCTTTAACATTTAAATAACATATAATAAATAGGGGCCTCTACACCGTATTTTGTTAAAGAAATAGGAAAGTCAACGAATTTCTTTTTGTGATGCGGGCAACTAATAAGGGAAGCGTGTGGGTTTTACTTGTATGATGCCATGCCATCTGTTCTTTTTTCACTTCCAAGAAAATGGCCTAATTTAAAAAAATTATGGGGAAATAATTTAAAAAAATAATGGGGAAGCTACTTGCCTTTAACAGTTGGGCTAATTACAATTTCATGATTTTATAATCTAAAATATATTTAGTTTCATCTTTTGCAATATTACAAGTGATGATTACAATTAGGGCAGAAATTCATGACCCAGCTTATCAATTCAACACAACTCAAGCATGTTTGGGTTTCACATAAATAGATTCGAGTCATAAAGAAAACTAACCAATTGATCCCATTTACCCGAAAGGGTTGAACTCAGGTTCAAAGTTCTAATACATTTGACTAGTTAACTCCAATTAATAATTAGGTCAAGTCAAACTAAGCCGTTTATAACCCGTTTATCCAATTCAAATCAAGCTAACAAGTATCTACCCAAAAAAAAAAAAAATTCAAGCTAACAAGTCATGATCATTATAGATCCAACCTGACCTAATCTCTTTTCTTGAATAGGTTACATATTGAGTTGTGTAAACTTCTATGAAAAAAGTAGTTTTTCTTGAAAACCTATATCTTAAACCAACCTGAATATGAACTGCTATCCTATTTCTAGTTACAACCCTTTGCTAAGGGTCATATGTAATACCATTCAAACAAATCAATGCTGTTACTTCTATGAAAAACAGCTCTCTCTATCATGGATCAAAGACCTTGCATATATAGGCTGTCATATGTTGCTATTACATCTCAAACTAAGAAAGCCAAACTTGAGATATAAAAGTCATAGCTAAAGATTCTTTTCTTTTAGCTTTATAAATCTAAAATCTCGTGTTATTGAATGCCTAATTACGTTCTTCACGTAAATAAGCTGCAGCTTCAACGTGAAATGTCTCCAATAGAATGTACCGTTTTCTCTTTTTTGTAACTCTATCCTGCAACTTTCCAATGGTTCGGGTCCTCTGACTTAATTGAAGAAATCCAATCTTGAAACCACACCTGTTCGTGAATAATGAAACAGTCTATGTTCTATGGACCCGTTTACGGCGCCAGTCCCCTGCCAGATTTGAAGCCTTAATGAGGTATCTCGGGAAACTCATAGTGGGAAGCAACCTCAACCACAGGAAGATCCATTGCGGGCCAAGTCCAACTCGAACTCTCCACCCCTCAACTGCGGCCATGCCAAACCGGAAACACCCCATTCCTAGGCTCTTCCAAACCACCACCTCCTCCAAGCGACATACGTCGAACACTTGTAACAAATGGCGAACGAGCTCAAAACCAAACCATTATATATAAAAAAAACCCAACCTTTCCTCACCGCAACGCAATCCATCCATTTCATCCCCGAGAGACATCGGAAGATGGCTGCATCCACCGTCCGCCTTTTCCTCCTCCCCCTCTGCCTCTCCCTCACCATCGTTTCTGCCACCGCCACCGTCCCAGGCCCCGAACTCATCCGCGAGACCTGCAACGACGCCAAGTCCCACCACGATCTCTGCGTTGCAGTCCTCTCGTCCGACCCCAAGAGCAACACCTCCGACGTCCGCGGCCTCCTTGAAATTGCCCTCAAGCTTACCGCCGAGAACCTGACCAAAACCGCCGACTTCGTTGCCGACTTCCTCGACGAGGCCGACAAGAAGAGCACCGAGCCCGGGTTGCAGCAGTGTCTCGCCTACTGTGAGGACGAGTACGTGGATGCCGTGGACCAGCTCACCAATGCAGCCGCTGCGCTCGAGTCCAAGGTCTACCGGGATGTCGAGCAGTGGGTGTCGGTGGCCATGGCCGACGTCAAAGCGTGCCAGGAGGAGTGCAGGGAGGTTCCGGGGGACAAGCGCGGGCTGACCAAGAGGAACGGCGACATTGACAGGCTCTGCAGCATCACCCTCTCGATCAATAGGATCCTCCTCTGATCTCTTGATCTCGATGGTTACTATTCGATTGATCTACTACTATAGCTGTTAATGTTAATTTTAAGGGCATGTTTGGTATTGTAGTTATTACCGTGCTTTTGTTTTTCTCCAAACTTGTGAAATACGAGATAGAGTTTCACTTTGAGCATAGCATTTGCACAAAACTTCTGTCGTCTCTTGTTTTTATTTTTTTTTTAAAAATAAATCTTTACTATAAAAAATTCTTAAGATTGCAGAAATAATTTAAAGAGTAAATTAGAAACCCTCCTCCCCTTACATGCATTCAACAATTTGAAAAATCTAAGATTGCGAATGGACCAGGTGGACTCAGGACCCAACCCGTTTAGACCTAATCTAGACCTGATTTAAAGATCCATGGGACCAGGTTGGGTTTCAAATTTGGACCTATTCCACATTCTGGGTTAGCTTTGAGTAGCCATCATTTATTAAAGCAAATGTCATGAAAGAGGAGTGCCTGTTTCTCAAAAAGAATGATGAAGTCTTGTAGGTATTAGTTTTTATGTTTTGTTACCCATCTTTTGACATTATACATGACTTGGATCCGACCTAAATCCCACTTGGTTCCAAAATTTTTGTATTTAGATCGAATTATACATGAATCCAACCTAATCAAAATAACACATAGATTAAAAATTTTGGTCATGGATCCAACCCAACCCGATCTGATCTTCAATTGAGTTAGACCTGGGCCAAACATTGGAACCCAGACAAAAAATTAGGTCAAGTCGGGGTTACTCCTAACCTGATCCGACCTGACCCATTTGCAACCGTAGAAAAAATTTAAGTCTACCTCTTCGAGGTTTATTTTATTTAACATTTTAACCTATAACTTGACAGAAATATTAGTAAAACGTTAACCTTAAATAAGGCCCAAATGCCACATCAGAAAAAAAAAACTTCAAAAATAACTAAAATAATCTTTAGTGACATAACAATCACCTAAGGATATTAGAAACTATATGTATCCTTCTTTATACTTAAGAATAATTTTTTTCTTTTCATCTGATGTGAATGGTTTCACTAGCACCATTAGTTTAACTGGGTAAAAATTAATATAGGTTTTATAAATTATTGGATATAAGTATAATAAATATAAATCCTATGATTTTTTATTTACTCTAATTTAAAATACAAAAGAGTTTGTGGGGTCTTTGAAAACAATTTTTGCCCAATCTCTAAAATACAAAACAATTTACTACAAAAGCTTGAGTTTCATCATACTTGCTATTCGGTCTACTTCGTACTGATTCTCGGGTTTCTGAAAGCAAAAACAGGCTCTCCGGTATCGAGCGAAGAAAGAGATATGCTGTGGTTTTGAATGGTCTTACGTATTCCCTTAAACAAGGAATGGTATTATGTGACTAAATTATTCTGAAGTGTTGGTTTAGGTGGGGCAAAAATTAGGAGTGTCTTTTTTTTTTCTTTTTTTCTTTTTTTTTTTGGGTACAACAACAGCTCACACCCTACGACCAACTAAAATTAGGAGTGTCTTTGAGAACTCTGCGAAGGACTAGAATTAGACCTTCGTGCAAGAAGACCGAGTGACTCTCAAAGGATATATGCTGGCCCAACTCAATCCACACTTCAGGTTTTGTTGGGTCCAAGTGAACTCAGTCCAAGCTGCATCTCTAGCCCCATCATAAGGAACAGATATCCTCTAGGAAAGAACATAGTGGTTTCTCATCACAAAATCTTGTATTCCGTGAACTTTTTGTTTTTTCAAACATGGGGCTACAATTTTATGCTAACTATGATCAAGAATTTTCCTCAGTCAAATAATATCGTTTGTACCGTGCCAGTCACCATGCAATCAGTTCCCTTTTTCTAAAACAAAATAATTAAGCTTTAAATGTTATTCCCAACCATGCAATTGTCCGCTGGTCAAATAATCAGGCGTTATATTTGTTGACCTTAGCCAAAATTTCGGATGAGCCCAAAGCAAGTCTCGGGTCCACATGATAAATCCAACCACGCAATCCAGGTTCAAATAGTGGTGATTTTTTCCTCAGAAAAAATAAAAAAAGTAGTGGTGATTTGTCGGAAATCACTGGATCTTGTTATAACGTAATAATTAATAGTATGCTTGTTCGATGAATAAAATAATTTAATTAGGGAAAACAGCTAGATGCTCCTCAAGTGGTTGTGCCCTCGAAGGAGGATGTAAAGAAGAAAGCCATCGTCTGACCCTCAAATATAACAAAAATACAAGTTCTTTTCTATTCGACCGGTGTGATACAAATGAATTGACGAAATCGAGCAAACTTTTGGTAACGCTCGACTATTGATACAGTTTATTACTGATGAAAATTTAAGCTCTAGTTGCAACTGCAATATTATGAATAAAAACAGAGAAATTAACCACCTTGCCGTACGTGCCCATCAAAGAAATCCACTGGAATAAGGCACTCCAGTCTGAGGCAACCAGTTATCCCGAAGAATAAAGTTGTTCACCGTGAAATTGCCCGCATCGGTTCCATTAATAACATGGAATCCCGGCCATGCAACACGATTCCTGGTGTCCGAGCCAGGCCCAGTATTGTTAAACTCGGCGTAGTAGAGAGTACTCAAAGCAAAGTCCCCATTCCATGGCATCCACCCCCGGGGATCGATTAAGCTATCCACGAAGGACTCCATGATCACCGTCCTGGAATAATTCTTCCATGGCCTGCCAAGGTACGTGATTGTGGACCGGCTGTTGGAGGCCAGATCAGGTGCCGCGACAATGTTGCAGCCCTGGATGACGGTCCCGGTGTTCTGGTTCTGGTCGGTCCGGCCTTGGGCAGTAATGGTGTTGCTCTGGCCTTGCATGGGTAGCCTCGAGTATATGTTGCAATTCTGGAATACCACTGCTGCATTGCCAAATATGTAGTCTACTGTGCCATAGATGTCGCATTCTCTGTAGAATTGCCTCATGGAATGCGTGTAGAGGGTGTCTTGGTAGCCTTCGAAGCTGCAGCTGTAGAAGGCGGAGAGGTCGGCGTCGTTCCGGACGGCGACCGCTTGGTGTTTGCGAGGGCCGGCGGTGTTTCGGAAGGTCATGTTTATTGCCACAAATCCTTGGCCAACAGCAGCTGCAGCACAACAATTAATCAAATACGTCAGGTTTTGTATTACAATTAACTACTGTGGACATCAAGGTTAATTATACGTACTAAAAGTTTTTTTTTTGTTGTTTTTTTGGAAAAACATTATTGGCTTAACCTTTGGAGTGCTCTGACTTGTGATTAGTGTTAAAAGTATACTTTGACTAACACTTCCTGCGTTAAACTATTCAATGTGCGTAGTTGTTAATTTTCCACTACTTCCTCCTTGGTTTGCCCTAATACACATGTTAGCTCGTGAAGTTGCGAGGTGGACGTATCAAATAGTTGGTTTAGAGCTCAGACAAGCGACCTTAATTTATTTTAATAATCATATATATAAAGCTAGGTCAAAAGTTAGTAGTTTTATTCGTGGAGTTAGACGCACAACTTTGATATCAAGTGATAGGGGCTTAGTTTGGACGTATGCATGGTAACCATTGTAATAAGAACCACTTACCAAAGGTTGACGAGTTGAAGGTCGTCCACCCATCAACAACGCTATGGTTGCCGGTGAGCACCGTCCGGTTAATCCCATCTCCGATCATCATCAAATACTTCTTCTTCTTCGAAATCACCACGTACTCTTCATAGACTCCAGCATCCACGAATATCAAGTAGTATCCACTGCTCCCATCCAACTTATCAGGAGCCGAATCCACGGCGTCCATGATGGTGGTAAAGTTCCCACTCCCATCCTGGCTCACCACCACGATGTCGTTAACCGGGACCGGGGTGTCCGTCTCCTGGAGAAGCCTCCGGCCGATCCTCCTCTCGAAGAGCTCTCGGTTCGGCCTCGACATCTTCAAGGGCAAGCTCCCGTCTTGGCCGATCTCGGCTTCATGGAACAATAAGCTCCTACCCATGAGGAGCCGGGACTTGGAGACCCTTGAAGGAATGAAGGTATGGTGCAAGTTGGTCTTCTTGGTTTTTGGGACCCATGCCTTGGTGAAGAGAGCTAAAGAGACACTGTAGAGCTTGGTGCCACTGGAGAGGGGGACGGAGAGGCCATTTTTGATCGACCACGCCGAGGCGGCGTCCTGGATGCCATCGAGGCAGGTCTGCTGGTTGGTGAGAAGGGCCGAGAGGAGGGTTTGAAACTTGTCAGCCTGGGGGTCGTGCAGTTTATTGGTGGAGTTCAGTGTAACCCCGGCTGAGGTCAAGAAGTCGATGTTGAGTTCAGATAAAAGTTGACAGTCTTCGAGAGCTCGGACAGCGGTCAGGGATAGACTGGAGTGGCGAGCGAGATAGCGGTTGATCAAATTCAAGAACTTCTGGGCATTCCAGAGAGACTTGGCGAGGGAGAAGCGGCCAAAAGTGTAAAGGTTTTGGGTGCCTCGCGACGGGAGGACGGACTTGCAGAAGTTGGGGTCAGGCGTGGAGTTGCATGCGGTAGTCGGGGTGACAGGGGCCGATGGCGAGGTGCCGGAGAGGGACGGAGTGAAGAAGAGGAAGGAGAAGAGGAGGAGAAAACCAATGGTATTGGAAGCCATGGACTTAGATGTGGCTAAAGGCTAAGCCGCTAAAGGCTTTTGTTTGGAATAAAAAGGTGGTGAAGATTAGGAGTCCTATATATAAGGAGTTTTTGAGGGCTTCATGGTCTTTCTGTCAAGTACCTTTTTTTTTTTTTTTTTTTTTTTGGGTCCTACTGAATGTTCGGGTCAAGATGTACTACGACTCGAGAGGTCAAAAAGCTCGTGGAAATAAGACCATGCTGTGGCCCCAAAGCTGGCGCCACAATTATTAACAAGTGGCCAAAGGGGAAGGGACTGGGGGGAATCTTACAGGGCTTTGGAAGTAGGCCATAAAGGGCATAAATATTTCAAGTGCTCGTTAGGCTGGATGTGAGGGAGTGGTTGTCATAAAAAAATGGATTCTTACTTTTACTTGGGGTAACGCTTGATGTGCAATGGTGTCTTAATTTGGAGAACAAAAGTAAGAAAAGGGGTTTGGCAAGTTAACATTATTATTATTTTGATCTGTGGGAAAGTTGGTGTGCGCCAACCATCCATGTTTCTTTTGTAGTCAATGGAGAGCTCACAGAGTCACAGGGGCATAAACTTTCAACTATCTGGAAGTTTGGCACCAGATCTGGGATTAGACCAAACCTGGGTATAAGAGTCAGCTTATATATTATGACGAATTTATAATTAGCTATGATTTAGAGGAGAGGATTGGAGGGGCACTCATCAGCTATGACAATATCTGGTAAAAGGCAGCAGATGGATGATATTTTAGGAGCATGCTTAATTTCGGCGCTTTGATGAGTGCATTAGGGGAGGAGCAAGCTTAAACCATAGCCCAGCAATCCCACCTCCAATTGGAAGAAGTCTTTAATTTTATTCATATCATGGGTGGGGTTTCCTCAACTACTCGATAAAAGGTAATTCCTAATAACCTTTCTTTTCCGTGAAAAATAATAAAAAACATTAAAAATAATAACCAGAAATGAGCCTGCCATCTTGGTTTGTTGTTTATTTTTGTGCTTCAATTTGGTAGATTAATATCCTAAGGTTCCACTTATCCAAATTCAAGAACTCTGTAGGCATTTTGTGTAGGTTTGCCGGTGGGCTTTGTTGGGTCTAGTTCCAAATAGTCGCCATTTAACTTGAGTCTGCTTTGATTCCAAGATTCAAACAAAATCCAACCTACCATTTTGTCAATCTTTCTTTGCGTCAACTTGGAAATGCTAGATATGAAATTTTGAGTTATTTTTTATTAGATCAAATCAGGGTTTGTTGAGTTCCACCAAGTTGGGTCTAATTCTGTGGTCTATACTGATCTCTGTCCATCCATCAAACCTTTAGCTGCACCACCAAATGAATATCTATTATAACAATCATTTTAAGCTCGATCCAAGTATTTAATAGTTTAAATCCTGAGAATTAGCAGTGCATTTAAAGTAGAAAATTGATGTTATATGCCGGATCACCGACAAATTTACTAGGATCTTGACTCAATCCTAATTTAAGAACTCGAAATCAACCTCAAATCTCAAACCAAAACCACAACGATATATTCCAAGGCAGTACGCTGCTGAAACTTTTTGGACTTGTATGCTTCTTTCGACATCGACATAGCCGCGTAGGTGCACACAAAGAGCCTGCCAGCTTGCAGAGTCTCTAAGCTTCGTCAGTGACCAGTGGCAAGCACTAAAAACGCGGTTTCTCACTTTCTCTGATCCAATTGAATTGTAGGAAGAGGTATGGAAGATGTGTACAAGGAGAAGATTTCATGATGATCCTCCCTCTGGTGTTTTACTTGCTCGTTTTTTAACACGCTCTGGCCATGGGCTTAGGCAGGACTTACTAGGTTTATTCATCAAATCCTAGAGATTTGGGATGTGATGGAGACAAATGGAGTCAAAACCGAGTGGAAGAGATGCAATTGGTTTTGGATAAAAAAAAAGAGAGAAGAAGGAGAATGGAGGCTGAGCGCGGTTGGTGGAAAAAGAGACTCGAGAACGCAAGAGGAGGTGACTCTCGAGGTGTTTTGATGTGCATTGAAACAGTGGGAGATACGAGGCATCGAGCTCGCTGCCAGAATTTGACCGAGAGTGCTCATTCCATTTGGCTGACCTTGGAATGGAGGCGAAGACCTTCTGGTCCGGTAGGCAAGTTAGGCAAAAAGATGATAGGCCACCTAGGATATCGGGAATGATAGGCCCCGAGGTTTGTGATGGATAGAGCCATGACATAGGCAACGGAGGTCTTTTCAGTGACTCCATCGACTTCATCTATATTGGCTAGGGACATCTAGGGTACCTCTTCTGCTGTTCCAGCGCCTAGGTATGCTTCTCTCTCTTGGGTACCTCCACCCCTTGGTTATCTTAAGATGAATTTTGATAGTGGTATGGTTATGAATATAGCTTTTGGAGGAGTAGGTTTGTTATTAGGAACCAGCATGATAGATTGATTGTAGCTGGAGGTCGGAGCATAACAGGATTGATGGTTGTTGGGGCAGAGCTACGAGCTGTCTAGGAGGACATCCGGTATGCGAGATGTGTGTTGGGGGTCGACACATTGTGCATTGAAGGAGATTCTGCCACGGTGATTGACTGGATACGGGGAGTGAATAGATATGGTGACGACCACCCTTTGATTCAGAATACTCGCAGACTAGTTCAGGAGATGTTAACTATCCAAATAGGTCATGTATATTGCGAGGTGAACAGAGCTGCTGACTGAGTCGCCTTATATGTGGCTCGTCATTCTGGGGACGTCATCTGGACTAGTTTAGCAGGCGTTCCCCATTTGTTGCATTGCTTACTTTCTCTTGACTTGGCAGAATGTACTCAATCTTGATTTATTGGAAATGAAATGCCGCTTTGACAAAAAAATAAATAAATAAATAAACAAAGTTGTTTTCTCCCTTTCCATCATTCAGTGCTCCAAAGGGAAGGCCCGACTGCAGGGACCTCTCCTAATCAAGACAAAGAAGATAGGGATGTTACATATGAGCTTAGTCTCCATGTATGTATGTATGTATGTCACCTTTCAAAAAAAAGAAAAATTGGCTGAAAACGAAAGTAATATACAAAATATGTACGGATACAACCAAGAAAATCAAAAAGCAGCATGTCTCGGAGAGCACTCAGCAACTCTGCCTCGTCCACCCAAAAATGTACCTTCGAGTGGTGAGCTACAAAAGAAGCCACCCAATGAGCAGTATATTTTTCTCCAATAATATGTCGTGCATGAAATATTATTCATACGAACTATAGGGCTCTTGTTATGAGTGCCGGGCCTTAGCTAATGTAGAGTCTAAACTAAGTAGACCCAGCCCCAACCTATTGGCAAAGGATGTGGGCATTGCGCGTGTCCTGGTAGCCCTCAGTGGTGCACCGGAAGAAAGCCGAAGAGCCTGGGTCAACTTGGAGGGCGACCCCTTGATGATGGTTTTGTGGGCCTTTAGTTCACCTTTCGCAGAATCCAGCCAATGTTGCAGCAATTTCTTTTATTTATATTTTATTTTTTTTAGGCAACGTACAAGATACGAATTCTACACCCCTAAGGGCAGGCCCTCGGAGAAGAGGCACCAACTAACCGAGCTAACAGTAATTGATGGATGTTGCAGCAATTATGCAAGTTATTACTAATTTTTTCGCGTTGCAAAGCCTACATGTGTGAAGTTATAAACTGATGAGCTAGCATATGACTAGCTATGAGCAAAGTCGTATGAGGCCATTATTTTAACAAATTCATAGTATATGAATTATTGTGTTATATCTTTTAGTTTATAAGCCTTCTGATATTGGATATAAGTTAGCTTAAATAGCCGATTTTTGGGATATGCACCCTGCTCAAAAAAAAGCATTTGAATTGAAACAACCGATATCCACATAGTGATAACAATTTTTAGTGAGTTGCTAAAAATATTCTATGGATTTAGAGATCTATAGATTAGTAAATAAATTATCATAGCCATGCCTATACGAAGAAATGTACTAAGAATGAAAGAAAAAAAAATATAAATGAGTTTTACTAATGTTTAATAATGTGAAGTGAAAATTTACTAAGCTAAGCTCTTCACACGCTATTTGGATGCCCGTATCAATAATGCCACTAATACAGTTCTTTATTTTAGATAATAAGTAGGGCTCTTCTAACTAATATAAAAGAAAAAGTAGGCCTTTGGTGATCGCCCGTTAATAGATATATGTTATAAGTGAGTATTATATTATTTATTTCTCTAATGATAAATAAGTATAAGCGATAGATAATGAAGTATCTTACTATTATCGATATTAACTTTGAATAATTTTTATTTAATTGATATAAATATAATTTATACTTTAGAATGTTATCTAGTTAATATATATAAGTATTATATTTATGAAAATTTATATCACTATATTAGTTTAAATATTTGATAGGATTTTTTACTCAGCTATCATAAAAGTTAACTAGTTAACATGCAATAGAAAGTTGGCTATTAAAACCTTTTATTTATTATAATTTGCAATATTATTGTAGAGCATTTCAAAAATAATTGGAAAAAGGATAAAAAATCGTATCCTTTGCATCACGCAGGGCCATTATTAGTAATGTCAATATTAATAAGTTTTTTCCATGAATACTCAACTTGTGCAGAACTTCGTATATGCTATGTACGCCAGTATTATTGCAGTAGTTTTTGCTCGGCCATTATAAAGGTAATTATTTAATGTGTAATAGAAATTTGGTTGTTGAAGTTATCTATTATTATATTTTATTAGATTTTTCTATGTTGCATTTCAGGAACAATTTTTTTTAAAAAAGGAAAAAGAAAGTTACATCATTTATTGCATGGATGATCTGTTAGTTGAAAACAGAAGTAGGGATAGGAATGCATATAAGGCCACTTGGAGGTAGACCTGCTCATGAACAGATGAACTAGATGGCTCACTCAAGCCAAAGGCTTAGGCCCGTCAGGCCAGGCCAAGCCGGAAAGTAGGCTTGTTGAATAATCGGACCGAGCTCGAGCTTTGCGATTACATCCTGGCCTGATTTTTATTTTTCTTATGTTATTTATTTATGTTTTCTGCATTTGCAATCTTAATTGATAATTGTTGTTGATATGTGAACTTAATAGAATAATAGATATATTGTAAATTATTAAAAATATTTAATTATTTATATTAGTATTTTTAAAAATATTTTAAAGCATTCTTTAATATTTTGAAGAAAAATTTAAATGATCATGAACCCGAGACCTGGCCAGCCGGCCTGAACACCTAGTAAGAGCTGAGCTAAGATTGGGCCAGGCCAAGTCCAGTCTTATAACAATCGTATTAACCTATGCGCAAAGCGCGGCCCGAGTCCAGCCCGGCCGACCCATGAACAGGTCTATCTGTAAAGGCTGATTTGGGGGCATCGACGGGATATCCAGTCCCCAATGACCGGTTAAATGTGTTTTATTCCGCGCGAAAAGTAACGAAGGATAAATATTTTGCGACGCATCCCAACCATATACGAATATAACCAAAGGACTGAAATGCTATATGACACGAGAGGGTTGGTGTGTTCACGTTGTAAAGCACCAGTTCCCTCGTGACTTGCAGGAATGCAACAAGGTCCGGCACCACAGTTATTGTTGTTTTTCCCCCAGTTAGAGTTGGAAAATAATCAATTCAAACAAGCTAGAAGCCTAATTTAAGTGTGGTTTTGGCCTTTGGTGTTTGGCCGGACAAATATACCCTTAAGATTTGTAGAAAGTCTTGGGGTGCAATGGATTGGCCCTTGTTAAACACATTGGGATTCCGCAATAGTGGCTGAGAAGATTTAGGATCCTAAGAGTGCTGTCAGAGAGATGCAGCTACTTCACGACATTCGTCGACTACTTAACGAATGCTACACCTTCCAAGTAACCTAGAAAGCCCAACAATGCAACGAATTCGGTGGCATCATATACGGCGCATCACTCCAAAAACTTTATATGAGAGACCCACGTGTTTGTTTTGTTTTATCTCCCTTGCATTATATCTTGCTGGCTCTTTGGGCTGTACTCACACTCGTTGTGTTTGAGCTGCCGATTTACCAAAAAAAAAAATTGCTTCCTCATATTCACGATATTATAGCATGCATCAATCTTATTGGAAGGTTGGAATTGAAGGCATGTGCCCGAGGACACACTTATCAGATATTATTGGAAGCATTGTTAAAAGGAGCAAAAGGTTGAGCAAACTGCTGGCTTATATGCCAGGATTGTCTCTTTTTTTTGTGAGGTGATAATATGCCGGGATTGTCATACATCGAAGTAACGACTATTAAAATCCATGGGTGATTGGCCGCCTTCAGAACCATCTATGTACAACCAAACTTGCATCCACAATACCATAAAAGTTCTATTTGTAACATCCAGGGTATGACTTCAATGTTCATCATCCACCGCTAGGGGAACAGATTTCACCTAATAATAAGAGACATTAAGGGAGATCAGAACTTGCATAGTAAAAAAGAAGAGAGAAGTGACTCCAGACGAAAGAGAATATTTCAGAGTACATTACTGAGGAAAGATTTTTGAAAATTGACTTGCTTATGCTGTGCATTCTTTTTATCGAACTAAGCATTTCAGGAAAACACTGCAGGTAAATTGGACTTACCAAGCCCCTGTACTTCAATATGTAGAACATCTCAAGATAACGACGCGTCTCACGCCTTTCAAGCTTCGAAACATACTTCCAGAAGCCATAAACCCCAGCCAGTGTCATTAGCCTTTCGGAATAGATTTTCCACGTATACCTACAGTTTTAAAATGAAATTGTTGCTTTATTACATGATAGACTAGTTCATGAAAGGTATCACATGCAGATGAAATACCTTTCGTGGATTCGACGGAGCCCTCCATCAGATATCTGCTTCCAATAGCCAGTGTCTTTTTTGCACTGTTCGAAGAAGTCAGCCATGATTGCACCAGCTTGATCAGGATGATATGGGTCTATATGGAAACCTGATACCCCATGCTCGATAATTTCTGCAGGCCCTCCATGACAAGTGGCAAATGTTGGAAGACCACAAGTCATGGCCTCCACAACAGTGAGCCCGAAGGCTTCATAAAAAGCAGGCTGCAGTGGAATGGAGTAACATGTTATGACAAAACATATACGAGTATCAGAAAAGACTTGAACAATGTTTAGACTATACCTGCACAAAAGCACCTCCAGTGTCGGCTATGTAGCGATATAGCTCACCATTGCGTGCCCTGTTTGTTTGGGCAGAAATCCAGCGGAGCTGGCCGAACAAGTTATAGGCCTCTATAAGTTGGTGCATCTTCTCAATCTCTTGAATTTCTTCTCTGTCACTCGATTTCTTCACATCATTGTAACCAGCAACTACAACAAGGTTTACCAATTCTCTTAGTCTAGTGTCCTTAGCAAAGCATTCGACCAGTCCTGTTATGTTTTTCACCCGGTCAAGCCTTGCCATGGAGAAGATGATGGGCTTAGACCGGTCATCCAACCAACCACTGTATCAGGAGACAAATAGAAGAAAACTTATCAGCTATAAGCACTGGAATTACTACTATACAAGCAGACAAAAGATTCGTACATTTCCAAAAAATATTGTTTACAAAGAAAAGCTTTTGCAGACATCAGCTACATCTGGCGGATTACTGACACAGTATCATTTATAAACAATGACAGCAATAAGAATAGTTAAGACAACCGACACTACATGGTTCAAAGTCACTACCATAGTAACATTTGGTATGAAACAATCACATACATAGTTGTCAGAAGCCGATGGAAATTTCCAGATGTAAGAATGGTCCACAAGCTCTTTAAAGTTGAGTTATTATTACTGTGGTCATATGCATTATATTTTCTTAGAATAAATTTGCAGCTAAATCTGTCATGGCTGTACGAGGCAAAACAAAACATAATGGTTGAGTTATTCAGCTATTTAGAAAATTTCAACATACCTTGCAAGACATTAAAATTGTTCAATATAAATTTACCATACGACTTCGATACGACACACACAGTTTTGACCCTCAAATAAAAACAAAATTGCTCAACATTAACTTGATTTATTCCAACAAAACCCCAAATGCTGAAGCAGGGCATGCAAATGGATTGGGTTGGGTCTAGATTCTGCAAGAGCAAGATGAAACTGGTCGCTAAATAGGAATAAATGCAGAGAAGAAAAAAAAATTTAGCCAACTGATTCAAGTTGGATTGATTTTGAGCTTGATCCAAATTTTTTGCAATAGACCTCTTATATTAACTAATAATTGGCATGTGGAACTGCAAATGATACTTTAGTATTGAGAACAAATGGGTTATATAAGTGGAAGGGCAATTATGGACAAGAAACAGGAACAGCACGATTAAACTCAGGTAAAGGAGCAGGAGACAGGACAGAAATTTGGAAAGATAAAGAGTGAGGTGCGACTCCTCAATGGTCATGAGTTGGCAAGCCTTATAGGAGTGCGTTAAATTAAGAACAGGTCTAAGTTCGACCCTCTTAAGCCAGACCAACCCTGGTGGAATGGAAAATTGGATCTACATTAGAGACTTGAACCCAAACAACAGATCCAGATTCTGCTTCTCAATCAGATCTATGTTTAACTCTCTCTCTCTAACATCTTAAATCCAACTAGAGATCTATAATAGAGGGTGATGCACTTTCTCGGAAGCTATTTTATCTTAATCCAATATCAGCATGTGCATGTCACAACCTTGTGGTTCACTTCATCAACACTGGCGCATGCCAATTCTAGTATTCAAAAGCAACCAAAATAAATAAATAGTAAACACTGCAGCATTAATTGACCTAAACTTAAGTTAAATAGCAAGAAAAGATGATCTGTGCAAGAGCGAGAACAAGATTTTGTAGACAATTTCACATCCTAAGAAAAGGGCTGCTCATTGGCAAACAATCTCAAGTGGAAATATTCTCCATTACTATTCATGCTGGTGTATTTTTTCTCATCAAAGCTTGCAATTTTATTTCATATATATCACTTGCATGCTTGTATGAGGCAGTAACCAATGATAACCATAGAAATAGGTGTAATTCATCATTCTTTAGTTCATTCATTATGGTTCTTCAAGATCTAATCAACACAGTACTTACACATACAGGGTCGTTAGTTTTTTTCATTCATGAGACAGGCCAGGGAACATAGCATGTAAACATCATGCATTATGTGCACACTCAACTTTCAAATGCCTGATCAGAGGTCTGACAATATAAATTTCAGATAAAGAAATTAAGGTTTTTGGTTAGCCCAGATCAAGTTGATTGATGATGCATATACAGTTAACATATAGTAAAATCCGGGTGGATGAACTGGGCATTTACTTGAGTGATAGGTGACTGCCACATTCAGTGAGACTCGACAGAAAAATTTGGCACTGGTAGCATGGAAATTTGGATCTCAAGGCGCAAATGATAAAGACTTCATATGATGATTGATGACTAGAGAAATGTTAATGCAAATAAAGATGTAATAAAACACATGGATGAAGCTTGATACGAATACAGCAAAACAGACTAGCAGTCGGATCTGATTTTTGTTTCAGGATCAGGAGGACAAGGATGCATCCTTTATTTAAAGTAAATTATGCAAAAGGATCAAGCCGATCATGAGTAGGATAAAGCTTAAAGTTATTACGGAATGGTAGAGAAGAAGGGACAGTATCCTTCATTCAGTAAGCAATGTGCAGGATCCTCAATAGCCAATATTAGCAAATATCCAAAACCACATAATGGTCAAGTAAATCTCTACAACTCCAGTTCACATTTTTATTGGATATGAATAGGAAGATCCATTTGACAAGCCAAATTCAACCAATCAACTATTAGTTTGTGTTAGATAAGAGTTGCAATCTCAGGCTTCCATGGAAGTTCACTAGTCCCTAAATCTTAAATATCCTGAAGATACTTAGTTCAGTAATCATTGCAGCTTCATATTCAAAAATAAAAATTCTCGATCGTCCCTACAATTATCAATATCACTGTGATAAGCTGACAGAAAACCCCCAGAACAAGCACAAAGCATAAAAGCATGAAGCAGTCACATTTTGTTATCAAATTCTCCGGCATACCTCTCATAGTCAGTAGCCTAAGTTCACGTGCATAAAGGCGTGCAAAAAGAAAGGAGGTTCATCTCCACTACAAATATCAGGGACAAAACATGATGCATTGTATACTCCAAGAACATGAATACCTAATGCAGATTTCTTAAATCTTCACATGTGTTAATTAACATACCATGTGCTTGCTTGTACCCTATATGAGAAAGGTGGACAAGTTGACAAAAAGGTTCAAAGAATTTTAGGAATAGGAATCTTCATTTGATTTTAAAGATAGATCAGAAACTACAGAGCCAGACAAATAGTTGGATTAAAACTTACCAGTTAAAGAAAATTATAGGATTCTAAAAACTCAAAGAATTAACCTAATGTACATTCATTCATTTCCTTATAGACTTACATGCAGCCATAGTTGGGATAAGGCTTACCGATTAGAGATAATTAAAACAGACAACTATCTTAATGTGCATTCATTTCCTCATAGATTTACATGCCGCCGTACGAGATCTTCAAAGGTATTACAATCACAACCTACCCATTGTAGTTAGAGTTCAAGAATAATGATCTAGAATGATGGTGTGCTCACTAAACTTTTTCATCATTTTTTTTTTGAGGACATCATCACTAACTAAGATCTATCAGTAGTAATTGGTTGCCTTACCTATATTTGTAGATTTGAAAGGAAGGATCCTTTTTTAAATAGAAAAAGGAATGCTAAGACTTTTTAATTGTGCGCAACCAATTGATTCAATGTCATGACACTTCAGGCGGTCATTTTGCTACAGAAGAGCGATGCACAAAAAGAGCAACGAAGAATAGCCAAACAGATTATACATTTGATATTAACAGAAGTGGTCATTTCAAAGCAAACCTAATTACTCTATTAGATACCCAATAAAAATCTCGCAAGTATCTCATACAGTATCATGGCTTTAACTGTTTTTGGTTATTGCAAATATAAATTATTCAGAAGATAATCTTGAGTAGACAAAAAAAAAACTGTTTTGCAACTTTTGTATTATGCTCATTTTTATACATAGGAAC
Source organism: Phoenix dactylifera (assembly GCF_051530095.1). NCBI lineage: Eukaryota > Viridiplantae > Streptophyta > Magnoliopsida > Arecales > Arecaceae > Phoenix > Phoenix dactylifera. Next base: position 13,103,185 of record NC_143206.1, on the reverse strand, counting down.
TCCGAACCTGATACTGAAATGCATAATCATTTCTTAGAAAGTAAGGCATAAGTCCAAGAATTCCAGGATGAAGATGAAGCACAAAACTCTGGGAATGAACAACTCATGAAATAAATTGATATTAATGAAATGCATGCACAAGTTAAACTGAATAAGCAATAAGCTTTCCATAATCAACATTAGCCAGGTAGCACATGAACCGAGTTATAATTAAATACTTACATGTGCTCGTCATTTTGCTCTGGATCATACAGCAGCTTTTCAATTGAACCATGAAGAGAAGTAAGCCTCCTTTCCTTTTCTGAGTATGGAAAGTAAATACACATATCTGCTCCAGGGGAGACTATATTGAACTTGGGATCAAAAACGTCAATCCCATGGACAACGCGATACAAACCAGGAAGAGTGAAAGCAGTATGGCTCTCATACTGTCCCACTGTATTCTTGCTGAAATAGAAAATATTATAGTTCTCAGCTAGCACCCGAGAAGCACTGAAACAATCATTTAGCATCAAGCAATTACAGCAGAGTTTTAGCATGGAAACTTGAGTTTATAGTTTTCCTTTTTAATTATTACTGTTTCCTAACATAGATCATAATCCCATTTTAAACAAGAGATTCCATCTTTTCATATGAGGGATCTAGAGCTACACTCATTCATAGGTGAAAGGCACCTATATCGATCCTGCACCCCCTAGATCCATAGTAGTGAAGGTCCTACAATGTAAAAACACAGCCACACAACCATAGTATTGGTGCAGTACAGAGTACAGGCTATTCACTTAAAGGGTGTGTAGTTTAGCACCTTGGAATTTCAAGAGATGATTGAGTAATGACAATATATTATATAAAACTTCTAGTATACATGATTAAATCGCTGAAACACCCATACTATACCATATAAAGAATTCAAATCAAATACTAACAGCCATATAGCACTTCAACAGAAGGCAAATCTTACAACAGGTAACTAATTTTCAGCAATATTGATGATGACAGAGAAAAAATTTTCAAATTCTCAACAAGCACCAGATGTACGGTAAGATACTAAATGATGTGCAATGGTAGCATATGGTATCTACCAATATTAGGTCAAAAAACATGTATGATACTTCTTGCATCCCTCCAGGGGCAAAAAATCATGAAACATAAACAAGACCCTCATGTCTTTTCCTTTTTTCCTCTCAACTTTTCTTCATTTTTTGATGGCAAGCATTCTTGATGATGATGTTTGGAATAAATATTAGACCTCATCCATAGAACATGGAGATGAGAAAATATGTGTATTTTTTTTAAATAGAATCCATCAGGTTTAGCTGTCTAGGAGAAACCTTATATATGAGAGACAGAGGTGCAGAAATAAATGGAGGCACACATTGATTATATGTCTAATTTCTTAACATATTTTTTTCACAGATATTCATGAAGAGAGAAACTATGTAATATAGAATACACCACTTTCATTTAATAATAAAGTATACATTCTCTTTTTTTTTGCTCCCTTATTTTTTGCCCGTTTACCTTTGAGAATTTCTTGCTTAATTGATAGGGTTCTCTATTGGAGTTTTTTAGCAGCAACTCAATAAAGATATGTTTGTCAAAGGCTAACTAAAAAAGACATAAACGATGAGAAGGAATCCATGATAACATTTTATTGCTGAGCAAGTGACTCTGATAGCTACTGAATTGGATGAAATGGCTCACTTAATTGTGGGATCGCTCAATCTGTAGTTAAAGGAACCAACAGAAAACCATGAATCAGTGAGGGAAATTTCCCCGTCCATGACACTTCTGGACTAGATGAGATCTAGAAATGGTTAAGTTCACTAGATACAGCAATAGCAACCAAGATACCCAAGAGAGAGGTGGGGAGGGGGGGGAGAGAGAGAGAGAGAGAGATAGTATAGTGTACGATATCATATGCACCTCCCATTGAAGAAATACCACAAGACAAACTTTTAATATAAGAAGAGAAGAGTCCTGGCTAAGAATATGCCACAATTGGATCTAATTACTCAGTAGAATTAGATAAGCCCTGAAGGCTGAAACGTAACCAGAGCATATACAAGGCAATCACTTTATTACTGCAAGAAATCAAAGACCAAAGAACATGGATAATTGCTTCACAATTACATCAATGTTTGATAGGTTCAAACCTTCTTAAAAAATGCACATTAACTCAAGAATGAGTTGAACACCCAACAAGACAGGACAAATACCTTCCAGCAATCTCCTGATAGGTGCTCGTGATTATAAAATCTGCATTGTTCATAGCAATTAGATCAGCGGTGAACTGGCATGAAAAATGGTACTTGTCCTCATACTTTTTCCAATATATATCTGAATCTGGATATTTTGTTTTCTCTAGCGCATGAGCAATGTTGCACTGCACATAGTTTATCAATCATAATGTATAACAATACAACCCATGGGAAACATGTAGCAATGATGTCAGTCCCGAGCATACCTGGGTAATTCCTAATTTGTGAGATAACAAAGATGCAACAAGATTTCCATCACTGTAGTTCCCAATAATTAGATCTGGAGTACCATGTAACTCTGCCGCAATTTCACTAGCTGCATCCTATTGGTAAAATAAGATATTAACAAGTGCCCGAATAAATGAGCAGAGGCAAAATGATAACAAAGAAATTTATTAACAGTTGAACATGATCCAAATATACCATGGAGAAAGTATATAACTATATAACAAGGATGCAGCATCCCAGATACATATGCAATTGCATATCCAATAAAGAGGAAATACTTTAATTAAATTGGGAACCATAATACTAGTAGATATTGTGTAGGAATGGCAGTTTAATCACAAGATCCTTGTCCGCATAAATCATTTTAAGGCAGCTCATGCAAGCCTGTATTCAACCTACTTGCTAATGATTGTTTTATTTTATCACAGGCTAAAAAATCGTTCAAAAAATCACTCAGATAGCCAGATATCCTACACTATCATGCACTTTGTATTCCATTCTTCACTTTTCTTTCTTGTATTTTTTTTTATTTTCCTTGACAAGCCACCGCTGATTTTGATAAAGAGCTGCAGCAGCACGTTGACAGTCATGTAACTCACAAGATCTACAGATCTATCAACATTCATTTTCATGACTGAGCTGCTTGGGCATTTGAACTCCAATGGATGTTAAAATTACAGTGAGCGCCATTAATGTGTCTTGTAAGATCGCTATTGAAAGTGGATTGACAAAAAATTTAAAAGGCATTACCTCTTCAACATGGGTTGCCTGAATAGTCAAACAAAGGATGAGGTAAAGTACGTTGGCTCAAGGGAGTTCTTGCATTAAAGCATCGACTAAATATTATATGTAACATCTCCATCAAGAGTCCATTTTGTTGATGCACTCTGACAGGACATCCTGTTAGTGAATAGTCTTCTCGAAGTTTTCTTTCAATAGATCATTTAGCATTCTCCAGATGAGAGATGAGATGGATCATTTTGCTTAAATATCATTTAAGGCAATTCAACTCCAACATAAGGCAGGGTATCAGCCAAAGGTACGAAAGAAGTATGAGGTAACAAACAGGAAAAAGGACATCCTGGAATTTCCCTACAAAGAGAAAACTTGGAGTACACCAAGATTATTAATTCATAAATCCCAACTTAATCATGGGCTGGTCAATTGCAAAATATATAGGCCGAGCAACTTTAACCATAAAAATAAGAAATTGATCAAAGCCCATGAAGCAATCAAACTACTCCCAGATCTTATCAACACAAACGCAACATATATTTCTTCTATGAATCACATCTTTATCTAAGTGCTTGCTTAAGCTTTAACCTCCAAGATACATAATGAGTTATGAAAAATCTGTGATTGAACAGCTACAGGACTCTAAGTTAACTTTCTAAATAAATGGTCATATCCCATAAAGGATGAGAAGAAGATTGGGAAAGATGGTATCCTCTGGAACCCTCAGATGTCGCCTCTTTCTGCTTATCATTTTATCATTGCCTTCTAATTAATATCACAGACATGCATTACTCGAGACAATATGCATTTTAAATTTCTTGCACAGAGTTCACGTATCTCTAGTTAGTGTGTGTGTGTGTGTGTGTGTGTGTGTGTGTGTGTAATATGAAGAGGCAGGCTTCCACTTGGTTAATCCACTTATGACTTATCTCGGGCAGATTGTGAATAATATATAAATAGATTGCAACATAAAAACTGAAATATTTTTTTTTAAAAAAAAGAAATACATAAGGAACCTGTATTCTCATTTTCCCAATTACAGAATTTTCTGAGGCCAGTTCTTCAAATATTTTTTCACTCATCAAGTATTATTAGAAATTTTTGAACCACGCACATGAATTTATATAATTATAAATAAATACTTTTGCAAACATAGTGTGAGTTGGGTGCCAGCAACCCCACTTTAAGAAATTTCCTAAAAGGCCACTCAGGTAACCTGCTTGTGCAAATGAAATCACAGATATTTTAACATTGCAAACAAACAAACCATAAACTATCAAATAAGGTGTTCTGCACCAAACTAAATCATGGAATGGAATTTGATGGAATTAAAACTTAGCATGTGAAAGATACCTCTGAAAAGGTTTCCAAGTAAGGCCATACATCAAATCGTGAGATCCATTTCCGAAGAATTCCCTTTTCAGTTCTAAAAGGCACCCGCAGAATGTAAGTATGTTGTGTTCCCGTGATTCTCTCAAGTCGTTGATTGCATGTTGTCCCTTTTGCATCAGGTATCAACCTAGTCACCTTCAGTTGCCAGAATCCAGCATATGAGCCCAATTTTTATTATATAAACATAGACAAAGAAAAGGTTAGAAATGCAAGCTTGTGAGACGAGTGTAATCAGGCGAAGGCACGAAGAATAGAGTAGAGTTAGTGAAGGAGGTTGACATGCAATTTCATATAAATATAAAAAAAAGCAAGTAAATTTAATGGCTAGGTCAATGGAAATTCTACATTATGAACAAGAAACATGAAAAAGAATGTTGAATTACACTTACAATAAGAATTTTGGGATCAACACTCAGCCCCTGCTTTTTTATTCTCAGAATCATCTCATTCTCTAGCGCACGAACTTGATCCAATATATAGACGATCTGTGAAACATGTGTATAAGCTAAGAAAAAAATTTTCAATCAAACCCAAAAAATTCCAGAGACAGCCAAAAAGAAAAGCATCACCATGATCAATGTATAAATTAGAAAGGAAAAGCAGAACTGGATTTTATTAAATAAAGCAGTACCTGCCCTCCAGTGTCTGGCAAACCTAATACATTAGCTTGGCCAAAATACCCATGAGGGGAAACAATTACAACATTGAACACCATGGGAATCCTCCCGAGAAATGTCTCCAAAGTGGAGGGATCAGGAGCTTGAAGAATATCCAGCAGAAGATGAATCATCTCCAGCACTCGTTCAGCCGTATCACCCCAACCTTTCTCCAAGCCCATCTCTTGAAACCTGCAAATTAATTATTAACAAGGCTGTCAAAAGGTTGAACTGACTTTATCTTCTAAAAGTTTCGACTTCGAAGGTCCCTTTCTGCAACACCCGTGCTGCATGAGCTGTTCCAGACAGGAAAACCTTAGATACAGATTGTCAATAATAAAATCATGATTTAGGATCGACTCAAGGCAATTAATATACCCAGATTAAGAAGAAATATGAAATTCAGCTAAAATATTGGCAATTACGCAGGTCCAGTTTTGCAACACCGGACATGATAGGTAGGATTCTTTACGGAATAAAAGTAAGGTTCTCTCCTCGATGGAGGAGATAAATCACCGATATACTGGTTCTATAGTGGATGGATACGCACCCATGGCTACTGTAATTCACTGACCTCTGACTGCAAAATGAAAACTGTCAAATGATTTTGCATGGTGCTAAACCAGGGTCTGCTGCACACACATTTCAAGGTTAAGTCTACCCTAACTCTATGCAACAAGGTAAGATTTGCACCTACAAACAGATTTATTAAATCAAGCTAATAATTGACTATAAATGTTGATATCTCTTCTGGATCAACATTGTGCGTGTGAAGGAAGCCATTTTCTTACACATGAGCAAATTCAGAGAACGGCGTTGCAGGTGGGAGCTTAGACAGATGCTCCTCGGCCTTTGCCAGCACAGACTGAAGCCTGGACACGCTCCGTATCCTATCATTCAGCATCATCACCTGCGGAACCACGTATATTCGACTCAATCCAATCGCATGTACTACGAAGAAAAATGTTCAGTTTCGCTCAAACTACACTTACATGACCCTTGAACCTGTGGGCCCGGAGGAAATCAAGCAGGGGTTCCAAGGACTCCTTGTTCCGAAACATAATGGACGAGAGGTGCCGGTTGAGAAACTGAACCCCATTCCCGATGGAAGACGACCGGTTCGGCCGCGGGAATGAGGCATTAAAAGGCTCGAGGTCGAGCTCCAGCACAAAGGGATCATTATAGCTCCTGCACGACAAGTGCAGATGAGATGGGAGAGTATAGAAATACAAATAAAGTTGTTCAAGGGTTCTATGGATTATTACTGCTCGTCGACGAGCTCTTCCTTGAATCGAAGGTACTCAGAGATGGTGAGCTGCTCGACGCTGAGCTCGTACACATTAACCCTCACGTACTCCCACACGCCAGGCCTCGGCCGCACGGCGATGGCCACAAACGGGGGCAGAACTATGGCTTCCTGATCCCCAACCAAACAATCAAACACCGAAAATACCATAAAGATACCTTTTTCTGGATGTGTAGATGAAATGAGAGGCGGGTTGAAACCTGGGCCGACTTGAGGACCTCGAAGAAGGGGCCCTCGGAGAGGTGGTGGCGGCCGTGGTCATCGATGGTGGCGAGGGCGTCGAGGAGGTGGTGGGGCTGAAGGATTCCCTTCCCCTTGCCCATATACCTGTGACAATCGAAGCGTTATAGTCAGCAAGCATCGGTGATGGTGTTTCCAACGGCTAGGGTCAGGGTCAGGGGTAGGGTTAGGGGTAGAATTCGATCGACGAAGTGAACGATCGAGAGAAGGGACGAGTGCGACCTGGAGAGGAGGAAGACGAGGTCGTTGCGATGGGCGGAGAGGGTGTCCTCGACCCTCTCACGCATGCTGGGGATGCGCCCGAGCTTGAGGCTAGCCATGGCTGAAGGTCACAGTCTTGAACTGAGAACAGAGGAAGGAGGGAGAGGAAGGGGGGGGGGGGGGGTCACGGGGTTGGAATAAATGATGCAGGGATACTTAAAGAGAGGGGGAGGGGGAGTGCCCTCAGGCGCGGCGCCTTGGGTTTTGAGGGCCAAAGCCTGGTTTTGGCACCCACCGGGTTTGTTTTTTTTTTTCTAAAAATAGATATATCATATATAAGCTATACGGATACAACCAAAATGCAGATATGGTTCTTCAAGTGGTTAACAATAAAAAAAAAAAAAATTCAAACTGTAGCTCCATTAACCTCTCTAAATATGTACTTCATCTGGAGCACCATCCTACCCCAAACTATAGTTCGGCTATATTTCAGTAGCGGATGATAATCACCGGTCCTTCGAAAATCCGATGAACCCATCTAATAACTGTCGCAGAATTATCCTTCAGAAAAACCTCTCTCTCCTGGCATCGAGATATCAAATAGGTGGCAGTCCAACAGCAATCATCATGTAGTCCGGGCCTAACAACAAAAGCCCCGCCACCCCTCCTACCTCCCTCCATAACCCACCGGGTTCTTCTGCGGGACCATTTCAGCCTTCTTTTCTCAACCAACTTATCCCGGAACAAAATACAATGTCGGCTCGCTTGGATTAGTTATATCCATGTATTATATACATAATATATTTAAAGATACTGACAAATATGATATGATATGATGCCGACTTATTTGTTTTTTTTTTAATCTTCGATTGTAAATAATATTTTATTTCTAAGTATAAAAACAATGTTAAGAAATGATGCTGTTGCTGCATCAGTTAACAGTGATGTCTCAGAATTCAAAAACCATGCTTGTCCAAACTGAAGCCTTGTGATATCTAGTTCTCTCAGAATTTCTCTGGCATGGTGTTGTTTTATCTTGGTATTAACTACCCAATGAAATGGTTGGCATTTGATATGTGAGAATTTATTTACTGGAGGCAGAGCCTAAATTAAATGGTTCCTTCCACACATTTCAAAATTTTTTTACTTTAAAATGGTTAGCTGCCATTTAGCATACAAACGATTTGTGTGCTCTCCAAGGTACCAAAGAAAATATAAAGACCCGCCACCCGTTCTTGTGGTATTTCGGTTTGATGTCTCCTCAACAAGATTCAAACACTATACTAGTGATGTACCACCTGATATATTTTTTTAGTAAAACTGCTTTGTTTCTTTCATAAAATATGTTCAAGTCATAATCTTTTCTGGATCATTAAGGATAAAATTGATATTTTGCTCTCTAGTTAACAACCTAAATCTATAGTTGATACTTAAAAAAATAGGTTTATATCTACTATGAGGGCCTATTTGCATATTTTTATAGTATTCAGCTAAAATTTTTTGTAGAAAGCTTATCCATCTTGAATTTTCTTAAAGCATATCCAAGCTCAGCTTAGGTCCTAATCTTTAGACTATAAAAATAATAAAAAAAAAGTTCTATCAAAGTTTTTTTTTTTCACAGGCTTTGGACTGGGTAATATTTGAATGATGCAGAGTTATGTTTAAATAGATGACGCAATCTTCGACTCCTACAAAATTTTTAATTCAATTCTTTAACAATATTTAAATAGATCCTAAAAAATTATTAAAAGAGCATTAGTTGCACACTTAATACTACATATAAACCTTTTCTTCTTAAAAAAATAGAAATTATATATAAATTTTATCTGCTACAAAATTCAACAACAAATGATATTACTTGAAATAGAAAATAAATATTGTTGCCATACCATTATTATGAACAATTACACCCTAATAAGATAATTGCATAAAATATTTTAATTTTGCTATGACTTTCCTCGTATGAATATCTCTTTATCAGATTTTGTTTTATCTAATTTAACTTGTATACTGCAGCAGCATGGGCCCTACACCTTTTATACTGTATTAATACTATTATTAGTATTATTAATATTATTAAAAAAATGGTCAAATCAATCAGCAGAGGAAGACCCAGAGAAAACCTCTTAAGATATTCAAAAATAATTTTAGAAAACTTTAGTAAAAACCTAAAGATTTCTAGGTAAGAGATGTCCACAGTAAAAGAACTGAAGTGATATCTATAGTAAAATTCTCCTGATGTCTACAGTAAAAAAAGCTGAAGCGACAGTTTCCATATGTCCATAATAAAAAGCTGAAACGACATCTACAAGCAAAAGTTCTCTAAATGGTCACGGTTGAGGTGACAGCAGTAGTAAAAATTCTCTTCAAGACAGAAAAACTAAAATACCTTTCAAATTTAATATATTTTTTATATTTTTAATCATATATTATAATAATTCTATCATTATATTATTATAATATAACTATTATTATTATATTATATTTATAAATATAATAATATATTATGGTATGATATGATATGATTTGTGATCATGAGATTTATTAGTGGCCCTTTTAATCATCAGAAAAAATTTATTAAAATTCAAATAGTTTCTAACATCGGTGACAAAACACTTTAGAAAGTAAATTTTTTAATTTTCTGACAAGGCCAAAACAATTATGATTTTTTACCAAGCACCATTATATTATTCAAAAATACTTTCTAGTCCTCCAAAAATTTTGATAAACGATATTCTAAAATTATTTGTGAATAAACACCAATCCTCCTAATCTGTTCAGTTCAAGTAGTATAAAAAACTAACAATTAATACAACATTAATAAAATAATATAATTAATAAATTATATTGTTTATTTTACTATTTTTATCATTTATTTTTTTTAACAAATATAATAATTTAATATAACATTTATTTTTCTATGCCAATTACCTGCTGTTTGGGCATAAAAGAAGCCAAACGGCAAAACCAAGGAGAATTAGACGGAGGTTTCGATCCCGGTGGTCTCGGTGACAATACCTGCCACCCGGTGGGATATCCCTTGGACATCCGCATTCCACTTGCTCCCACATGGGAAGATAACATTTTAAACAAAGACCGATGATTTGTCTCGCTTCGCCGAAGTCGTTTACGTATTCCAACACTCAAATTAATCCTCACATACATCCAGTGATGTTGAAGATGAATATGTTAATTATTCCGGATAGGCCACGTAGGGGAATCTATCTAGATGAATAAACCAAGTGGATAATCCTAGCTGTCCTATCAACGTGTTGTCCCTTTCGGCCAACGTTTCCAAGGAATAGATGGGACCCAGTTTTTTTCAATGATTCAAAGTGCTAATTACTAGCTTCAGCAGAACAGGGTTCATATCTCCACTTGTACTGTCATGATAGGCATGGAATAGCACTAGTACATCTGGACCATGGTCCTCATGATGTGCGCTATAAATAACATTTACTTTGCCCTGAAATGCGTCCTCTAGGCTAGCATTTAGTGTGGGTTTCGCTATCCCTTGGATAACCCAGACATCGAGCATATGGGATGCTTTCAAAAAGGCCCTCTTGATATGACATCCACGCCTGTGTTGAGATTTTTATGCACATGTCATGGCATTGTCCATGACTTTAGATTATTAGGAGTAGTTGATATGCTGCCACCAGCAAATGGCTAATGATATTACCCTGTTGTGGGTTTGCCAAATTAGAGTTTGTACAAATTACTAGTCCACAACCAAGTCATTTCTTCCTGCAAGATAAGATCTAGGGCTCAAATTATCAGAACTTGGTTGGCTCGAACTGGCCTAGATCTTATTAGTATTGTCAAATGTCTCCTTATAAATCAAATTTCATGCTAAATAGAGTTGCAATATTCGTGTTACTCGAAACGATTAGATCGAGCGAACCAGTACTCCAAATCTCGTTCTGCCGATTCTTAGCCCTTATTTGCTCGACTTAGTTCCAAATTTTTCTAACTAGAAGACAAATATAATCGTAAATCAAGTTGCAGCACTGGTGTAATCCGAATACGTTGCATTCGGCGAACAGCTAATCGAAATCTTGCCCAGCCAACACCCTAGCCTGTTGAAATGATTTGAACTGAATTGTGTTACATGTTTGATCTTGGCCTTAAATTAGAGTTTGGGTAGGGAGATTCCTTTGTGATCTTAGGCATATTCCTCTTGGAAATTATGGGGAGAACTTCTGTGGGCCAAAAGTGGAGCACTGGCTCGCATGACATAAGGCATTATGGGAGTATATCATGTTATAATAGGAATAATCCTGCCTGTGGTCCCGCTATTGTGGATGAGGCTGCCCATCATGGGCTGTGGGTCCTGTGGCGGTGAGAACCTTGGTGCTTTAGCCCACAGGAAATTCCAGAACCTGGCCAAGACCAAACCCACCTTTGACTCCTCGTCCTTTAAATAGTAACACTAAGAGATGGAAAAGTTTGGGATTCTCTTAGCCTAGACGTGGCCTTTTCCTCCCCCACAGGAAGGAATTAGTTGGATAAGCACGAGTTTTTTTACCCACGTCATTGATGGAAGATGGGACGCACTCTTCTCAACAGTTTGTGGGCAGAGGACGTCACTATGGTAAGGACGAAGAAACGCAAGCAGGCAAATGCAATCACAACCGACCAACCCACTTGTTCATTTGATGTCCCTAGCGATAAAGTTACACTTCTCAAACAGTGATGGTTTAGTTGTATGAAAATCTTCCCCTCCCTCTCTTACACACACATGCACACAAGCGTGTGTAAAAATAACATGTGTTTAATTCCGTCGAACTCATTATAGATTGAGTTAGATTACCTATTTAATAAAATGGTCATGTTAGAACTTATATTTTGTATCCGACCCGACAGTATCTGGTTCGAACTGATCGGATTGCCACCTCTTATCTATTTATACTATCATCCTCTTTGGATAACTAATAATTTACATGGTGCAAACTACCACCGTGTCTTGAGAGAAATCGGAACGTTTTGTTGAGATTCGAAAAACCTGGCATGTTGTCTTGAAGCTAAGAAAGCTTTCTCAGGTTGGCTTCTTATGCAAAGAGATAATGCCGGAATCCGGATCATCTCAACCTCAATTGTTTGATGCTTCTTTTCCACCTTTATCGATCTTCTTTTCTTTTATATTTCTGACAAATCGTATCCTAATCTAAAAGACGTGATCATGTTCGGGATTGTAAAGCAAATCTGATTCCGAATGGTCTTGATATGATTCTCATCTTGGATACTTAGATTGACTTATTTTTTTTTTTAACACCAAGTCTTTGCTCTAGATTTGTCAGACATTCAGCTTAATATCAACACACGAAAAAAAATGAGAAAAAGAGGATAAAATAGATATGAACTCCTGAGATGCCAGGATCCTACTCCTAAAAATCAAGAAAAAAACATGGAAAAAGGGGAAACAAATTCGTACGCATATAACACCAAGACCCTGACTCCGACATTGGGCCAAGTTCGAGTCATTTTCATGATGGGCCAACATTGGCCGGGACCAACCTCTTAACTAGGCCTTGCAATGTCTTTCTGGATTCATGTTAGACGAAAACAGACCAGTATCAGTAGTCTTGAGTGAATCTTGATCCAATTGGACCTTGATCTGAGCTAGGTCTGTTCAATTGACATTTGATTTCCTGATCACAGCCAAGCAAAACATGTCGACTTCATTACATCCGTTGCTCTCATATTGGTAGGATCTCAATTCGCACCCGACCAAATTATACGTCTATTATATCCATTGTGCTCATCCAGAGTGTAATGATGATTCTCTTCACTTCCTATTGGCTTTGTAGACCTCATGGCTGCTTCCTTAGTAACAAAGAAGGAAAATATTCGCATAGGATTCATTAGTTAGGAGTGCATTGTGCTCATCCAGTTTAACGATTCTCTTCACTTCCTCTTGGTTTTGTAGACCTCAGCTGAAGGTAAATATTCCCATGCCATTATAGGATTCATTACTTTAGGGGTGCATTAGATGCTGCCGAGATGGCATCCTATCTACTCCACTGGTCTCTTCCCCAAGAGTATGGGAGATAAGTTCGAGCAACCGAAAGCTAATATTTAACCAAGTATCCTGTAGAAAGTGGGAGAGGAATCTCAGAACGTTAACTGGGGTCAACAGAGAAGACTCCTGTACCTATAAGAAGGCGTGGCCAGCCACAAGGCCCTCGCAACCCAAAACTAAGAAGCTCTTGGCTCTTGTACTCACCTGAGCTATTCTTGTGAATGGATCCTCAGAGGGCTCGCCTTGCTAAGGTAGCGAGAGAGGCCTTTGATCTACTAGATGAGTGCCAGGGCCGGAAGAAGAGGGCACCACCAGCTTATGTTTATTACTACCCCAAGCCAGTCCAAGACCCTCCTCCAAAGAAGGAGCCTGTCCTTGATGCCAACCAAGTCGCCCGACAGTTTGGTGGGGTTATGACTGTGGAATACCATCGCCGGTCCTTCTTCTAGGATTTGCTTGTATGCTCTATAGCTTGGCTTTTTCTTTGGCTTCCATGCATGTCCTATCATATTGGAGAAGTATAGATAATATTATTGTGGAGCACCTTCCATGTAGTATGATGTATTAGAAGCAGTGTGATGTAGTATAATTCATGGAGCACCTTCCATGCATGTAGTATGATGTATTAGAAGCAGTACTTTGACGTAGTATAATTCATGGAGCACCTTCCATGTGGTATGATGTATAGATAATATTATCGTGGAGCACCTTCCAGTCTATGGTTTGTTTTGATATTGGGTGTCAAGTCTATCATATATATATATATATGTATGTATGTATGTATATATGGTTATCTCGGCCCAAGTGTCTTCTTCTACTTTTTAATGGACGGTATGCATTGGGGGCTAGCTTCTTAATTTTGCTGAATTGGTCTGTATCCCAAGAAAATATGTGGCTCACAAGGGCTGAGGTGGGAGAGAAAAGGCCCGCAGATACATGTAGCAGTGTGCTAGCCAGGGAATGCAAAAACGTTTACATGATATATAGTTTCCATATAGTCCATGGGAATTATTCATGCAATATGATTATTGGTATTCTAGAGACTTGAGAGAGGATGGAAAAAGAAAGAAATTTTAAGGATTTGATGAGGCATAGATTCCACTGGACCAATATTTTAGAAGAAAAAAAAAGTTCTATCACCTTTTTAAACTAATTTTGTTGCTATTAGATTAGCTGCCAATTACTTCTTTAGTTGGTTGACACCACCTCTCTCTTAAGAGCTTTCCAGCAGATTTGATACTGCTATTATTATTATTATTATTATTTTCTTGTGTGCATGCGAGTCCCTGCTGCTACTATTGTACTGAGTTGGGGCTTATTATTTTCTAATCCAACTAGAAAACAAAGCAACAGGATGGTTAAGATTTTTTCCATTATTTAGAATGACATCTAGTCTCGCGGTGAGAAAGTCATGAGACTTGATGAATAGAGTATTTAGAAGGAAAAAAAAGAAAGAAAGTCCTATTAAAATATATATATCGCATGAAGATAGTAATCAGCATTCAAATTTTTCTGCTTAAATCTCATCATATTCCCACTTCTTGGCAGGGTATAAGTCATAATATAATTAAGATAAAAGTACAAGATTATTAAGTTCAGATAAGAAGGGTGCTTGTTTTGCTATTTGTCGAAATGTCCTTTGTTGATAACATGGATGTAGATTTGCTGGACAAGAAGTTTTGGGACAAGGATCCCACAGATCAAATGAATCTAATTTACCAAGATATTTATTGGATCGATGATGCTCTTTCTATCTCTTTTTTTTTAACAAAAATTTATCAAAGAAATTACCATCAATATATATTTCAAACTAAATGTTTAGTATAACACTACTTAGGACTCAGAACCATGGAGATGCAGTTTATAATGAAGAGGAGACGAGGCTGGTTACCTAGCTTTTTTCCCAGGACTGGGATTACATTATTCACCTGGCCACCTCAAGAATATTTTCCCACCCAGGCCAGTTATTAGTCCGTATCCAAAGCTACATGCAGTTTCTTGCAAACAAACTAATTATTCGGCATGAGAGGTTCCACATGCCAAAACGCCACTCATTGATTCTTTGGAGTAGTAGCTTTAATCATGAGATTCCAATTAGTAGATCCTGCATTGGTAATCATTGGTTTTATTACTCACAAATATACGAGGAGATATGTATAGATCTCGGAGAGAGAATGATCTAAGCTCATTATTACAAAAAAAAGAGAGGTAGGTAGGAACCTCGGAAAGTTGATAGAGAGCAAGAATCCAATGAAGAAGCCTCTATAGGAAGGCATGGCCAACCACAACTTTTCCCAAGTGGTCCTACCCAGAGACCTTATCTCTTGATCATCTCTGATGATCCGTTCGAAAAGAAAAGAGTTTTTCCTTAATTTGCTCAAATCGAATCTTTCTAAAGAAAATCAGAAGAAGATGAAAGAATTACAAATATAGAGCTTAAGTCATTTTTTCTTTCATTGATGATAAAAAAAATTGTAAAAATAGTTTTGAGTTCACCCAGAAGGTTGCAAGCATTAATTTGATCCATGTTCAACATGCAATAGGCAGATTTGTGAAGCCTTGCATGCTTTGAGAAGCTGACACTTTGGCATCCTGAGAGAGCACCAGATCCTCTTTTAATGTATAGTGTATGTGTGTGTCTATATATATATATATATCCATGATTATGGATCGGTAGTGGTGGGCGATATGGTCCACCATGTAGCACTGCAAAAGCTTAAAAGACACAAAGACCATGTATTAGTGATTTCTGAATTGGAGCTTATCCACGTAGCTTGGTGAATTTGAAAAGTAATCTAGGCAGCATGATGGTTAAAATATAGTCATTTAATTACTTAGATTGTTTTTTGGTTTTTTTGAATAAAAGGAGGTGGAGAAAGTCACCTGACTTTTATTGAAGATTAGAAAAAAAAAATAATCAGAGAAGAGAGTATGGAAGATTTAAAGAATTTATATTACCGCTGATATATGGAACAAGATAAAAAAAATAAGAAGAAGACCCATACATTTTGTATGTCAGCCGTCATAAAAATCTCTAGGGATATCTTTAATATTCGCCCAAACTCTTTTAAATAATAATATAAGATATAGCTTGGTGGTTAAGAACTTGCTATTTAAATTTTTGAGAATGTCAGCAGCCCCTCTCACCACTTGTTCAGTATACTGTATGTGTGACCCATGTACTGAGCTTGACATATGGGCCAAGGTGGATGGCAACTATATAAGGCTTAGCTACGCTGACTTGCATGTAATAATTGAAACTTCTGCAAGACAAGTTGCACCATTCTACGTGCATATTCACATACACAACATGTTGTTTGGAGGTAAACTAGTTGAGTTTGTTTAAATGGATTTTGTGATGCATGTTATTTCTTCAAATAGGTCATTTGATTTTTATTTTCATTTTATGCTTATTTTATTTATTTTGAAGTAAGAGGAGAGAGAGGCTTCCTCTCTCTCCTCTCTCTCCTCTTACTATACTATACCATATATGGCAATAGTATATTTTCATTTTATGCTTATTTTATTTATTTTGAAGTAAGAGGAGAGAGAGGCTTCATTTTATTTATGAAGCAGCCTTTTTGCAATGAAAAAACAGGGATCACTATTGCCATATATGGTCCCATGATCACTGGATTTGATAAATATACTATATAAGGGACTTGAAACTCGGCGTTTGCTGGAATTTCCAAACTTGCAGTCAAATAAGTCTCAATAGAAATAGGGGTTCAGAATTCGTGACGCGACCAGACCCGACCCGCTTAGAATTCCAACACTTTGTTCTAGGTTTTGAGATATTCAAATAATAAAAGAACAACCTCCAAAAAAAAACCCTATCTCTCCCTCTCTTTTCTTCTCTCTCTTCTTCCTTGCTCTACAGTCTACACTTGGAATCCATCTCACTTAAGTGGGAAAACTCCCAGAGGGGTGAACCTATGGCACTTTATAGGCCCAATATAGACTAGACCTCTTCATAAGTTTGGCTTCAATACACCTATTTAGCAATGATGATTACACATCATTATTAGATACCTGACTCTAATTGGGTGGGTTTTACCGAACCCATTTAGAGTTAAGGGTAGGGAAGGGTATTTAAAATAAAACCAATAGCGGGTTCAGGATGGATGCAGGAAATATCATGCCTACCCGAGGCATGCCTTATGGGATTTACTAAAATACCATTTTTAATTGCTTGCTTATCCTAGTTTAAGATACCTCTGATTTATTAATGAACAATATTTTTACTTACTGCTTGTATTATTTTTGAACTTTTGGTTTGTCAAATTTTATATTTTGGAATCTAATTAGTTTATCTAATGTTGTGTGAGGTACCGAGCTTTAATATATATATATATATATATATATATATATATATATATATATATATATATATATATATATATATATATATATATAGCCTTTTTATTTGTTTATTAATTTGTATGCTGAAAGAAATGATATTTATAATTTTATCTACTTTGACTTGTCCAATCTAACCCATCTAACTCTAGGCAAGATGAGATAGCTTAGGTTCGAAAGTTTAACTATAGTTGCGGAATGGATTTGGGGTGCTCATGTCCACTTGAGGCGGTCCGGATGGGTGCATGGTTCCCATCATGGGACAGGAGTAGGTAACTGGTGCACCCAACTCATCGCCACCACGACAGCCATTATGAACACAGAACTCCTTATAGGGCTGGACACCCAACACAAAGTTAGGCCACTGGAATATACATTGAGGAACAGTATATTGGGTTCAAAATCTCATTGGGTACGTCAACGGCTAGATTTTGGCAGCAAATGGAGGGTAGAGGAGAAAGAGAACCAAAAATAACTTTTCCATTCACAGCAATGGCGAAGAGAAGAGCCCGTGGAAATAGAAATAATGACCACTTCAATCCTGTGATTCCAAGCCATTCACTATACTTGGAGGTGAGCTGGTTAAGAGAGACAGGTATCTATGCACACCTATCACGTTCCGGGACCCTCTTTTTAACTCCTTTTCCTTGGCAAAAGGAAATAGACTGTGTTCTGTCTGAGTAAAAATGAGAAGGATATAACGTGGCCTTGAAAATGGCCTCGAAGCTAGGCTTTTGGGCTTCTTTGGTTCTGTGCATGGCTGGATACAGTTGTGGGCAGAAGCTATTTGACGTGACCCAGTATGGAGCAAAGGTTGACAACAAGAGACAGCACTCAGGCGGGTTTTCCATTAGACAGATTAATTTGCCATTTTGATAGCGTTCAATGCTAAGATAAAACTGGAATCGCTGTGTTTTTGTGTCTTTTTACTTTTATTTTTTAAGTAAATTAGTGATGCAACATGAGGATTTGAGTTATTACAGTGTATGACGATGACACGAATCTTGCTTCTATCTATGTTCGATGAATATCATTATTATTTTTTCGAGAGTACCAATAGTATGCCGCAGTTATTTCATAATGATGAAATAGTTATTTGAATACATACTATAACGTATGTATTCAAGTATACATACTATATTAATTTCTCTTACGTAAGCCATAGAGCCTCCTCGAGTCAGACTCCATTTGGTGGATGTGTGGAGCCATTGCATTAATATATTTTTTCACGCTTTTATTTAGTATCCATCATGTATTATGTATAACATATCATTGTGATAGTGAGGTGATTAACAAAGTGATAGTTAACAAAGAGGAGAGCTTGACCTGATAGTGTTTGTGGGTGAAAAGACAAAGTTATAAATGATTAAGACCAAAAAATTACAATCTTTCTTGCGAAATAAGGCCTTGAACATAGGAGATCCGGCGTATTAGAACAAAACAGATATTAAGATAATCTCCTTGATACTTCCATGATGGGCTAATGGACAACTCTAATGACATTAAACCTGTTGAAGTCGCCATATCTCAGGTCTGATCTGACAAACTTTTTCCAAGAAAATATGACGAAGCTCTACTGGAAGTTGTCAGTAGCACCGTGCTCTGTTTTGTCGAACGAGCAGGGAAAAGCTATGCTTCTTGGCTTAAATAATTACCCCAGACCTACCTGAAAAACACAATGAAGTATACGTAATTAGCCCACATAAATACCCCGAATACATGGAGAACAAACTACCAAGAAAACTGAAGTAGACCATCTCGTTATGGTAAAATGCTATTTCATCGCACTATATAAGCAAAAGCCCAAGTCATGGATTCCAAAACAACCAAACTTCTGCACCGCTTCCGGCCTCTGATTCGCTTAACATTCACAGCCTGGGAAGTGGCAAATCGGCTACAAGAAAACCAATTTGACGTCGGCATCCATGCTTCAAGAGTAGCATGTTGGGCACGTCTGTTGCTTGCAATGGGCTTAGAGGAAGGATATTTTCTATGCGTGACCGGTATTGGGCATGGATCGCATTCCTCTCGAGGAAAACTCAGCCACGATGACTGAGTGGGTTCGGAGTTGAGTTATAATGCGGCTAGAAGGCCGCTGCTCCACGACACCCACAAATTGCTGGAGAGTATATATCTTCTATCAGGCACACATATATGCAGAAGGCAAACAATACTGCAGACTAGATTGCCTCCCATACAGCTCACCACTCTAGTGGTTTTATTTGGGTAAGCCATAGGTTAGTGTTTATATTTTATGTAGTCTTTTATTTATTAGTTTTGTTAGCTGTATTCGCATATGTGCCGCGCTTGAGCCACGATTTTTATAAAATAAAAAAAATTGATGTCATACATTAATAGAAGCGCCGTATAGCCTCTTGTATACCACCATCCCACCTATAAAAAGAAAAGGTGGATGTCAAAAATATTACTTATTTTTCAGCTAAAATAAAATCTAAATCCAAGGAAAAATCTATATCCAAGTATTACCAAAAATCAAACGGTACAAGTCAAGGGATAACAGCCTTACACTGGTTGTCGGTGAGAGGTTGAAGTCTTGCAAAAGAAACAGTGTCCCAAACCCCCCATCCACCCATTCCGAAATACGAGTCCAACTTTCCTTGCCGCGCCCACTCCTAAACTTAAAATTAACAAACCCAATATTGGAGATAACCACACTTCATCCATCCAAATTAAGCTCTTAAAATCCTAAATGGCACACAAATTATCAATCAATTAATTAATTACTTAATTAATCAAACCCCTTACCAAATAATTCGCTTCCCTGGTCTCGATTATTAGGCCCCCACCGCCCCTTCTTTCCCTCTTCCTTTCCTTCCTCTCTCGCCCGCTCGCTGCGTCCTCCGTCCCCGACCGCATACCGGCGGTTTCCGGATCCCATCGCCGCCATGAACTCCTTCACCGGAAACAGCTCCCAGCGCGGCCCTTCCTCCTCCGCCGCCTTCGGCGCCTCCTTCGATTCCTACAGCTTCGACTTCGGCGTCGCCGCCGGCCGGAGCTCCACCTCCCGCCCCCTCCGCGACCAGACGCCCAACCCGTCCCCCGCCCCATCCGCCGCCGCGCCCCGGCCGACCGCCCCCTTCACCCACCAGCCGGCCCGGCCCTCGTGGACCCACCAGCCCGCCTCCGCCGTCCCCAGATCCGGCATCGCCGACCCACCGTCCTCCATGGTCGGCGACATCTCCGGCAAGAGCTGGACCTCCGCCGCCCCCACCACCTCCCGCCTCGGCATCCCGGAAAACAACCCCAATCTCTTTAGCGATCTCGTTGGATCCGCCCTCGGCCAGGGCCGCTCCGCCGCTGGCAACGTGCCCCTCAAGGCTGCCGCCCCCAGTAACGCCTTCTCCACGGCAAATTTATCCAATTCGCTCCCCAAATCCACCGTTACCACCGCCCGAGCATCCACCACCTCTCATAATACCCCGACGAGGCCCTCCAACTGGGGTTCGGCGGATAATCTTGGAATTTTCTCATCTTTGAATCAGTCCGGCAGTAAGATCGGGAATCCCTTGGGCGGCGGGCAGCCGATGAATTCATCAGCTGGGGAACCGCCGATGAATGCTAAAAGGGATCCCTTTGGATCGTTGATGGACTTCGGATCGAAAAATTCTTCAAACCAACCGATGTCGTCGGCCAAATCCTCCAATCTGAGCAGCAGCAGTGGTGACGACTACTCTTTTGGGACATTCCAGAATGCCAGTTCGACAAAAATGGATGATTTTGGAGTGCCGGCTGAGAACTTTTCGGCTCCCCCGCTATCACAACAGCCTGCTCCGGCCAAGGGTGGGGCGGATCCGATGGATATGTTCTTCTCCTCATCAGCCTCATCTGCCTCAGCTGCTGGAGCTGCTTCGGAGGTACCGGGAAGGCAGCCGTTCTCGGAGGCGAATGATTGGGACTTGGGTGCAGAGTTTGGGGGGCATGATGATGGCGGGACGACAACCGAGCTTGAAGGGCTCCCGCCACCTCCTGCCGGGGTCACACCTTCAGCAGCCAAAACTAAAGGATTGGAAAATTACAAGCAGGGGCAGTTCGCCGATGCTATCAAGTGGCTTTCTTGGGCAGCTGTGCTTATAGAAAAATCCGGGGAAAATGATGCCGCCACTGAGGTCTTGTCCTGCAGGGCTTCTTGTTATAAGGAAGTTGGCGAGTATAAGAAGGCCATTGCCGACTGTTCAAAGGTATCAGGATGCTAAGAAGTATGAGCCTCTTCTTCCCTTTTCTGGCTTTGGTTTAATGAAATGCAAATGGTCATTGGTCTTTGCAGGTATTGGAACATGATAGCACGAATGTCTCGGTGCTACTGCAACGTGCGCTTTTGTATGAGAGCAGTGAAAAGTACAGACTTGGGGCTGAAGATTTGCAGATGGTTCTGAAGATTGATCCTGGTAATCGACTTGCAAGGAGTACCATTCACCGCTTGAGTAAATTGGCTGATTAGAGATCCTTTTGGCATTCTTGCCCTGCCTTTTTTTTAGGCATAAATATCAAGATGGGTGTTTCCTTTTTCTATTGGTTGTTATTATTATTTTGGGGGGTGGATAATTACAACTCTTGGTGTCTTAAAATATGGGTTCATGCACTAAATTTATCTTGAAGTTAATAATGCTTTTACTTGTATGTGTATGCTGCAGTATCAAACTTTTTAACTTTCATTGTTTAGAAGTCATGCATGCGGCTTCAAATCACTATTGTTGTGCACGTTGGCTAATACTGCCTTGATATTCATTCTGACATGCCTTGGAAATGTTGGAGTGGTTTTCTTTGTTCCCTGGTTATGGTATCACCCAGTTCAATGTTGTTTGTACTTCTTGGGCAGATTTTTCCTTTTGTCATGGCAGTGCATATTATGGGCCTCTAGCCGAAGAGGCCACCCAACCCCGCCCCCTCTCATCTTCTCCCGTTTTTACCTGAATATGAATTTTCTGGCATTCTTTAGATTTGAGTGGTGATATTTGATATATAAATCTCGTTTGCGATAGATATCAGACTTTTTTTATAGGCCTAAACGACCCACATTGTCAATCCAACATGGATTGAAAACAATATTAAGAATCCCAAAGTACGTCGAAACAACAAAAGATGTGAAAAAGCTTAGGCATGGGTTATGTTAGGCCCATCACTTAGGAGCTAATAACTGAAAATATAGAGTTATGTAATATAGTTAATGGGCCACATGTTTATTTTTGCAGTGTTAAAACCCATCTTATTGGTCAAATTTCATGTGTAGTTAATGGCACAAGTTTGGGGTAAGATGGGCTACAAGATACAAATATCAAGATTTGAGCTACAGACCTAGCTCGGGCATATGATTGAGGCCTTGATATGGGATTAAGAGAGAGAAAGAACTAAGAGAGTTGCATAAGACACTTGGACATGGGATTAACTAATTAAGAGGTGGAGATTAGGAGTTGGGTTGCAAAACCTTGGACGTGCAATCAAGAGAGGGAGAAGAGTAGACATTTTGATGGAGTCTTGGACATGGAACTGAGAAAAAGCAAGGTGGTAACAGAGTTTTTTTTTCTATTTTTTTTGTCTAAAAGCATGTGAAACTGTGTGAGAGAATTAGAAATGGTAAGAGAGTCTAGAACGATTAAGAAAGAAGAAGAGGATACCAAGATGCAATTTATAGTTGGGCCCATATCCAGAGCCCTTTTGTTCTATATGCCTGAAATATTAAAATGTGTATGGAATGTGGAATACATCGGCATAAAAATACCACATTCTGGTATGGAAACATGTTTTCAGTGGTATCTTTGAAGTTCTCTGTTTCCCTTTTCAAGAAAATTAATTAATGTTTCTAGGTGCCATTTTGGGGTCTCTTTCTACTGCTAATTTATATTTTCCATCTTTTCAAATATCTTGCCTTTGTTTCCATTATGACAACCATAATATGGGTGTTTGAACATTTGGTAAAAGTAGTGAAGAAATTTTTGAAATGACTTCTTTGCAGAGAACATTTGAGCAGTAGAGCACTTACTGATGGTCTACTAATTTCACTAGTGTTTTCTTCGTTATGTTCTAGTGTTATTAGTTATGGTTTCTGTTTTTAGGTGTAGAAAAAGTTGATCTTTAGTCTTCTTCCCTGGAGCATGAATGCCAACTTATGTTATGTGCCTTTTTCTTTTTCTTTTCTTTTTGGGATTTCATACCTGAAGGTGGGTTCTCCATTGATTTTATTTGACCTCCTAGTCAACTTTTTCTTCACTATGCATTTATGCTTCAATTTTTTTTTACACTGTGGTTAGCTGTATAAAAAAATTGTCTTTTTGGATTTGAGCATATATGTCAGTCTGCCAGTACCGCGTAAGGTTCTGGTTTGGATACTCGAGAGGTGGGATATCTTTTTTCACATTAGTTACACACCTTGTCCGTCTTTGGGTTCATAGGAAGTTCTTACTTATTATTAGACAGTCCAAAATTAAAATTGATAATTTTAATTTTGTCCATTCAAAGGGAGAATGAGAAAATTGCAACAATGGAAGTGAGACAAGTAAGATTCAGGATGTGATATATTCTCCTGAGATGAGGATCCAAAGAGCTAAAGGGTGCCCTCAGTTTGTAGCTGCATCCCAGATTTAGGAAGATACTGCAGTGCAACTATTTATCTGTGTGGTAAGATCACAATATTTCAGTTTTTGGGATTTTGACGGTTTTTGTCTTAAATCATTCAAAAATGTATTTTTAATCTGTGAAAAAAATTGATGTGTTGAGTAAGACTCCCGGGTCATGAATGGATGGTTTTTCATGTCCCTGTCTTTGGTGCAGACTTTGGTGAAAAATGCAGGTTAACAGCCAAAGCAATTTAGACCAGAGGTCTAAAACCAGGTAGCTGTTTGAATTTTGTGATTGGTGGAATCAAGTGAAGCAGAATGCATGGAATCTTAAATTCTGAAGGAAGAAACTGCAGTTTCTAAGTTATTTACTGTATTTGAGATTATGATGCATTGGCTTTTTTGCATGGATGGATTACTTTTTTCTGAATGAGACTTTAGTAAGATTTGCCTGTATTCAGTTCTCCTAGAGCACACCTTGGCTCCTGAGCTTAGTTTTAACATCCAACATTAATTGTTCTCTTAGGTTGTAATGGATTTCCATATCCAGGTGAATCTTGTTGGATGATTATAACAAGTTGCTTTAGTGATTGCCGTCTGATTTTTGGATTGGATCAGTTTCTTCTTCCCATGCCTTGTGCTTTTTTTTTTGGTACACCATGCCTTGTGCTTTTGATAGGCAGATCTGTGAAGTGGATCCTGTGATTACTGATTTCTGAGTTTTAAGGAGTTTTAGTTTCAGCGCATATCTTTAGCAATTTAATTTATCTTTTGGTCATTGAGAAAGAGAACACTAGACTATGATCACTTCCAATATGGACCCCAAAAATATAATCTCATATGTCAGTAACTGCCATGTGTCATTTTATGCTAAACCGTATGAGGTTCTTTTATGTTCACAAGCTAACCTTGCTCTAAAGTGCTAAGTAGAAGCAATATTCTATTCTTGAATGTCAACCTTCGTGTTATATTAGGCTCCATAGGTTCATGTAGCGAGCTGGAAGTCTCCGAATTTCTGCGTTTCTTGTTTACTAAACCTAGCGGTGCTGAAGGATATTGCATTATATAATTTTTTGAGAAAAAAAAGTGAGAAGGAAACTACGAGAAAAAAAATAGAAAGAAATGCTAGAGACCGCTTATTGTATCACTATTCAAATTATCTAGACATCACCCTTGTATCACTGCTCATATCACTGATTTTATATGGAGGTTCGATTGTGAGATCCAACTAATATTATTTATTTCACCGTGTATTGCAGTATCGGTAAATTATCTTGTTATTTTCTCAACCTTTATAACTAAATTATGAAAAAAGAAAAAAATAGCTTATCAAAAAAGAAAAAAAAAGAATTAATGAAAGTAGAGTTTAGATTTTTTTATTACTTAATAGAATGAAGTTACATAGTTTCTATTTATATCGGTAAGATTTGTCCTTGCATGATTCATGTCTCATTTGTCTTCTAGTTCAAAGAGAAAATGATTTTAACGAAATAGATTTGACTGGAGAAAATAATCATAAAAAGGCTAAAATCGACGGGAGTAGATCTTGATTTATACTTCGACTTTTATCTTTAGTCTCTCCATCTAATTTTTTTCTAAATCGGAAGATATGCTCTATTAAAGCCTTTTTCAAAATGAAAATTTTTAATTTGCCTATCCCAACCTTAAATGGTGGATTTGGCTTGATCACTTAGTTCATCGTATTCTTAAAAAGTAGTACCATGTCATAGAGCTCGAAAAATTATCTGATTTTTTCTAAAAAAGTACCTCAATTAGATATTTTATGAATAAGTTATGGTCTCTGAATGTGGCAATTCTATCCAGCTATACTAAAAATGATCTATATCAAATGTGATGATTCTTTTTGTTCAATTTTATTGAACTGATATACTGAATGATGAATAGGTGGGTGATTGATAGGTTGCTTTGACGCTATTTTTGCTTTAGATTTATAAGATAATGATTACATCTATCACCCTTCCAAGGCAAGATAAAAATGACAAAAAAAAAAAACGGTTGTGGGGAAAAAATAGTTGTCACACTAGCATATTTTCCTATGTGCCCCACATGAGGTACCATGACCGTCCAACCTTGACGAGTCACAAGCCACAACGCCCACCGCCCACCGCCCACTGTCGTCGCCACAAGAAAAGTATTCCATACACGTGTCGTCCTCCTGCCACGTGTCCGAACAAAGACAGGCACGTCATCACGGACACATGTAGCTCGCTTCGGCCTCGGTCCCACAAAAGTCTGGCCGGTACGTACCCATCCCGATCCCCTGCAACCACGTACGCACGCATTTTGTCCTACCATGTTCGTCAGCGTTGATCAAATCACCGTGTACCGTAACCCATCAACACCCCCCCCCCCCCGAAAAATGATATAAACCGTTGGATCAAGATCAAACGGGTCTCTTTCAAGCGACTCGCGGGGCATAGATGAGGGTACTTCACGATTCGTGCCTGGTACTTCAGAAGGGCAGGGAGGACGTCAGAGAAATATATAGAGAAGAAATTATCAGAATAAAATCTTCTGAGCTGCGGCCGTGTGTGGCCTCGCGTTCCTCGTTATCTCTTCTTCCCCCCACTCGCCTCCTCTTCTCCCCACCTCCATCCCTCTCCGACTCCGATCCTCCGTTTCAAACCCTAATTATTTTTCTTTGGATTTCTTTTCGATCGTTTCTAAGATTCGGATATCTCCAAAGTAATCGAAGAGGTTTTAATTTGAACCGACGGAGTGGTGGCTTCTTCTTCTCCATCGACAGAGATTCTCCGTTTCTTGGTTTTTTTTCCGAATGATTGGAGACCTTAAACTTCTTTGGAGTCGATGAGATTTCTTGATTCGGATTTCGAGGCGACCGATGGCTTCTGCGCCGTCTATGTCTGGTAGGGTTGTTAGAATTCTTTTCTTTGTGCATTTTTTTTTGGTTTTGGATTTTGGTGAGTAGGGTTTTGGGTTTAATCGAATTGGAAATACGATGGAATGGCACAGTTTCTCTGGAGTCCCTGAATCTCTGTAAGCTTTCTAAAGGAGAAGGAAGTGGGAGTGGGCGGTATGAATGCAGTGTGTTGTCCTGTGCTTGGAAGGCGCCGAGGTCTCTGACCGGGTCGCTCGCCAGCACACCTTTTCCCCAGTGCTCGTTGTACCTCCAGGAGGGGCAGGGCGGCAGGAGGAGGAGATCGTCACGCTATGTGAACCCCCTGGTAAGTTCTTGGTTCTCTTGCAACTTTTAATTCGTCTTCTGTTGGTTATTGAATAAGCTCTATCGGTTTCTTTTTTTTTTTTTTTGCTTTGGAAAGTAGTTGGTTTCTAGGGTTTCGGGAACTGGTAATTAATTTATTTGCTTTAGCTTTGTAAGGGTTTATGTATGGATTGAGTAGAACAGGATTGAAGACATTTTATTTAACAATCAGCCCTGGAGACATGCCGGATTATTAGATTATATTGAAGCCATACTGGACAGACTGGACTCAAGTTTAGATTGAATTAGGCATTTAGTGGTGGTTCTGAAAGCCAGATATGACAGTGCAATTTAACCTTAGTTTGCTTGGAAGGAATTTGAGTTTATTGAATTGTCCTAAAATATGAAGTCTTAACTGTTGTCTTTTGGGAAGCCTAGACAAGGAAAAACAAGGAAAAATCTATTGTATTTTGGAATTCAGGTCTGTCTGATGACTGTACTATACAAGATGGTGCAAGAGTGAAGAAAAGGTCACCGATCATCTTTTCTTTAAAGTATGCCTTTGCTAAGTAACTTGGAAAATTTGTTAGCGTAAGATTGGTATAAAGAGAACATGTCAATTATTAAAGCCAATAGGTCATGCTTTTACTTGATGTGTTTCACTGTAAATCCCAGATAACCTTGGTCCAAATTTCTGTCAGTGCCTCTATTTGCTATGGTTGGAGGGAAAGGAATTATAAATTCTTTTGGCCATAGGAAATCCGCAAAACAATATTTTTTAAAAATGCTTGGATGTGCAGAGATTTTGAATATCATATCAACTAAACATTCTCCTTCATATTTTAGTCAGATATCAGGGATAATCTGCCACCTTGCAGACAAGTACCCAACAAAAATCTACACGCCCCACTTTGAAAGTGCAGAATATCACATATGCATGGTATTCATGAAAAACTGGTACCACATTTTGTTAAGTCTTTCACTGAAATCAGGTTACTTATATGAATAGATAATTGTTAGGTAAGTGCAACTTCACAAGGCTCTTTTGTTCTGATATGGTATCTCATATCAGCAATCATCTTATAAAGTTACCTCATCAAATATGTGTCAGTTATATCTCTAACTCGTTAATGGATGCTAACAGTAAGATTTATACTATAATTTTGTTTTTTAATTGATTTTTCCAGGCCAACTGGAGATGTGAAAACCATACTGATAGCGGCTTGGGTTATAGAGGAACTGTTGATCTTGTGCTCTCTGGAAGGTTTACTAGGTCATGTATTACCTTTTTCTCTGGCAAAACATGGAAGCTGAGTTATTCTTTCTCATCTTCAGAACCTTCTAATGCCATTTCTCCTGAGTCATTATGGGAGGTATGTATAAATTTTTTGTTATTTCTTTTCCCCCCTGTTACTCTGGACCTCGTGTTCGGATCATGGAATAATATGGTTATCCTATTCTGTTCCTTTTTCTCTTATATTGATTAGTCATTTTTTTTTCTGTACTAGGATCTTTACTTTGCTGTTGTCTGATCATATTGACAAAGAAATGAAGTTTAATTCTTTATCGAACTGAAAACTTTTGGTGGCCATACGTGGGGTAGACAAAAATTTTAGCACCGAGGAACCAACAGTTATGCTGAGCGAAAATATGTATTTGTGCTTTAGGCGACCTTATAAGTTAAATCATGTATATTAAGGACAGAATAAAATGACAGCTTAGCAAATGGTTGGAGTTGCACTTGCCTTTGTACTTTGTGGTAAGTTTGATGCATTGTGCACGTTGTACAAAGTGAAAGTTCACCGGTGCATGCGAAGTATCTTATAATATTGGTTCTTTTGGGCAATGGAAAGAGCTCTAGGGCACATTTAAAATTTGTAATAAAAAATGTCTTATTGACACCCATCATATATTGTAAGTTGTAAATTCTTGTAAATATAAAGTGGTGGAAAGTAAAAGTGGGGCACAATTAGGAAAAACTATTAACATCGAGGTGGTGCTAAACAGTACAAATGACTTTAGAATAAAGTGGATAGAAATATGCAAGACTAGGCAAAAATTGGTTCTGCAAATGATTCTTTCTAGCAACGTCCGCAATCTCGGTATCGGGTACTGTATCGGTACCTTATCAGTTCGGTATGGTACGATACGGTACACTTCTATACCTTGTTGCTATTTTTCTCAATTTTTCTCAAGATACGGTACCGTATCTTTTGTACCGTATCTTGTACTTTTATCCATATATTCTAGCAAATTTATAGCAACAAGGAATAACCAACTTACTTAGCCCTCTCTTCAAGTCAATGTGCAGCAATGGTTGAATCTGGAAGTGCAATATATTTGTAAGTTTTCTGCTCTTCTTTGTTTAGCAACAACTAGGACATGATTAGTGAGCCTAATCAGTTTATTCCCTTATTTTGTAACTACAGTCTCTCCAACTTGAAATATGCACCAATATATCAGTCATGTTAACTTGCTTATTCTAAAATTATCAATTAAAAGTCTTTAAAGAAATTCTTCACCCTGCAGCCATGCTAAAGAGTGAAATAGAAGTAACATCATGAGTTTCTCCCACTTTTTGCCTTTGCCTTCCTCCTTGTCATCTTCAACAATTGATTTATTATTTTATTATAAGTCACATCTATCTCTATATCAAAGTGAAACTCTATTTTCTGTAGGCACTCAAATGTGATTATTATATAGTAGATTCAAGTGCCCATTGGGGAAGGGCTGCTGTGGTTGCTTCCTATTTGTCTGTTTGTGGCAGAGACTAGCACTCAAGAGATTAAGCTTTACTAGGTGTTTTTGCTGTCCTTCAATATAATGGTGATATGGTGGTTTTCCCAACTACATGTGTAGAAATTTTGTTCTAATGCCTTTATCTTGCTTCAAGATGTTGAAACGGGGGAATTTAATATCTACTTTTCAAGATCTTGTTTTTATTCGTTGTTTTATGATCTTTTCATGCATGGTTTGTCATCCCTTTTTTTTTTTTTTAAAAAAAAAATCTAAGCTTGATACTGGATGATTTGGGCTATCAATGACTCACCAACATTGTTCTTCTTTTAATGTGTTAGCTTGGTAGTTTATGACATCTTGTGTTCTTTAATGCATGCACCAGGATCTGAAACCAATTATTTCATATCTTGCACCTGAGGAGTTGAAGTTAGTAAATGACGCTTTGAAGGTGTGTATATTCAGATAGTCACCATAAATTGCATTCCTACTATTGTGAGTTTTTTTTCCCTGAATCTTTCAGTGTTACTACATGTAATTACCATATGAAAAAGTGGTTATGTCAGTGCAGCTGGCTTTTATCGCTCACAATGGTCAAAAACGGCGAAGTGGAGAACCCTTTATTATCCATCCAGTTGAAGTTGCCCGGATTCTTGGAGAACTTGTAAGTTGTTATCCCAAGAACTTGTTCTGTGCTTAATATACTTATCATCTGGACGACATCTTATAATTCATATAGCACTATGATTTTTGCTGATATTGTTTTGTGGATTAATGTGGCTTTTGTTGATTAGGAGCTGGACTGGGAATCAGTTGCTGCTGGCTTATTACATGACACTGTTGAAGATACAAATATAGTTACATTTGAGAGAATAGAAAAGGAGTTTGGTGCTACTGTGCGCCGCATTGTCGAGGGAGAAACTAAGGTAGCATACAGCTCTAGTCATCATATTGGAGATCACATTTGTTAATCCCTTGGTGTATTCCAAATTATATTAGGTTCTTTGTTATTCGCTTCCTTAGGTATCCAAGCTGGGAAAACTTCAGTGCAAAAACACAAACAGTTCAGCAAAAGATGTAAAAGCTGATGATCTAAGGCAAATGTTTCTTGCCATGACAGAAGAGGTACTTTTCTTGTGCACTGTCTGAATCATGTGTAACATTTCACTGGCTTTGCTAGAATTAATCAAAGAATGCCTGTTTCAGGTTCGTGTTATTATTGTCAAATTGGCTGATCGATTACATAATATGCGTACTCTTTCACACATGCCACAGCACAAGCAGGTATTGGTTTTCCATTTCTTGTTCAGGTACTTTGAGTTGTTTGGTTAATTTTGTTTTAAGCATCATTTCCTATGCAGTCCAGCATTGCATTGGAGACACTGCAGGTGTTCGCCCCCTTAGCAAAGCTTCTAGGAATGTACCAAATAAAGGTTAGCCTTGATGAAATCTTTCTTGTAGAGCTTACACATCATTGTACCTACAAATTTCTCTCTTTTATTCTAAATGCCGAATTTATATGCATTTCCATATATATAATATCTTTTATATTTAGGTTTCTTAAAATTCAGACAGTGGAACATCCTTTCACAATTCTATCCAATATAGATGAAACACTTATTAACATAGGAAATGATTTTGTTCTGAAAGGCATTGGAAATGGTTGTGGTGAGACTAGTAAATTTCCGATCACAATGGTCATACAATAAGGACTAGTTTGGAGCTTATGTTACTTTACACATGTTGCAGAATATACAATCTCAGAGTTATTAGTAGGATTAAATACTAATATGGAATTCTGGAAGAATGCTTTGAAAAATATAAAGTGCAAACAAATTTGAGTATGTGAAATGTCATTTACAAAATGAAGCTGAATTTTAGGTTTGATCAAGTAAGAATATCCAGCCACTTGATACTCAAGGTTACCCTTCTTGGTAATCTGGTTATATTGTATTTAAGAATGGAGAGGTGGATGGTTCATATTAAAGATTTGAAATCTGGGAAAAGTAGATTGGTGCTTTTGGAGTGTTATGTGATCAACAAATAAATTTATTACTTGAGGGGAAAATTATTTTGTCTGTATGAAAATTGTTTGATGTAATATTTTGAGGTTTAGGTTTCATATTGGTAGGTGCTAAACTGGTTGGCTGGCATAATGAGGAAGGATAGGGTTGGAGGGTTACAAAAATTCTAAAACTTTACTAAGAGGGGCAATGGCATGATATGTACTCTTAATATAGGCCGTGCCCTGTCACACACAGTATGAGATACAACAAACTCGTTCCAACATCACCAGCCTTTGGCCCCACTATATGAATGGCATCTGTCCTATCTGAAATTTTTTTGCCCAGCAGGAATATTGCCTTTTGACTAAATACATTAAAGTATTGTCCAATTATTTGATATCCTTTCCAAGAATTTGATCAATGATGCAATGACAGACTCTCAAGCTCAAGTTTTTTCTTGATTTAATTATTTAAATAGAAAAAAATTTGTGAACTTGATTGGTCTGGTGCAACAACCACAATGATTCTGTAAACTAATCAAATTTAGTCTCTTGTAAAAATATGAATCTTAAAATTACAACTAAATCTTTCACAGAACAACACTTCTGACTAGAAGGAAAAAGCCCTGTATTTGTTACTGTGGGTTGTTTCTTATCTCCCAAATTGTAACCGAAATGTTCAGACTTGACATCTGAATCTCTGCTAGGACCATATGCTCATTTTAGTAATAAAAAGGTATGTGATGGAATGCAGCATTTTTGGTTGCATGAAGATACTCATTACTAGCTCCTAGAATGCGTCAGGAAAGATAGAGTTGATTTCTTTGTAACTTTTGAATTTTATCTTTTCCCCCTTTTTAAGCTGATGGTAAGCTGTGATTAACCTGACTGTTGGGATAGATCTGAAGGCCTTTGCCAGTACAGTTCATTTGAAAAGAAGCCCTTGGATCACCTGGTTTTATATAGTTGAAACATCAGTAGTTATTATATGAAACTGTGAACTGTGTATTAGGCAAGAAGCTATATAACCCAACAGGCACCTGAAGCTATTTGTCTTACTTTCATCGTAGAAAAACTTAGCAGAGCAAAAGCCAGTCTCTAAATTCTAGTCAATAGCAAAACAACACTGCTAGGGAAGAAGTCGTTTCTTGCCTTCACTCTGTTCTAACAGAGAATTATTTTGATTTAATTTTAGCTTCTTTTCCCTATCACTCTTTATAGTGTCTTCTATTATGTTTAGTGACTTATCATTTATCTTTCTTTTATTCTTAGTTGTTAGGAAATATATTTTTTAAAGCTAGTATGTTTTTTGTTTTGCTGCTTGAAGATCAATTCAAAAAATTTTCAATATAGCCAAGATTTTTTTCCCCTTTTCTATGGGCACATCTAGGTGGAAGTTAGGTGCGTCTGCTGTCTTTCAATTGGGTGTTTTTTCTGTCTTTTGATGGTGCACCATCTGCTTTATAGCATGTCATACACCACATGTATGACTTGGCTCACATCAACTTTGGCATGCAATGAATTGTTATGCTACTGCTTAGACTGTAGGCAATGAAACCAGGCTACTGTTGCTTTCACCAATTGAGTCAAGACAGTGTGAAGAAATTTTATGACCCAGTTAAAGACATTCTTTCTCTGTTTGTAATATCATTGTTAATCCTCAATCTGGATTCTTCCAACCGATGAATGCGATCATCCTTTGCAGTCAGAACTGGAATATCTGTCTTTCATGTATGCGAACCCCAGTGATTTTGCTGAGCTCGAGAAAAGAGTTGAAACACTTTATAAGGATCATGAGAAAGAACTAGAAGAGGTACTTCTTTTTTATCTTTTATAACAAAATAAGTTTGCCGATGCCTGATGTTTGCAATCACATTTATACATGTTTGGAATATAATTTTTGTTTCTATACTCCTTTTTCTGTCCAGGCAAAGAGGATTCTGAGGCAAAGAATTAAGGAGGATCAGTTTTTAGATCTTGTGACAGTGGAAACTGAAGTTCGGTCTGTATGTAAGGAACTATACAGGTCAAGACATGAGCTTAACATATTCTACTTTTGGTTTTCAAATGAGCAACTTGTCTATAATATTCTAGCCCAGACATGAACTTCAATTGTATTCTACTTTTGGTATGCTTTTGGTAGTTGGCACATTTATTCATGCATGAACACTTACTGTTTGCAAGTTTACATTGTACAAAGGAATACATGAACTGAAGCATGTGCATTATCTCTCTTACATAAGATAAATTTGACATTAGGTGGATCTGCAGTTTTTCATAATGTATTTTATTTGCTCAATGCTGTGATACATAATTTTTCCAATTCCAGCTTTCATGTTTATCTAGTTCTCCACAACAAAGTCTGACCTGTTTCTAACAAGATTCAGAACTTGGTATGATTTGACAGTGCCTCAGTTCATGCCATTTTTTACTTGCCATGTTATTTTATTTGAAAATTCCGTTGATAATAATTAAGGTTAAAATCGTTTGAGGCAAGGGTATTTTAAGTGTGTTGGATTTAGCTTGCCAATGTGTTTTAAGTTGGGAGACAGAATGAAGGGAATCATTTTTAAACTTGATTTTGAGAAAGTTATGACAAACTCTGTTGGTGTCTAGTTTTTGGAGGTAGTTTGGTTTCCAAGGGAGATGGGTTGGGGGGGACAAGAGCTTTTTCAATTGCATGATTCTTTGTTGTTAGTGCTAGCATTATGTAGTGTTGCATTCTGCATGTATGCAGCTGTCAGAAATTGCATTACCGGTAACTTTTCCGATATTTTTTCTAGGTTTCATGGTATAAATCTCCAGGATAATATTCCCATACCATTATAAAATCTTTGAAGAATTTTTTTTCTAAAATTCCTACTCTCTGTTACTCTCCAAAAGGCCACTAAATCAGGACCTAAATAGCAGTATGGTCTCTAGACGAATTTGCCCGACAGTAACCATAATATGACTTCATCATTTGTTGAAGCTGGATTTTGAAATTGATTGATGGCTCTCAATGGTTCTGGAATGGAGTTCTAAGACTTTGATCAGATTTACCTCAGCGAGAATCAGATAGTATATCCCATCAACTCGTGAGTAATTTTCTAATCATCTTTCCACCTTGTTCGTGAAGTTCTAGGCATAGCTGCTATCAAAGAGCTTGTCTTGAATTTTTTAACAATTTCAGGTGTTGTTGTATCCCTACTTCAACCATATGGATTATGGTAATAAACTGTTGGTTAGCCAACTTATAGTTCTGCCCACCGAACTCAAATCTTAAATCCTGTATAACTTTATCTCGGCACACTTTATTCTGTCGTAACCACTCAAAGGATCTAATTTACTATTTCTCAATTATTGGAAGATTGCTCATTTTATTTTATTAATCTGTTTTGTGTTTTATCACTTTCTGTTTCAGCTTATTTTCACCCGTCACTTGAGTTTCAATTTTTGCTTGTTTTTGTTTTTGTTTGTAAATTTCATGTTTTTTCTTCTTTTGGTGCATCTTAGCTTCCAGTCACTTTGTTTCCTATTGAAATCTGTTAAAATGTATAATATCAGTCCTCTAGTTTATTTAGGTTCCTCTTTTTTTCTGTTCCCTCTTTGTCATGATGGACAGTCTCTTTGCTTACCAATTGTGTTGCACATAGTTTCTCAATGCCTTCTTTCGTAGAGGTTTTGTTACCATAGAAGTACATGTCTGAGCTGATTAAGCAGGATTTGACATCAAAACTCAGCCTCATGTAACCTATGACATCTTTTACAGGACCTTTTTTTTCTGTTACCACAGATGATACTCATTGTGAGCTAGTTTCAGTACTGCCCGGTCCTTTAACCATGCGGCTAGCTCCCATTTCTTGGTGCCTCTGGATAGCCATCTCTCAGGTCTTATCAACCTCTTTTGGAACTCTAGGCCTTTGATGATGCTTATGAGGACAACTTTCTGATTGATGTGTATCACTAAATTTTCTATTTTCTTAGAAAAAATGCCGGTGTTTACTGCTCAGGGCCTTCACTAACGCTTGTTAGGCTGATATTCACCGAAAAATGCCATTATGATGGGAACTGGAGGTGATGATGCTTATTGGACCAGTAACTTTTTGATTGATTTGTACCACTAACCTTTACATCTTAGAAAATATGCCAGTAGTTATTGCTTAGGGCCTTCACTGATACTGGTTGGGCCGATGTTCGCCAAAAAAATGCAACTATGATGTGAAACAGTGGTGCTATTCAGATAACATGAGTTTTGGCTTTGATGTTGCAGCAGTCTAATCTATGCAGACAATATAGGGAACTTTAATTCCAATAATATAAATAATAGTGAACAAAATGTGAAACTTCAATTAGAATATATATATATATATATGTGTATATATATATATATATATATATATATATATAGAGAGAGAGAGAGAGAGAGAGAGAGAGAGAGAGAGAGAGCAATGTTGGTGGAACCGACCCGAACCGGCCGGTTTCGCCCGTTTCGAACCATACCGGTGGTTCACTAGTACAGTTCCGACTCAGAAAACGAGATGCCATTCTGGAGATGGAGGAGGAGAAGGAAAGAGAGACAGAGTGGGGGAGGGAGGGAGAGGGAGAGGACGCCGGCGGAGCCTGGCGGAGGCCGTGAGGGGGCCGGCGCCGAAGATGAAAGCCGCTTAAGCGGCCGAACCCTATTTCGTTTGAAATAGAAGTCGACCGCTTAAAAAATTTGAAGATTCGTAAGTAAAGTCGGCAATCGATTTGTTGACTTTACCTACGAATCGCGAAATTAAAAAAATTGAAAATTCGTACCCAGCACGGGCCCTGCACAGCACGACGCGGGCCCGTACCCAGCCGTCCCGCTGGAGAACCGGTACGGGGTCCGGTACTGGTTTCTCCAACCTTGATATATAGTGAAGAGTGTCATCTTTTACATGAGTTTCAAAAAAATGAACTTGATCTGTTTGTTTTTTCTTTTATTTTTCTGATCAGCTTTTATTATTTACAGTCTTCATCTGTCTTCTACAGAATAAGGAAATGACTACATGTGCACCATTGCTCATTACTTCAATGATGGTGAGGTGATGAATGCTTTTCCGTTGTTTTTTTTTTTACATTGCAGTATATATAAAGCTGCATTGAAATCTAAGAGTTCGATAAATGAGGTCAACCAAATTGCACAGGTTTGTCTTGACAGCCATATTGACACAGATTATAAAATCTTAGTTATTGGTTTTCTTTAATTAAAGCTTCCTTTTGAATTATTAATATGCTTATTGTTTATATTCAGCTTCGTATCGTTATAAAGCCAAAAACTTGTATTGGAGTTGGGCCTTTTTGTAGTGCACAGCAGGTGGCATTCTTCTGCCAATCTTAATGTTCTTTGATCCAATGCTTTACAAGAAGACCTCATTTATTTTTGTGCCTTGTTTAGATCTGTTACCACGTTCTTGGTCTTGTTCATGGAATCTGGACTCCAATACCTCAAGCTGTGAGAGTTATCTATATGTACATCTTCTATCAATTTTCTTATGCAGGTGCCAGTGTTTAATAAATTAATGTTCTTACCTAACAGATGAAGGATTACATTGCAACTCCAAAACCTAATGGCTATCAAAGTGTTCATACCACTGTGATACCATTTCTGTATGAGAGCATGTTCCATTTGGAAGTTCAGGTGATCTCCATGATACACAGTATTATCTGTCTTGGAAGTTTGATTTATTTAGTTATGCCATCACAGTAGTATTCTGCTGTTGATATTTCTTCATTTATTCTCAAAGAATAATAGTCATTCTTTGTTTCAATGACTTGAAATTTGGCAGATAAGAACAGAAGATATGGACTTAATAGCTGAAAGAGGTATTGCTGCTCACTACAGTGGGAGAGGTGTAGTTTCTGGTAAGGTGGGACATGGAATGCCCAGCAGCAGGAATTCAAAGGGAAAGTCATTGTGCTTGAACAGTACAGATATTGCTCTCAGGGTATTCATGCTCTTCTAATCAGACGTCAATCTTTTGTAGTTGGTAACCTTATTTATGGGAGTCTGATAATCTTTTGAAAATACGGACTGGAACACATTCCAATTATTGGTAGTGTTTTTATAGATTGGCTGGCTCAACGCAATAAGAGAATGGCAAGAAGAGTTTGTCGGTAACATGAGTTCTAGGGAGTTTGTGGATACTATCATGCGAGACTTATTAGGGAGCCGTATTTTTGTATTTACACCAAAAGGAGAGGTAAGTGCACATAAGGAATAATAATATCAAAATGCTTATCATTTTTTTAATATTATTATCTTATTTCTTGCAGATAAAAAACCTACCAAAAGGAGCTACTGTTATTGATTATGCTTATATGATTCACACTGAAATTGGCAACAAAATGGTGGCTGCAAAGGTACATTTGTAGATTGGTGCTAGAATATGAGCTAATACAATCAGATTTTTTTCTAATCCTTTTCCTTTGCAGGTCAACGGTAATCTTGTTTCGCCCATGCATGTACTTGCTAATGCTGAAGTTGTTGAGATAATCACATACAATGTTAGTATTTTTGCATTTTTTCTCTCTTAACAAATGTTATTTTTTTGTTCCTGAGTAGTTTGATTCCAATATCTTTGTCTGCATTCAACATTCTAATACAGCTACATCAAATCATGAGCTATTGTTTTTTGTGCTTGATTTTTGGAGTATTCTAAATATGCCCTAGATGCCTTGGATAAATCAAAATAGTGATCGCCTGAGCTGATTTATATTTAGACATCCACATGATGACGTGGATAAATCAATCTTTCAATCTACTATATAGAGATATTTGATATTCTTTTTTAAAGATTAAAGGGAGACAGGATTGAGCCATCGAGTGAATAGAGGTATGACTAACTTGTGCAGAGGAGAACAAGGTTTGTGAATTGGGAACTTAACATCTGGTCCTTAGTTCGACTGCCATTATGCATTTAGTCCTTTGTATACATAGCATTTTGCATTTAGTCCCCATTCCTAGTTAGGGCTCTTTTTCCACATAGTTAGGCTTGATGTGCATAGAATTATACGTGCTTCTGTACATACTTGTGCTTGGATTAGGGATTAAATGTAACATGGCCAATGAAATCAAGGACTGGACATTAATATTCCATTAACAAGAATTGAAGCATAAAGTGGAAGTCAATCCACGAGGTTGACCTCAATTTTCCCTTGTAGTTCATCTTAAAATGTGTCATGAAACAAGGCTCCACATGTTGTTGTGGATTATCAGAAGTATCTTTTTGAGTATTAATTACGTGCCAAAAACTGGCAATTTAGCACATGAAAATGTTGGTAAAATGCAAAAAATAAAGGGGCTAAATGGCTAGGGGTGCAAATGGGTTAGGTCAGACCGGGTCTGGAGTGACCCCGACCCGATCCCGTTTTTTGTTCGGATCGTAATTTTGGATCCAGACCCGACCCAATAGAAAATTAGGTCGGATCGGATCGGGTCCACAGCAGACCCAACAGGTCATTCGAAAAAGACCTGGTTCCACACACATGAGACACGAAGAAGGTATGGGAAATCGGTCGAGCTGTCCGTTTTTTCTTTCAATCGGTGGGTTCCCAATTTTGAAGGAATTCTTGCCAAGATGACGGATCCAGCCGTAGGTGCCTCTACATGGGCTTCGGGTAACCAAACGGATCAAAGGGGAATCGAACAGAGTATCGCTCTATCACATCGGGTGGATAGGTACGGATTAACAGTTGAACGTGGGGATCACGGCAAAGATATGCCCTTCCGTACTTGGCCATGACACTGTTACAGAAAACTGTCCAAACCGGGGACTTAGGGATCCAACCCCTCGACCGGAGCTTCTTCACAAATTATTCGGATCGGGTCGGGTCCATATATAACTCGGTCCCAACCCAAAAAAAATTGGATCTAGTTTGGGTCCGCTTGTTCGGGTCCGAAAGCTCAGCCTGGCTATGGTCTCTCTTTATCCATAACCATAAGTGCTCATCCCATGGCTGCCAGATCATAATCGAATACGATGCCAACTGCGTGCTCCCCATAGCCACCTCCCCCTTCTAAATGGCCTTCTACAACACCACCCCCAACGTCTTCTACCTCGACTCGTCATCTCAGCTGCTCCGTGAAATATTACCTACTCCTCGCTGCTTCTGGTCCATGTACCATCTACCGGCAATATATATATATATATATATATATGTATGTGTCAAAATTAATTAAATAAAATAAAATAAAATCATAAAAAAGGCATATTATAATATATACGCAACAACTGGCTGCGTTCCTTTTCCTCATCTTGTTCTTTTCTTTGCCATGTCTTGTCCCATTCCTTCGCAGTTCAGGTCTATCATTACCCTGATCCTCCTCAAGTCCCCTCTTCCATTTCAAATTTGTCTTGTTTCTATATTTTTTCGTTCTCGTCTCTTCCCTTTCCTAATTGTTGCAGATATCTTTCTTTCTCGTTTTCTGAAAGAGAGAGAAATCAGCAATAATTACCTATGAGAAGGCAAAAAAAAAGGGGGAAGGAGACAGAGAAACAGAGAGAAAGAGAGATACAGAGAGGGGGGATGGGGCGGCTGTTCCTGATACATCTGGAGGAGAAAATTTATAGTTGCAAGCACCGTCAAACCCATCTCGCCCTGTGGAACGACATTATCTCCAAGGTAGGATAGGAGCATAGCTAGCGCTGAATAGCAGATTCTTGAAAGCAAATTTATTTATTATTTATAGAAATATTTTAATACTTTATATATGGGTCATTTGGGTCGGGTCAGGTCTGAATTCAGTAAACCCAGACCCGACCCAAAAATAGAACGGGTCCAATTTTAGGACTCGGCCTGGCTCCGCGGGTCCTCTAATTCGGATCCTGGTTGGGCCTAACCAGGGCGGGGCGGGGCGGGTCGGGTCACGGGTCAACGCGGTCCATTTGCAGCCTTATAAATGGCTAATATCTATCAGGGAGGCATAAATGCTTTCGTCGATTGGTTTCTTTTTATGGGTTAGATTGGTTGCTAATCTTAACCCTGAACCAGCTAGATTAATCAATGTTAAATATTGAGATACGTGAGTGTACCAATTGGAGGTAAGGGTACGTGCCATATCGTGATTGTGCTGACAAAGGATATCAATGGGTATGCATGGATGCAGTTGATAGACCCTTGGTATGGTCTCCTTTGGGTTATTTTTGAATTTACACAAGCAAGTTTTAGGGGTTCAACCCAAGTCCTCAAAAATTCCTTGATTTTGATCCTAAATTCATACTCTAAAATGCATGAATCCGATGATCAAACAACATTTAATCTTAATCTAACAAAATTTTCATATGTTTTTTTTCCTTTGAGTCAGACACAGAATTCGGTTTGGATTTTTAAAGAAATAAGCCAAAAAAAAGGAGAGGGGAAGGTTTCCCATTTAGAATGATTTACTATCCCAAAAATAGAAAGTAAGCTTCGATCCCACAAGCCAATCTCTTTGGGCAGTCTTCCCTTGTCCTTGACCTTTGTTTTCACCTTCAAACGGTCAAGAATGATTGCAAGAGAGGCTATTGTAATCATCCCAAGCAGTATTAGGCAATACTACTCAGTTAGGGGCAAGCAAATCTCAATTCTACTCCAAATTGCTTCTAGGATTGATTTAAGCAACTTTAGTATGTTCTAGGCAATATCTGTCCACACCAATGCCTTGTATCACCAATGGGTTGAGACATACTGTATTAACTGGTATTTCAAACCTTTATTAAGAGAGATGTCAAAGATAAAAACTCCGTACAACTGGAATTTTGACCTTGGAGAATTTAGAGAAGGGTGAAAAGAAAAAATAACCATGCAACAAATACAGTAGCTTTCAATGATTTTGGTAATGACCAATCAAGCAAAATCGTTAAAAACTGTTGGATGGACATGTTTTTCAATTTGTTTAAACCTAGTGGCAGCAACCATAGCAACTCGTGAACCATGAATATATTTTTGGAATATAAAAGGATATGTGCCAATATGGTACAATTTTAATTGAAGAAGATGAGTATTAATAACAAATAAATGCCATGACTAATAACTAGTATATTATTCATAAGACTTTTTTTTTCTTATTAAGACTCCGCG
This sequence comes from Phoenix dactylifera, assembly GCF_051530095.1. NCBI lineage: Eukaryota > Viridiplantae > Streptophyta > Magnoliopsida > Arecales > Arecaceae > Phoenix > Phoenix dactylifera. The sequence goes on along the minus strand of NC_143206.1, from coordinate 13,061,220 downwards.
ATCCATCGCACCATGAGCTTATAGACCACATATAACTTGTCGAGTTTATATAACGCATCCAGAAAAGAAAGAATTGGTAGCCCTGCATCAAAACCTGATACATAAATCCACTTTGAATTCTCACCCAATCCCCTAAATGAGGCAAACAAATAGAAAGCTTGGAGGGAAGGATGTTATATAGCTTGGAGGCATGTCACAAGCTTCATTATAAAAATAATAGAAGAAAGAAAAACAAGAAACCTGGCAAAGTCGCTGCTTCCTCCTTTTCATCTCTTTTATTCTGCTTGTTTGATGCCCACTCGATTAAATTCTTGAACAAGGTATCCAGTGTTTTAAAATGCAGTGCATGAAGCTGCATATGTGGCCCATATGCATATGCAGTCTCTTGACCACGTCACATACCATCTATGCAGCTACTATATGCAGTCTAGTCATGTATAGGTCGAAAGGATGGTTGACTTAGCACTTTACAGACATATACATTGGAGGATTAGCATTATGCGGCTCAGTTGCAGCCTACTTATCATGATGCAACTGTATATGTGCCTACTTTTTTGCGGGCTCATGCAATCAAGGCAGGTTCATGCTAATGTTTTGGTTGGATATGAGTATCAAGAGGACCAAATATGTGTATACAATGATATCAATATGTTAATTATGCTATAGTTTTTACTATTAAGAATAAAATACTAAGTACTATTTGGAAATTGCTCGATGTTTTTATTATTAATATTAATGTTGTCTATAGAAAATATTGCTATTAATATCATATTTAATATATTTTATTTATTTTAACCATTTGAAGTACTTACTGCTTATGCACTATGCGGTCCTTGATCGCCTGAGTACAATAGCCGCACTGTAAAACATTGGAGTTATATACATCAGATTTAAAAATCAGCGGTGATTTTACTGGGGATTGGTCTCTTTAGGACTTCTGTGTGCATGGCTGCATGGTCATGGGTAGAGATTATGAATTACATGAGTAGTGACAACTGTAAAAAATGATTGGATGGAAAGGGGATGCTTGTAAGGAAACTGGAGTGTTAGGGCCCCTCAGAATAGCATTTCACTCGCATTTCTTTATTATAACTTTCCATATATGATTAAGTCTAAAATCGTAGGAGGGCTTTTAGGCGCAAATCTTATTGAGTTTACGATAAAATAGTAATTCATATTCAAATCTTAGAGTGTGGTTTAGTCCACTGGAAAGTAGAAACTCAGTTTGCAGTTCAGGTCTACCTGCCATACATGGCAAGACTTTGGGAATGAGACATGCTTTGTGATTTACAATTAAGTGCTCAGCAGATTACATAATGATGCATCCAAATCCCAAAGTCTGCCATGCATTGCAGGAAGGCCTGAATTGGGAACTCAGTTTCCGCTTGGCAACAGACCCAAATGCAATCCGATGTTATCAAAATTTTATCTGAATCAGTATTCAACTAATTCCAAAATATCATGGAGGAGTAGGGTCGAGGGGGTGTGCAGAATTGCCCCTCCACACATCTCTCTGGCTCGTCTGATGTTGAAACCTGAAATCTTACAAGGTGATGATAGTCTGGAATTCGTCAAATAGAATTTCCTCGGTTAACCGATAAAACTCCTAGGAGTAGCTCTTGGTGTATATAGAATGATCAGCTTTGGATCAAGGGTCTGCTAGGATTGTTTTCAGGTATACATAAACTGTGGTGATTGGCAATGTGTGGTAGCTCATGCATGTTAGGTCTTTGGGGATCTTAAACTGCTATTCCGGGTACTGATTTCTTGAACTTTTTGAAGCAAATGTTCTTATCAATGAACTTAATTAGAGCATTAACTTTATGTTAAGGATTTATACCTATTGAGTGAGGCATGCATACCAGGAAACAAGAATATAACAGGGATGTATAATTAATGTAAGAAGTCATACTAAGAATGGGAGAAAAAATATGTGAATGCTATGTTAAACATGTATACTTTTGTGAATGTACAAAATTATACTATACAACCTCAATAACAGGTCTAATCAGTATGTGATGACATAGAACACCCTATATACCTCCCAAAGAAACTGTTGTAAGTTAAAAAATTGCTCTATGGCATATTGGAACCTTGTTTCATTTTCGCTCGCTTTACGGTTGCATTCTTTATATTCTGCATTATTTTGACTAGTTATCCTATTTATCTTTACTCGATACTTATGTACATTGTCACATGTAAACTGAGTCAACCAAAAAATAGCACACTTGTGAAGTCTCCTGATTAGTGGTGTTTTCCTGAAGATATTAATAGATGAGGGACAGGAATAAAATGTACAGAAGTAAGATTTGTTGCCCAAGGTTGTTTTGCCTAGTGTCAAAGATCTAAATTGCTTAATAAAACATGCTGCTAAGAATTTAATTTCTCAAGACTACCTGATTTCTGAAATTTGTATCCTTTGGAACATCATTTAGCACCTTCATCTTTCTGTGCATGGATAGAAACAGCTGTGTAACTTTGTCACATATTCCTCGTTTTTTTATCCCACTCTCAATGTTGCACCATTGAAATTAATATCTTCATTTTTATTGACTGAATCTGTTGTCTTTATATTTACCATCATGGTTACACAGCTCCAAGGGCTTCATCTTTGAAATCTTGGTTTTTATCCATATCATGCACTTATTGATAAGGTATATTTAAAATTCAAGGTTTATTATCAGCCCAAATGATACCAATAATGGTTTTCTGTACCTCCTAGTACTTGGCGTATTATGCCGACCCAATAAGATATCGATGTGGTACAAAGGCTTGACACAGTATTTTACCAAAACATGGTACAATTGCTGTCTAGCCTCCAGCAGTGCACCATGTGTCATGATGGTGATGTACCATATTGACCCTACCCGTACTGGTAAGCCATGGGTGCAGGGTCCAATACGGAAACTAAAAATCTTGATATCAATATATTAGCCACAATTTTTTCAACCACCCTTTTACTCCATTAGAATGTACTTCGTTATCAAGTATCTCAAAATCTGAAAATGGCTGCTACTCAATTTTACCTTATAAGCCAAAATTTCAATATCTAATTCCTGATACATTTGTCAAGATATCAAAAAATCTCAGCTCCTTTCAGAATTTCTCCACCTTCCATCTTTGCTTAGACTAACCAATTTTTTGGTTAATCTGTCTGAGTCACTATATCACAGCTTTTAAAAACCTTGACAGCTGCCTTTCTTGTGCTGTGTTTACTACTTTTTACCATACTCTCTTATGTGTTACTGTGGCAGAAATACTTTAAGGGTTACTGTTTGGCTATATTTTCATTGATTCAGTGTAATCTCTTTTTCTCAGGCACTATCAGGCAAATCTGCTTACCAGAGGCATCGGCAATGGTTGCAGCATGCAAAAACTCGCAGTGCCAGACACAAAATTATGAAGGTACCACTTTTCTTTTTATGCTGTACAGTTTTGACTTTTGAGAAAGCAAAGAGTATTGATCGGATTTATTTTCTTTTCTAATTATCTTATTAACAAAATTTTCTATTCATCCAGTTTTTGAGAGAGCAAGCTGCACGCTCTGCATCCGAAATAACTGCAGATACGGTAAATAATTTTGTCGCTGATCTCGAGGATGAGAGTGATTATGAACAAACATTTTCCAGCTCTCCCACTAAGGAAAGAAAATCCAAATGGGAGAAAATACTAATGAACATGGAAGAATCATCTTCGACAAAGCGAAAACTTGAAGATCTCTTGCACGTTCAAAATATTGTTGGCATATCTAAGATCAATGGGAAGCACAATGAATGTATGCAGGAAATGAATCTTATGGTTAATGGCAGTTCAGTGGTTCGTGGAGATGGACTTGCTGAGTTCGTACATGCTAATGTACATGCATACAAGGAAGTTTTACCTGGTTTAGAAAGCTGGAAAGCCAGCACAATTGCCTCTTGGCACAATGTGGAAGGTCATGCAATTCAGTGGTTTTGTGTCGTATGTATTGATCGAAAAGGTATGCGCCCCTTCCCATACACTATCACAGAAGTAGTTATATGATGCTGTGTTAAGTTGTGTATTATCTAGTGCAACAGTTCTGCGAGGTTGTTAAGAAAGTCACCTGCACCATTCCAGCACATGTTACTTTTGTCAGTTTTTGACGTCATGATCTGCCATGGTGGCAATTTGAACCATCTGATTGTCATTGACACTTGAGTCCTGACATTGAATCTCTCTTCCAGGCATCTCACTTGCTCATTTTTCTTTTTCGTTTCGTATTGCGAATAATGATTATCATTGTTTCCTAATTGAACCTCATTGCTCTTCCACATTCCCACGCCTAGCTCCTGATCTCAATAAGGCTTCCTTTTTGAGCCATCTGTGAGTGTGATTTATTTTCTGTAAGTAGTTACTTTTGTCTTAAATGTACTTCTGACATTCTTGTGGTTTTCCGATCTTAATTAGATTCCATTTGAGCAGCCCATTTGTGTTGAGTACCATAGGTATAGGCTGCATTTAATTTCCAATTACTGCATTCAATTTTTGTTGATTACAGGTATGATGGCTGAAGTTACGTCAGCATTGACGGCTGGTGGAATTACAATATGCTCTTGTGTGGTGGGTGACATGCGGACTTCTTAACATTTATTCTTACAACATATGATGCATCATTGATCTTACCTTCGATTTTTTGACCAAGCAGGCAGAGATTGACAGAAGAAAAGGAATGGGTGTCATGTTGTTTCACTATGAAGGAACCTATGACAACCTGGTAATTTTCAAACTAATTAAGTCTTCTTCCAGTTATAGGTGTTGTTTTTGATCCATGGAGCGCTCGCAGGTCAATGCGTGCTCTAGTGTGGATGTGATCCTTGGTGTTCTAGGCTGGTCTACTGGTTGTAGCTGGTCAAGTCCGTTGGATCACCACAATTTTCTCGAATGCTGATAGATGGAAGCTGACCTTTAAACTGGGAAGGGGTTCCTTAGTTGTGACAAAGGAGAGTAAATACTAAATTTTGTTATCCAAGGTGGTATAACGTAGTTTTGTAGCATGGGTGTTTCAGTTTATTCATTCAAACTTGTGAAAATAAATCATCCGCAGCTACTTGAGCTAGTCTGTGGAATAGGGGAATGTAAATAGGTAAAGAGTTAGGAGCTTCGTAAAACAAGCCTCTGCTATGGTTGTAAAGGCTGCTTTTTGCAAATAGGGTAAAATTGACTGTTCATGTTAATGTTTAATTTAAGTTAATCATTTTACTCCCTGTCACCCTGTTTATGGTTGATTTGTGCGCGACAATTGTTCTCTATTGCAATGGCCAGAGTTTTGTTCTCTTGAGCAAAACATGGATAAAAATTATCCATTTGTATTCCAAAAGCTGTTTGTGTGAAGGTTGGAACATTGTCATCATAGATGGTTGGTATTGCACAGGCTGTTTTTGTGTACTTGAAATGAATATCAAGTGGTTGGAACATCTCAGGATCAGGATTGGTACGAAAAAGGAGGTTCCTTCACAAATTATTGTTTTAGCATCGCTTGGTCCTGCTGGTTCTGGCAATCGATGGACTGGAGCCCGTTTATATCTACATTTAAGCGCATGTGAGATTTGGTTCTTGTTTGAGTCCTTGTTGTGTTGCTTATTTAAGGTTCTATTTGTTGAAACATCTTCAAAGTTCTAATTAATTAAAAAAAGAAGGATTTTTTTGCATAGATACCCTTCTAAATATCAGATTTTGCATGAATACCTTTTAAAAATTGGTATTTGCATGTATACTCTCGTAAAACTTTGTTATTGTACAAATATCCCTAATATAACGGATATTAATAAAATAAAAATATGAAATGATATTATTATCCTTGCTTTTCCTCCTTTCGTGCTCGTCCAATCAGTCATATAGATAAAAAATAGTGTGGTATGACATTTGGCTTGGTAAGTCATGGGTCATCTGTTCTGACTGAAGGGCAATTGCAAGTCTTTCAAGTCATGGGTCACCCAGCACCTCATAATTATGATATTTGTGCTTTGTAGTTCTTGATTAAGCCAGCTTTTAATCTTTGTCATTAACTTGGAATTGAACAATAATGGTGCCTGATTAAGGGAGTTCTGCAATTCTCCTGCTAGCTAGGGTTCTTTTTAATGGTACACATCCTAAGGGTAAAAGTCCCACCAGTGCAATCTTAAGTGCTCCTAGCTACGATAACTCCTAGAGAGGAAGAGAGAGAGAGAGTGAGGAAAAAAAAACAAAAACAAAAACAAAACAGTGTCACCATAGTTGTAGTAAACAAGAGATGTATTCTTGTATAAAGATTTGCATTTCGGTTTAATAATTCCAGCCATTAAACACCAACCAAGATGAATAAGTAGGAGTAGAAATAATAGCATTAATTCTACCAACCTACTTGTACTAGAGAAAAAAAAATCTATATCCAACATAATCTTCACTGCTCCAGGAAAACATGCGATCAAATCTGCAATTAGCAAAAAAATGAAAAAGAATAAGTATGAGAATTAACTCTATATCAACTAATAAATTATATTTAGTAATAATGCTAAAAGCGATCCAAATAACTTGAAAGTAAATAAGGTGCAAAAGTTAGTATAGGTATATCCAACATGTACCAATCAAGATTGTAGGTAGGCATTATCTTCTCTAACTAAAGTTTCCATTCTCTTAGCTTGCTTGCGGGGTCGTCCTTTATTTTTTTGCCTCTTGGTGCTACGAACACTGCATGTGTGCCTTCTGAAAATGACACTCTTCCTCTTGAACCATTTCCCTTAGGCCTGCAATATTTCAATAATAACCAAGTGATAAAACACAAACATCATTAAGTTAAAGTAGTGCTATATGTTACCTCCTAAGCTTCTTCGGTGCAGAAGAAGAGGACATTGAAGCTTGAGATTCCTCCACTACTAGATTTTTGCAGGTATTTGCATGATGCCCAAGCTCACCGCAACGTTTACATTTGTGCATCTTCTTCGATGTATTCTCATATATACCCCTAATTCTCTTCTTTTTAGGCCTTCCTGGAGGTCTTAGACTGAGCTTACGAGGCAATACCTTGTATCCAAGATCAACTTTTATCCATTGAGCCTTGTCAGGCAATGGTCCAATTTCTAATGCATAGACAGTCTTATACTTGGCAATAGTGAAGTACTCCGAGACAAAATTTTCTAAATTTGCACCTCTCATACTACAAATAAAAGCTACAGCATGCACACAAGGAATGCCCGATACCTCCCACAGACGACAAGAGCACCTTTGTTCATTTAGAATTACTTCATGTCTTCCATTAGTCTCAATTACTTCTGCTCTGTAATCACTAGTTCTATAAACATTATAATCACCTAGCTTAAGACTGATGTCTCTTACATACTTTATTACCACAGGAACTAAATTTCCTTTCCAGCGGGCAGCCATTCTCCTTCTTGCTTCCATTTTCATCATAATTTTTTGTCTTACGACATCTAATAAATCAAGAACTGGCCTATGTCTAGCTTCAGATATCCAAGCATTGAATGACTCTGAAAGGTTGTTTGTTATATAGGAGCACTTAGCTGTGATGCCAAACTAAGATCTACTCCATAAGCCAATATTTTCAGTATTAAGATACTTGAATGCCTCCAAGCTAGCCTCCTTAATTTGATTGATGATATCGTCATGTTGGACTTTTGTGTATGCCCTTGCAGCTCCCTATACCTTAATTTTAAGACAGTCTCCTGAAAATTTTGTTTGAAAGTTTTTGTACAAGTGTCTCATGCATTTTCTATGTTCTGCTTGAGGGTATATATATTGCACTTCTTCTTCGAGTCCCTTTTGTCGATCTGATACAAGTACTAAACCTTCTGGAGTTTGAATTGATTCTTTAAGTGCCTCCAAAAACCAAATCCAGCTATCACTATTTTCAGATTCTGCAATACCAAAAGCAACTGGAAACAAACCATTATTTCCATCAAGTGATGTAGCAGCCATCATCACACCCCTGAACTTTCGCTTTAAGTGGCAACCATCTAGGCCTATGAAAGGCCTACAACCAGCTAAAAAGCCCATACTGCAAGCTCGCAGACGAATAAAGAAGCGAGTGGAAGTAATGCTTGTCACCAACCACATTTAACTTTAGGTTTACTACACTACCTGGGTTTCTTCTCAAAAGCTCCTCCTTGAAATCCTCCATTCTCTCAAAAGAATCTGCCCAATTACCATGAATCATGGACATGGCAAGCTCCTTTCCTCTCCAAACTCTGTGGTATAGAAGCTCAAGATGATGGAATTGCAACAATCTCCTTCTTAACTCAATAGGCGACTGGTCACCCTCTTTTCGTAGCCAACCAATAATCCTATCACATATCCAAAATTGTGTGGCCATTTTATTACCATATTTGTTTATAGATGAGCACGTATGAGGTTCCTTCAATTTTTAAACCTGCACATATAAATATAAAAATATATTATTACATGCAATATTTTTCATAAGCACTGTAATTAAAAGCTAACATATTTCAATCATAATACCTGAAATGTATGACCATCCCATAATAGTGAAGCATGAAGTCTCCAATTATAAGCTTCATCTTTGCAACTCACTGTCATTCTACCAGGCTCACTTTTAAGAACTCTTACGGCAAATTTATTCAATATAGCATGCTGACTCAGTGCCACCTTAAATTATTCTCGACTTGTATATTTTGTCCCTACGGCCATGTTAGAATTCTCAATGTCCATCTCATATGTCTCTCCCTCGTACTCTATGACATTTTCTATGACATTTTCATCATCATCATCAGAATCGCTATTATAAATACTGTGATAGCTACTTTTAGAACCATAAATTTCAGTATCTGTTTCTAGCTCTTCTTGAAATAAAGTTTCATCATTTACTTCAACAAAGTCATTATTTTCAATAGTAGTAGCTAAAGTATTAATGCCTACTGTAGCTAGATGTTCATTTTCATTGTACCTTTAGTTTTCTCTTACTTCATCCTCTCGAATCTCTTCTATTGCAGTTGCAGTGCTTCTACATGTTTCAATTTGATCTTGGCTGCCTAGTGTTGATTGAGAAAGTTGTATAATATTGGCCTCTTTTGTGACAAATATGAAGCACTCTTTTAAATCCTTGTACTCTTCAAACAAACTCATCAATTTTTGATCTGTGTCTAATATCATGTAAGACTTAGGTATTAAATATCTAATCACAGACCAAATCTTTATAGTCTCTTCAAGCTTCAAATTGAAGGTATGCGCTATATTATCATATAGGTCTTTGTAGCAATAACAGTCAACATCAACTAACCAGCTCTTTTGTCTTCCAAAGTAGTACTTAAGTCTTGCAGAATTCTTAACCTTCTTAAAATATCCTCCAAATTTTACCTTCAATTTGAATAGTTGCTGCTCCATTTAAGACCCTGTACATTGAATAAATAAATATGCACGATATAAATTGTAAGAGAGAGTGTTTATCAACCAAACCTATCCTAACAAAATAATAAAAAAGAAAGAAAAATATATAACCATACTATGTTTCATCAATCAATCAAAAATGGGTGATATTTCGTCTTTCTTATCCTCAAATAAAGTATATGGTATGGGGTTAGAAACCAAAAAATAGAGTTTTAATATGGTTCATAGCGAAAAATAGGAATGAAATAAAATTAGCTACAACAATCATTATTGTTCTTCTAACACTTGTAAAGATTTTTTTTTATTCAGATTAATAGAAAAAATAGTATAAATCAATGAAAGAGAAGAAAAAGTAAGATGATATTGAAATACCTTTTTTATGATCAACAGATTAGAAAGTTTTTGAAGATTTGAAAGATGGATCGTGTCTTTGAAGAGGATAGATTTCGAACCAGAGAGGGGGTGATGTGGAAGACGGGCGCGACGAGTGCGGAAGACGGGCGTAGGGGGGTTGGTGGTGGGGGAAGCCGGGCGCGGGGGTTGGGAAGACGGGCGTTGGGGGGGGGGGGGGGTGTTGGTGGTGGGGGAAGCCAGGCGCGGAGGGTGGGGAAGACGAGCGTTGGGGGGGGGGGGGGGGAGGTGGGCGTGGGGGGAAGAGGGAAGCAAGGATAATAACGTCATTTCATATTTTTATTTTATTTTTAATTAATAAAAATATGATTTTTTTAATACCGCTAGAACAACCGTTATATTAGTGATATTTGTACAATAGCAAAGTTTTACGAGGGTATACATGCAAATACCAATTTTCAAAGGGTATTCATGCAAAATCTGATATTTAGAAGGGTATCTATGCAAAAAACCTAAAAAAGAATTATGATATCTCTAGAGATGGAAATGAGGTAAATTGTGTGATTGTCTTATGAGGGCCTCAACCCTCAAAGTTTGGCTGCCAAAACTGTATTTAGAGCTTGGACTTGTTTGCTCGTACATGGTAAGCAGTGATTAATACACGAATTTGGATGCTGTATCTGTAGGGTGATAAGCATCATGGGGCCTAAGTGAAAAGCGATCGCTAGGAGATGCAGCTCCCCCAGGGACGGTACGGATCGATATTTATAGTTTAATGCAGCTCCAGCAAGCCATATCGTCATCCAGAAATCCATCTCCTCCAATTAGCATAGGCTCTTGTGCAGGTCCACTTGCTACAGGTAGGATGTTAGATCCTCAGACGAGTTGTTCAATGTTATGACCCGACAAGATCGGTAGTCTGTTTCTGGACAACTTAAAAGAATCTGTGTCGCCATCTCCACCTTGCAAATGGGCCAGCAGCTACGGACCTGCGATTGCAACATCGGCTATGTGCGTGTATCCTGCATTTCATTTTCGAAGTGTCACTGTCCCGTGATTTCGATGAGCATATCCCGTGATTTCGATGCCCGATTGGCATGATCATAACTATGAAAAATAAAATGTTGTTTGAGTTTTTCCGCAAATAAGCTCTCTCCTTGATGGAACCTCAGCCTTCTAAGATTTATCGAGTGCCAAACATGGTTCTATGATGATAACTCGAGCACTAGCTCAGAGGGCATGCCTGAACAAAAGACCCTGGGCCAGAGTCCTGAAAAGCGTTACCAGTGTTTTCATGTCATCTCGCCGGTGCAGAGGGCACACCCTTTGTACTTACATAACAGGCGGGACCTTTTAGATGGTCTCCCTCTGTTCTCGAAAAGATAAAATAAAAATAAAAATAATAGCAAATTCTAACATGAGATGTGAATGTATGTATGTATATTAACTGCAGAAAGTAGCCTGGAGGAGCAGCGGTATCATCACACTAGAATCTGATGTTAGCCAGACACCAGCTTGTCATCCGCGTGATGGATATGCGTACAGTGTAAGTACTCCATGGCATCATAAGAGCACGCGACCAAGTGTCCAACTTTCAACTATTTTTTTGGTCAAAAAAACTTTCAACTATTCAACACCGACTTCTGCACCCTGTCTAACTTGTACCATAACCTAATCTATTGTCCTGCCGATTCTCTTTACCAGTCATATTAACAGTGACGATTAATATATATTTTTTTTTACTGACGAGAGCGGCACTTGAACAACTGATAAGATCTCCATGTTTCTATGCAGACCATAGCCTGCGGTCCATCAGTGGCTAGCCCTCATCCCCCGATGGCTAAGAAAACCCACCGGCCACCGTCCATCATTCTTGCTCCCAGGCCAGCGGAGATCACGGGGGCACACACGAGCATGTCCCTAATCCCCCATTAAGCTAAATAAATCCATCCACTAATTGCACCGATTCCAGAGGCCGCTCCGAACTCGCGAGTCCTCGCGATTCCAGCCCAGCTGCACGACGAGTCAGCACGCGGCACGTGGGCGCCACACGCCCGTACCCGGCTGTGTGACTGTGTCGCTTTCCCGGAATTGTTATAATTCAAAAAAATAAAAATAAAACGAGGATTGACGCGATATAAATAGGGAGGGCAGGGGGAGGGTCCGAAGAGCGAGAGCGAGCGAGCGAGGGTCCGACGCATTGAGCTTTTGGTGTTGCCTTTTTGTGTGAGTTGTTCCTAATTTTTTTTTTTATCGGAGGATAGCGGGTGGGAGAGGCGGCCGGAGGGGATGTGTGGAGGAGCGATCATCTCCGACTTCGTGGAATCCACGGGCGGCCAGAATCTCCCGCCACTGCCGGAGCTCTGCGCGGCGGAGTTCGACGCCATCTTCGACTCCATGGACTCCAAACCCCTCGTCCCCCAAGGTAAGAAGCCCCAACGATGAACTCTAGGGTTTCTCTGATGATTTTTTTTTTTTTAAAAAAAAACCTTCTCTTTCTTTTTGTTTTGTTTGCTGCTTAGAGACGCGATTTTTTTTCGTGCAGGAGGGTCGATCGAGAAGACGAAGAGGTCGTCGTCGGGAGTTGAGGAGACGAGCGGGGGGAAGGGGCGGAAGAACGTTTATAGAGGGATTCGGCGGCGGCCGTGGGGGAAGTGGGCGGCGGAGATCCGCGACCCGAGGAAGGGGATGAGGGTGTGGCTCGGGACCTACAGCACCCCGGAGGAGGCGGCGCGGGCGTACGACGTCGCCGCGCTCGAGATCCGGGGAAGTAAGGCCAAGCTCAACTTCCCGGACTCCGTCGAGGCTCCGAAGCCCCCGGAGGCGAAGAAGCATCGCCGAGCGACGGCGGCGGCGACGGTGGAGATGTCCGCTACGTCGTCTTCCTCCTCGTGTTCAGTCGCTAGTTCTTCGCCGTTGGATGAGGCGTTGAGGGAGCGGATGTCGAACCTGGAGACTTTCTTGGGGCAGGAGGACGAGGCGGTGGAGGGCGGTGGGGCGTACGATCTCGGGCTGTGGGATGACGTCCGCTGCACCCAGTGATCGCGATGAACGTCTCAGATTTCACATGGCGATTTACGCTCCTTTGTTTTACTTTATTAAGCTTGAACTCAGAAAATAGAAATAATAGCACCGATGTAAATATTTTCGATAGACGGCTCAGATTTCACATGGCGATTTTCGCACGTGTCTGTGCACTGAAATTGACATGTACGTCGGTGCACCTGCTAGGCATCCTTTTTCTCGTTAAGCGTACACCTGCTCTCTCTTTTTTTTTGATAAAATCAGATTTATTAAATTCATGTAGATCGGAGAATAAAAACTGCAAAAAAAAAAAATCTGAAAAAAGTTTGAACGTGGCAGTTTATAAAATTAAATTATTTTTGTATGGTTAGCTGTATATATTATCATCTAATCAGGAACACTATTTAAGTTTTTGTAGATGTGTATAACTTCATAAGACAGTAAAAGAACAGCCCCTCTCTAGCAATTGCATAATATTTGATGGGAGCTAGTCTTGCTGTTGATAACGTAGGAAGTTGTAATCTTCAATCCTTTTCAAATAGTATATAATTCAACCATTAGTACTATCGTCTCAAACAAATGCTTTCTATTACCAATTTGCCCACCATTTATATTTTTTAATAACAAAAGCTATGCCATCGTACGCAGCGATATCAAACTTATTTTTATTCAAAATATTACTATCAAAGTTAATTTTGAGAAAATAGAAAAATGCTATCTCCTAAGAAAAATAAAAGAGATGTAGAATCTGCAGAAAAAAATCCTTAGTTTTTTTTTTCCTGTTATCAAAGAATCTTTAATAGCAGCTATACGAGTGTATTCCTGAGTAAAGGTGGATACTAGCATCAAAACCAAATTAAGATTACAAAAAATATTTTGAAACATATGCTCAAATCCGATACGTAATATAGAACATTATCACCGCTCCATATCTTTGAGCACCGGTCACAGATTTCTCTTTAACCTTTTAAATAAACTCCTCCAGAGCTAGTGATGGAATAATATGAGCATCAATAATAAAAGCATGTCTCTAGGTCTGAGCAGCTAATTTATAATTCAGAATAATATGGGAAATCGATTTTTCCATACTTGGGCGAAAGTCATAATGATTCGAAATATGTAGACTATGCTGATACAAAAAGCCACGGACATGGAAGTCGGCATCAAGCAATTTTCCACAATAACAAAGCAACTCTAAAATGAACAAAAATCTTCCGTATCCAATTAAGACTACGTGTAGATGAAGCTTTTTGCACCACAAGTTTATAAAAATCTGTAACTCTAGCACGTAATTCTGAATATGGAAGCCACGAAATGAAAATCGGTATCAAGATATTTTTCACGGATACAAAGCAACTCTAAGATGAACAAAAATCTTCCATATCCAATTAAGACTAGGCGTAGATGAAGCTTTTCACACCACAAGTTTATAAAAATCTGTAACCCTAGCAGGTGATTTTGAAGATGGATCCACTCTAATTTGTCAACACTGTTGGAGATAATTGTGGAGATCATCATATAGATAATCACGAAGGAGCAAAACATGGAAATACAAATCATGACAGAATATTATACAGCTGAAATTGTGGTGTTTTTATATGGACTGTACAACAATAGAATAATCATGAAGGAGCAAAATATGGAAATACATCATGACAGAATATCATGCCAAAACATGGAAATACATCATGACAGAATATCATGCATTATGGTGAATTTATATGGATTGTACAGCAATTGCTATTTCATGGCAATCAAATTGTACATTGACTTTTTGTAAATCCTTCCCTATAAATAAAGTCTCCTACAGCACAAGCTATTCGCTGTGGTTTTTTACCAAATCATTCTTTTCTAATCTTGTCTTGGTATCAGAGCTGTTTTCGAATTAACCTCCAAACCGATCCAATGGCCGTCGATACCTCCTCCTCTGCTTCTCCCACCACCCTTTCTTTCAACACCATGGTACACATGATTACTATCAAGCTTTCATCCTCGAACTTCCTCCTTTGGCGCAGTCAAGTAGTTCCTCTCCTGCAATGTCAAGGGCTCTATGGTTACATTGACGGCACCATAGAGCTGCCTAGATTTGCTGCTGATTCCACAACCTCGACACCGCAGCAGGATGAATGGAAGCAAACCGACCAACTGGTCATAAGTCTGTTTCTTTCTTCTCTCACGGAAGAAGCTCTCTCTGAAGTGATCGGTCTCACCTCTTCTCGAGACATTTGGTATGCCCTTGAATCCGCCTTCAGTCACAAATCGAAGGTCTGAGAGCTGCAACTCAAAGATGAACTTCAGTTAATGAAGCGTGGCTCTCGCAGTGTTGGAGAATATTCTCGAATCTTCAAGGCTCATTGTGATCAACTTTCTGCGATGGGACGTCCGGTGGATGATGCTGATAAAGTTCATTGGTATTTACGTGGTTTAGGCCATGACTTCTCCACTTTTTCCACCACTCAACTCTCCTTAACTCCTTTGCCAAGTTTTAAGGATATTGTTCCTAAAGTAAAAAGCTTTGATCTCCTTTTCAAGTCAATTGATCAATCTGCAGGTAGTGTTTCGGCTTATGTTGCCTCTAGTTTTTTTGGCAATTCCAATCGCAGTGGTAAAACTAAAAATTACGCTAAAAAAATAACCACAAAGGTGGGCAGTCAAAAGGAGGTAATCGTGGCAAACAGCAGTATAAGTGCCCTCCTCGCTGTCAAATATGTCATGAGGAAGGGCATTATGCCTCCCATTACCATGATCGCTACACCAAAACTAATGCCAATGCCAATCTTACCGAGTCTCTTGCACACTGCTCTATTGATGATGATACTGTAGATTGGTATACTAATACGGGAGCATCGGCACATATGACTTCGGATGTGTCTCTACTTGACAAGGCACAACCATATAATGATAAGGACAAGGTTATTGTTGGCAATGGAATCTCCGTACCCATTACTCACATGGGTTCTTGTTCTCCCACTCCCTCTCTCAACTTACTTGATGTGCTGGTTGTTCCCAACTTAACCAAAAATCTGTTGTTTGTCAGTAAACTCACCTCTGATTTTCCTTTCTCAGTTTTCTTTACTGACACTAATTTTCTCATACATAACCTACAAACCGAAAAGGTTGTGGCAAGCGGTAAACGTGTTGATGGTCTTTACATGTTGTAGCGTGGACACCATGCCTTTTTCTCCATTCTCCACAAACATAATTTGTGTGCCTCATTTGATATTTGGCACGCACGTTTAGGGCATGTTTCTCCAAAAATAATTACCATGCTAAGTAAGACAGGTCATTTATCTCTTACTTCTATTTTGCCTACTCCTACTTTATGTATAAGCTGTCAAAAAGCAAAAAGCCATAAACTTTCCTTTCCTATCCGCGAGAATCGATCCCCCTCTATATTAAGCCTCATTCATTGCGATTTATGGGTGCTGCTCCCATAACTTCCATTTCTGGCTATCGTTATTTTGTCATTTTTTTTGACGATCATTCTCGTTTCACTTGGCTCTATCCCTTAAAAAATAAATCTGACTTTTATGACAATTTCATACAATTCCAAGTATTCGTTGAAAATTAATTGTCGGCTAAAATAAAAGCTTTCCAAAGTGATGGAGGTGGTGGATTTACAAGTATCCAATTTAAATCACACTTAAATAAATCCGGTATACATCATCAAATTTCATGTCCCTATACCCCTTCCCAGAATGGCCGTGCAGAAAGAAAGCACCACCATCTTACCAAAACTGGCCTCATCATGCTTTTCCATGCTCGTGCCCCCCTAAAACTTTGGGTTGAAGCCTTCGGCACAGCCACTTTCACAATTAACCGCTTGCCTATATCGTTCCTACATGGGGTCTCTCCATTTGAAGTTTTGTATGGTAAGTCACCTACGTAAGCTCTTTTTCATCCATTTGGATGTTTATGCTTTCCTTATTTACGAGATTATGCTCAACATAAATTTGCACCACATAGTCTACCTTGCATATTTCTCGGTTACAGTACCTCTCACAAAGGTTTCCGCTGTCTTGATCCTATCTCATATAGAGTATTTGTAACTCGTCATGCTTGGTTTGATGAAAACTTTTTCCACCATCAGATTATATTTCTTTTTTTGACCCTTCCCCTATAGCATCTTCTTTGCCTATTACTCACTCTTCCGCATATTCTCCTCCATTATCGCAATCAACTGCGCTCAAACCTTGTGTGCCTTGCGCCTTCGAACTGAACCCCATCCGACACTCTGTTGTGCCTATGCTTCCCGAGACTGCTCCCACACCTGCAGCAGCTCATGACGCATCTTCTGCCACTACGTCCGTTTCTTTGGCTGCCCCGATCACTAATTCTACACCCGTACAGAATGATCATCCCATGGTCACCCGCGGAAAGGCTGGTATTTCCAAGCCCAAGACTTACACTTATATTTGTGAAGTTCCGCATTCTCCATTTTTGTTCTCACTATTAGCAATGAAGGTACCGAAGGGTTTTATAAGTGCAACAAAATCACCAAAATGGATTGCTACCATGAAGGACGAAATCCGAGCTCTTACTATCAATAAAACATGGGAACTCGTACCCCGACCACCTGATAAAAATGTGGTTGGAGCCAAGTGGGTTTTCCGCATCAAATTTCACCCTGATGGTTCTATTGCTCGGTTTAAAGCCCGTCTTGTGGCAAAGGGCTACACACAACTTTATGGTCTTGATTTTCATGACACCTTCAGTCCAGTTGTTAAGGCCTCTACAGTTCGTATTGTTCTATCTATTGCAGTTTCTCGCAGCTGGCCTCTTCGTCACCTAGATGTCAACAATGCATTCTTAAATGGTTTTTTAAAGGAGAAGGTTTATGTGGAACAACCACCGGGCTATATTAATCCTTCTCATCCGAATCATGTTTGTTGACTAAACAAGGCAATTTATGGTTTAAAGCAAGCACCGCGTGCATGGTTCCATCGCTTTAGCAAATTTTTGCTCAAGCTCGACTTTGTATGCGGCAAGGCCGACTCCAGCCTTTTTGTTCACTTCACGGCTAAGGGAACAATTCTTTTGCTTCTCTATGTTGATGATATTGTTCTCATAGGCAGCTATGTGGACCTTCTTGATCACTTCATCGACAAATTGAGATCAGAATTTTCTATGAAGGATCTCGAGCCCCTTAATTATTTTTTGGGTCTTGAAGTACATCGTGATAACTCTGGCTTATTTCTCAACCAAACGAAATATGCTTGGGATGTCCTTATCCGGGCTAATTTGCTTGATTGTAAACCAGTTGCTACCCCGATGATCGTCTCACAGCATTTAAGTGCAAATGGTCCTGCCTTTGATTCTCCTACAAAGTATCGTTCTTTAGTTGGAGCTTTGCAGTATCTCACAATCACAAGGCCCGACATTGCCCATGCCGTTAATTCTGTTAGCCAATTTATGCATGCTCCCACTAAGCATCATTTTCAAGCTGTGAAAAGAATCCTCCGATATGTTAAAGGTACGATGCACTTTGGTCTTTATATATGTCGAAGCAACCAATTTGATATCCTTGCCTATTCCGATGCCGATTGGGTTGGCTGCCCGGACACAAGACGATCCACTTCTGGCAATGCTATTTTTCTTGGTGAAAATTTGATTTTCTGGAGTGCTAAAAAGCAACCTACTGTCTCTCTATCGAGTACGGAATCAGAGTACCGTGCTCTAGCACTTACTGCCGCTGAAGTTAAATGGCTCCTGCACCTCCTTCGTGAATTGTACATACCGCTCTCTAAGCCGCCTACTTTATTGTGCGACAATAAAAGTGCTATATTCATGACACGTAATCCCGTTACACAAAAGAGGTCTAAGCATATTGACTTTGATTACCATTTTGTTCGCGAATTAGTATGCAGTGGTGTTTTGCGGGTTACGCATATTCCCTCTAATCTCCAGATTGCGGATATCTTCACCAAAAGTTCCTCTCGATTATTGTTTACACTATTCTGTTCCAAGCTTCACGTGCGAGCTCCCATGCTCGACTTGCGGGGGGGTGTTGGAGATAATTGTGGAGATCATAATGGTGATAATCACGAAGAAGCAAAACATGGAAATACAAATCATGACAGAATATTATATAGCTGAAATTGTGGTGTCTTTATATGGACTGTACAACAATAGAATAATCATGAAGGAGCAAAATATGAAAATACATCATGACAGAATATCATTCCAAAACATGAAAATACATCATGACAGAATATCATGCATTATGGTGTATTTATATGGATTGTACAACAATTGCTATTTAATGGCATTCAATTTGTACATTAATCTTTTGTAAAATCTTCTCTATAAATAAAGTCTTCTACAGCACAAGCTATTCGCTATGGTTTTTCATCGAATCATTCTTTTCTAATCTTGTCAACCACTCGTGCTCATTTTGAGGTGCTGGTCCTTTTTTTCAACCGAGCCGTCAACATTTTGCCGACCTCTGTAGAAATTCGATCGTTACGTCGCAAAGACGAATGTTTGGCTTGTTTGGAAAACTTTGGTCAGCTGGCTCCAAACACCTGGATAGCAAGTCCGTACGTGTCCAATCAAAACCCTTTAGCGAAAAAAAAGAAAAAGGTCTGATTAAACTTAGCAAACATCTCACGAAAAGAAACCGTCCATATGAACTTGATCAGTTTCGTTGGAATATAAGCAATCAAGTAGAAATACAAATCCTGCTGTTCCTAAGATACAGGATTAGTGCATTTTGAAAAAGCCTGTTTGGATTCAGGCATAGGATATTCGAGGATAACTTCTTCATTTGGCCGGAGGAGAGAGAAGAGATAGAAAGGGAAATGGAGAACAGGAGAAGGATCTAATATTATTTGACTTGGAGTGCATAATATCAAAGATATAGCATGCTTGAGTTCATTTGAAAGGTGGTTTCCGGTATCCCAGTTTTCTAGCTAGATCTAGTTTTATATATGTTTTTGGTTTCTCTCTCTTTTTTTTTTTGGTAAAAAAATAAGAGGAGAGGCGAACCTCACCCGCGTAGCAGCCGCCACTGGACCCCCCTTCCACCAGGAAATGTTCAATGTAGGCCGCAAGTTTTCGCGTACCTTTTCCGACCCATGGGCTCTCCCCACTAGGATCAATATCTATGTGTGAGTACGTCACCCCAGCGCCACTTCAGTACCGGCAGACCAGATAGCGACTCCACCGGGTGAGCCAGACGGAGGGCATCTAGCTAGTCTCCACATTTAATCGATGCCCGCATATTTCGAACCTGGGCCACTTCGGTAGAATCAAAGCTCCGTTCCCACCGTGCTACCACCTCAGTGGCTTAAGTTTTTCTCTTTGGAAGAGTTCTTCCCTTCCACTGTTTTAACTTATCATCAGTAGTAGCTATATATAAGAAAACCCCTAGACAAACAAACGAGTGTTAGATGAGATTGATGTCTTTATATTCACTTCTTTCAACCAACACACATATCATTATGTGGATAAGTAATTCTAAGATCCAAAGCACATTCTTAACCAACAAAAGAGAGCCTAGCTTGAATGTCAGTTAACAAGTTCATGCGGAAAAACTCTTTCAGCCCTATTTGGAAAAGTTTTTGGAGGGCCAAAAAATACTTCTGGCTCTCCAAAAACACTTTTAGATAAAATAGGGGTATTTGGTAAAAATTTTGGAAAGTTATTTTTTTACCAAAATATTCGTAATAAAATATAACAATTACACAAAATGTTCCTTTAATAATTGTTTAATCAATTTTATCACATAGCTAGAAAATTGTTATATTATGAAAAATTAATTTACACTAATAATTATAATATTTTTGACCGTTCTGGGCCGTCTCATGGCCGAGCATAGTGAGAAGCCGACTTACCAAAAAAAAATAATTACAATATTTTATATCTTTATTAATGTATTATACTATAAATATAATATTATATTACATTATATCATAATACATTGATATGCTATGTTAAATATTATAATATTATTATATTACATTACAATAATATTATACTATATTATATATTTATGTATTAATATATATTATATTTTATTATGCTCTGATGTATAATCCTATGCAATGTCCTTTGTGGCCATTTTGTCATACCAAAAGTACTTTTTTAGTTTTTTTTACCAAATATATATTAAAGTGGCACAACACTTTAGAAATATAATTACCAAATGGCAAACAACTTTTTATAAAAACTTTATTTCCGAAAGCTCTACTTTCAAAAGCTCTATTGCCAATAGCTTTTCCAGATCGGGCCTTCATATGAGTAGCTCAATTCTTGGCTTGCTTCAATTTGCCTGAACCCATATAGTAAGTTTCCCATTAATATTATGCAAATGACACATGTATATGTTGATCCTTATGAAAGGCATATATGGCTCATCCATTGACCTTGTGCAGGCTCATTGGATTCGTTTTGGAGAAAGAAAAAAAAAGCGTGGGTAGCATCTTAAATGATTAACAGCAACTTGTCTAGAAGTGGTCATAACATGGGATGGTTGATAAGATCAGCTTTACATGTGTTAGTCAAAGGTCTAACACGAAGATCTACAACTAAACTGTGTTCAAGTTTAGACCAAAGCGCAGAACATCCAAACCTTGGACAACCCAATGAGCAGAAAACGTGTTTGTGGTTGGAAATGATGAGAAATCTACTGACGCTTTTTCGCATCGGTATATACATTATAAAGCGTTAGGAATGCATAATTTTTCTGTGGTGACTAGGCGATCAATATAAATATTAAGATCTACATGTGATAACGCTTTGTGTGGTTCCGATAATGAAGATGTGAATATTGGACAAACACATTAACCATAAGTTGTCAACTACTAGAAATATAAAATGATCTATGACTAAAATTATGAAAGGCACCATATTGTAGGATCTACCATTAAAAAGAGAGGAGGAAAAAAAGAAGAAAAACTATACTCTTCGATGACCAAGCATGCATTGTAGATCCAAAGGTTGTACACAACATTTGACGCGAGCATTCGGATCGTAGCATTATTCATTAGGTGACACGACTAAGCATCGTTGATTGTTTGGAAGATCGAGTGTATATTGTTGATCGAGATTGAGAAAGATTTTGTCTTTAATTTGTATATAAAACTAGAGATTGGCATGCGTCATCCACGCTGCCTGAATAAAAGATTGTGCGGAGGAAAAATGGACAGTACAGGGAAGCATAAACAATAGAGCTTACTAGATTTTAAAGCCTAATATGAGACCGGATTTTGTTTTTATTATATTTTTGAAATATTTAATTTAAAATTTTTGATATTCTTTTAATTCCCATATGAATAAGAAAAATCATTTGGAGGAGATTTAAATCTATGGTTTACAGTAGTTCGTGCTTTAATATTAATACGTCTCGAAATATACTACGACCGATGTGGTAGACAGACCAACCAGAGCTTGCAGCAAAGCTTTTGATCAACTAGTAAAAGCCCATCATGCAGCCAATCCAGAGAGCACGAAGAGTCCTTCAAATTTTAAATTCTCCCTCTAGCTGGTGACACTCCAGCCACGATTGAGAGCGGTTTCCATAACCGTACGAGGGAGATTCTCCCGCAGAGCCTGAAGCGCGGACGTTTGTCCATATGTGACCTTTGAGACATACAATGGGCTGCCAAAATCGACCGATTTGCACATCTGTAATCCATGGTAATGGGCGCCGACCATCGTTTACCCTCCAGGTAAGTGTTCTCGAGCTCTCTTATGCCCCTCTCACACTACTTTTATTGTTCTCAATTACTCTATCTAACTTATATATTGAAGGGTCTACCACCGAATACTCTTTAGCAAGAGAACTTCTTTATCTTTGCTATTTTAAATTGGATCCGATGTTAGAGCGAAATTCCGCACAGTATCTCCCCCTCCAAGCATCCTCTTGGAGCGACCGACCCATCGCCACTCGAGCACAGCAACTACCACCTCGTCATCTTAAAGACACATCGTAATTTTCGACCAAAATCATAATCTAAATAGCCAATCATCCGAACCCTCCAATAGCTCTGTCAGCTCCCTATCTTTTTTTGGTTGGGCCAACTCCCAACAACAACAAATATCATGTTCGCCTATCACTAAATTACAAAATTTCAAAAGAGCTATAAATCAGCAAGCATAGCAAAGGCAATGAAGAAGGATAACTTTCCTTTGTCACTCATCTCACTTATTGTGCATTAAACGAGATACCGAACAAGCGGATCTTGAACATGGAGTTGCGAAGCACGTGGCTGTGGGATGAATACCCACAGATGGTCGAGATTTCACGTTGTCATGCCGTCCTTTGTTTGGGTCTCTTTCTTGGATAAAGCTTAGAAAACCAGTGGCTCACACGCCTTGCCGGGGGAAATAATAATTAATGGAGGACGTACAGTGTGATGTATCAATGCATCGTATTACATTTCGGTGCTCTTCTCTTTTGCTTTCTTCTACCGCGTTCCTTTTTAATGGAGGGTCCAGCGAATTTTTTCTCAAAACCACTTCTCGTAGAATAAAACCCATGATCGTACCCTAACAACTATGTTTTAGAACAATCAAACCAATCTCACTACTATATAATCCAAGGATCGCCCGCAGATTATTTTTGGGCCTAGAATCTTAATCATGTCTTTCTTCCACCTTCTTGACTTTTTGAGAACACAACCCACGTAGGCTTTAGTCATACCAAGCTGCTATCCCGCAGTGATCTCAGAATATCATCACCACAAGACCAACCTATATACTTCTCCTTTGACACGAGATTCCCTTCGCCATCAATCAACCTACCCACTTGACCATGGGCTCCAAGCTGCTTTGGCCGTGCAGGCTGACAAGCTGCTACTTCTATAATTATCGGCATACACGGCCACAAGATGCACACTATGTAGAGTATAATTTCTTCCCTATTCTCTTCTTATGCCGTCAAGATCAAAATTTTTGATTAATGTTTTGATCTTGTAATTGTCGTAGTTAATAGAAAATGCAATGAATCGGAGTGATTCATGAACGGAGCTCATACCAACCCTTTTGATAAGAATCTTCATTACTTATTGCATACTTCCAAGAATTGAACTGTTGGCTGAAGAGCAGATGAGTCTTCTTCAGACAGCGAAAAAAGCGCAGGAGTGGTTTCTTCCAGGAAGAAACGCTGGCCGCGCAGCGTGCTTTGCACTGAATGTGGTCATAATATGATTGTTCTCAACCTCGAAATATTAAACGCACCGAGCATAGTTAGGTGGACCCAGTGCACTGACTCCGGTCACCTTACTTCACCCTTAAAAAGATGACAGTAATCTTTCTTTTTTTTTTGTTTTCCATGAAAAGGATCCTAGAATTCTAAATATTGATGGTTAGAACGTGATCATAGCCTGCAAATCCACCATTGCTTTGCGGACATGAATGTGTGCGCCGAGTGTGGAGGAGGTCTCGAGGTCAGAACAGTACAAAAATTATTTTTTTTTTCCTAAGACGGATGGATCATACCCGACTAGTACGAATATACCGAATAAAATCAAAAAAACAAAATACTTCGAAGTGTCAAGGACAACTTTTTATCACCAGATACTATTAGTTTGACTGGCTACATAAGCAGTCACCTAATTCGCCGCCCCATTAGCTTCACAAAACAGTACAAGAACAACACTTTGAGTGCCACATGCTATAGAACGCCGGTATCCCTTTCCAGCAGCTTTCTCTTTGGTCGTAAATGACAGGTTCCAAACATCTCACTTTTTTCCTTTTTATTTTAACACATTTTTCGTACATTGAGCATATTATATTTTTTTTATTTTTTTGAAAAAAATGGAATATGATACCTTGACTACATTCTTCTTTTATTCAGCATTTGTTTTGCTTTATATTTATTTTTTTAACAGATGACCTAGAAAGAGAAATTGAATATGATGCGTTTGCATGTGGCATTTCTTTTAACTTTCATTTGCATACTTAGTGGAATTTGGCAATATCTTAACCAAACTTTTTGTATGGGCTACTCGTGCATTTATATGGTATGTAGAGACATACTAATATTATAGTTTACATATTTTATCTATCTTCTGTTTCATCACTTATCGTTTTGTATGGTTCAATAATATGGCTTATTAAATTTTGTACATAACCATCATCTATCAATTTTCTTTTGACCTTTAACAAAACCGTGTGCCTTGTGTTGCCCCACGCTAGCATAAATGGTGATTGTCGTGTGAATAGCAAATTACATCATCGCAATCAATGATTTAAAGAGCTATTGCAATGTTTATTTTTAGACATATGTAATCACATCTTAGGGTTCTTCCAAAAGCCATTTATTATCTAGATATATCTAGATGGAAAACTTTGCTACGGCTAACTCCATTTTTATAACCATATATATTTCCCTTTTTATGCATGGTTATTTTTCAACAGAGAGGGTTTAGCCATGCCTTTTCTATCTTTTAGCAGGAGCTTGGAAGAGAGGGGCGAGCTTGCACTACATTACCAACCACAAATATGATGACCTAGGAATCAGAGTTAACTTGTTACAACTTCACGCATGGTAGCACGACCAACTTGCACAAGAGTTAGTTCTCAGTTTTGTAGATTGGGAGTTGCACATTTGGTGTCATGAATTTTGTAAAAGAGAATCGTAGATTTAGTTGGTTCTCAGTTGAAAAATATCCATATACAAATGTGCAAACGGCAGCAAGTCTCAACCTTGCTTGTCTCAATCCAAGCCCAAGTTTTTATTTCCCATATTATATGTATATATTGTTATAATTTTTCATTCATTAGCCCAATGATGCCCTAAACTCATAAATCAACGAGTCCTCAAACCTTTTATCATATGTTGCTCGGTCATCTACATGTATAATAGCACCTAGCTATACCTGGTGCAAAATTAGGATAGGAGGAAACCTGGCCAAAAATTGGGCGAAGGAGCTCGCCGGTACCAATATTCGATGACTTTATCAACTGCATTAGCCGAGAACCTTATTAAATCTCTTGAATTATTCTAATTTGAATGAAAATAAATACTTTATAGATGTTAAGCAGGAACTTAAATTGATGACAAATGGTTACATGATCAGAGGCTTAAGTTAGCTTTGGGAGTCAAAGGGCCTGGGCGTATTCTGAAAAGGCCCATAGCTCACATTTAGTCCAAGCTATTGACACATACAAAGCCTAACTAGAAACAAAAGTTTTTTTTTTAAATATAATATAATATTATTCATGATTTATACAAAGGGAAACAAGAACATGGAGATGCCGAGGATTAGAATGATCGACATCGACATCTAAGACATGTGCGGAATTAAAATAATGCCTCGACAATGATCTATCATCAATCATTTATACCAAATGCTACATCCATTGTTTCATAGGCTTAAATTATTTGTCACAAAGTTCAGTTATATAAGATCTCTCCTGATCGTTGGATAAAAATTATCAGTTTCTTAGCTATCAAACCTTTCTAAGATTTTTGTTACATGCCCGTGCGATTTTTGTTAGTTCGTCATCTTGTTTTCCATTTGATATAACCCTTATACTTCCTCTATTGATCTTATTTGTCACCATATATTAGTTTGTCTATGATCTATCTCAAACTTTCTAATGTTTTACAATGCTCATCTTGTTATTCTTTGTTGTCCAACATTCTCAGCTCTAAAACATAATTGTTTATTGATGTCTTAGGAAACATACAGCCAATGGCAGCAAGTACCAAGTTCAGCAACCTAAGAGGAAAATCGGGGCAAATATCTGAGGATTTTTCCGTGCAATTTGCCTAGAGATCATATTAGACCATTTCCTAGAGTCTTGGAGACATTTTAATTGCTTATAGGGAACTCAAATATTACCTTCTACCTCAAGAGTTGCATGCTGCATACAAATGCATACATATATAGTGAAAGGCATAAATAACATGCCTTATCTCAAAATTTTTTGTAACTTCTTGGATCTTACTCGTGTCCATTGTCTCGATGATAATCCACTGGAATTGCAATAGCAGATTGTATCTGATATTTTTTCACCACGCCCATCGAGATCTAGTTTAGTCTCTTGCATTCCTTTTTGCCACTATATTTAGATAGTCTCTTGCACTCCTTATTTTTTTTGTTAGCATGATCTTATTAGAGTGATTTTAGGGATCACATAACAACCTGTATCACCCATAGTATTTTTTTTGGATAGCATGATCATATATCGGCTTATATTATTTTTATTATATAGAGTTTGTATACGAGTATATATAACTCCTGAAATGTACCGAATGTGATGGAACAGAAAAATAAAACCACTTTTTCTCTCTCCTTTCTCTTGTGTTTCTCTTCTTCTGTAAATATTTTAATATTGTATCATACCCGCCGATCACTTAATCTGCCACCACCATTTTTTCCGTCATTGTTGTGGTCGTCCTTGCTATGTCTAGAAGCTTTGAAGACCCCATTGACGATTTATCGATCTCTATTCCCAGGTAAATCAAATACCTAAAGATCCTCTATTTTTTGTTGGATCCACGGATCTTTTATTTTCTAGTGAATCAATATTCGAAAATTTTATATTCCTTAGTAGTCCTGCATATCCTCTATTTTTGATAGATTAATACCCAAAGATCTTTTGTTTTCTATGGATCCACAGCTTCTCTCTATCGCTTTTCTCCTCAACTTCAGATCTTCGGTTGTTTCTCCTCGCCATCGTTCAGCCCCTTTCTCCATTTTCAATTTTATTTGCTGCCTTCGGCTCTTGTACCATATAGTTCGAAGTCTCTTGCTCCTCTTCTATAGTGTCTCTATCTATGAGGATTGTCAACCTTTAGTTGCCTTCTCTTTGATCTCTGTCCTCACTGCAACTGCTATCTTCTAATTGTTTCTCACTGCCATATCATTAGACAAGCCGATTCAGCCATCTCGGCAGATATGTTAGTTTGTCATGTCAGTCAGATACATCGACAGGCACCAGTTTACTATATTAGTCAATCATGGCAGTAGACATATTAGTGTACCCATCAGTTTGCTATGTTAGTTTTTTGATTCGCTGCATTAGTTTTTAAGCTGCTATGTCAGCTTTTATTCTGTCAAATCAAATTCTAAATTGTCACATCAGCTTGACATATTGGTCTGCCATATCGGCTTCAGAGTTATTGTGTCAACTTCTAATCTGCTACATTAGTTTCTGAGTTACTATAATAGCTCGTGTTTTGTCATGTCAGTTCTTAATCTACTATCATGTCAGCTTCTGAGCTGCTATGTCAGCTTCTAATCTATCATGTTAGCTTCTAAACTGCTACTTCAGCTCTTGATTTAGTAAATCAGTTTCCGGGTATATTCGTGATCTAATTTCCAAACTCAAGTTGACATCTACAGTACTGTCTTAAGTTTGAGGAGGGATATTAGGATGATTTTAGAAATCACGCAATGACCTGCATCACCCATAATATTTTTTTTTGTTAGCATGATCATATATCAACTTATATTATTTTACACAAGTATATATAACTTCTGAGATATTCGAAATGTGATGGAATAGACAAATAAAATAACTTTTTTCTCTCTCTTATTTTTCTTTTTTTCTACAAATATTTTAACAAAATATGATGTATTACCACATAAGAGAAGGATTTGTGGTGACCTATCTTCAAAGGAAGACAAGTGTGGCTGGAAGGAGACTCTCACATGGTAATCAATTGAATTAATAGATGGCCAGAGGCCAATGCAGATATTCACCCTTTACTTCTTGACATCTTACAGATGTCCTTATAGTTGGATTTGCTTCAAATTATCCATATATTTCGAGAGGGGCGTAGCGTTGTTAATTAGGTGTTACCACATGTTGCTCATTGGAATTGTTCGAACCAGCTCCTTCTCGATTAAGAGATAAGTTGATTTTCAATGCTTTTTTTATGTAATACCACTTGAGAAATTCAAAAGTTTGTTGTCATTTGTTCTACCAAGAAAACAGAGTAGTGAAGGATTTCCATTTTTGTTGAAATCAACAGAAATTTTTTATAATAAAGCCGCATGAGGGTGGTCCGCGACAACTCTCTCTTGGTATAGTATTAGAGACATTAAATCTAGTTTGACTGGCTTATCGGGTATAGTATTAGAGACATTTGATTGGCTTATCAGGTATAGCTAACCCTACTATAATCATTATATATTTATCCGGGATAAATAAGGGTTATCCCTTTTTTCCAAACTGACCCTCGGTGGGTCATGCGATTGAATCCTTCCTTGTCATAACAAGGATTTTGACAGGAGTAGTGATAAAATTGGTCAGCATGACTCTCAATTTAGCGAGTCAATGTTAACCTGGTGACAAGATTTAAATGAAGCTTGACCCAATTTAAATTAAAGGAATACTATCTAATTGCAAATGTATCTTCTTATGGACCAATGTGTAACAAAAATATAATCTAAAAGAAAAAAGCAACTATGACTGTGATAAAGAGAAACGAAGTCCATCTTGCCTAGCCTCTCTTTTCTTCAAACCTACCCAAAGTATGGTCAACGTTTAGGAATGCACTTTTACTTCAAAAAACTAAAAAGAACAAAACGTTTTGGGATGCACTCAAGATAGTACGTATAAGAACAAGTCCATTCAACTACTTGTACGAGAAATCCCCACTGCATGTGTACTTGATGTGCTGACGTCTCACTCAGTGTTCCTCATGTAATATAATTTTCTCACCGGAAGTGGAAGCAACTTGCACTCGAAGAAAGCAAATAAAGAGTAGGTTGTTGGAGAATCGATCATAACACGCGTCATTTTAAAGTTTTTGAAGCAAATTTATTCCTCTAATTGTTGATAGCATGCTTATGGTGAAGATATACATGATCATAAATCATGCATTTTAGATTCGGTTTACTGGTCCCAGTGGATCAGGTTAAAACAGGTCCAATCCATACCGCATTTACCTTACACCTATCCATAATTTGAAATTATGATTTATGCATAGGTTCCAATTTGAGGCACGTAGCATGTCTCGGTCATACTAGGTTTAACTTTGGGTTTCGGTGAGCGATGAATCTATGGATTAAATGTAGCCTAAATATATAGATATTTTCTTAAACATGATAGAAATATCATATTTTAGACACGTCCAAATTTCTCTCAAACCAAAATGGTGGAGGGTTCAAATTATATTTTTCAGGAAAGAATGATCAATTTTTTTCCACAACATTGATTCTTAGATTGAATGCTGTACAAATTTTAAAAAATTAAATTTCTTTACTCATTTGTTAGTACAAGTTATGAAGTAATTATTGCACGATTCAGCTGTGAATTCATACGAAAGGTGAAAAATATAAACACCGGAGGCAATAGCAATAAGAAAGCTCAAAGTCTCGTTGACTATGCATGCAAATATCAAAGCTCAAGCTTATGAGGGTCCGATCTAAGATAAAATTGGATCCGAAAATGCACAATCCATTTGCAGCGTTGGGTCAGTGGGTCAACATTAATACTTTAAGTGCCGGTCTTTCTACTAAAGATGGAAAAAAAAGTTATATATTTTGATTCTGGTGGCCACCGAAGCAATTCTCGGAAGTCATCCATTCCGTCCTTTTCTCAGGTTAAATCCGCGGCCAAAAATACCATGTGCCCACCCTGGGGCTCAAAACTCCAATTATTTTATAAAAATATGTGCTGCTTTCTCGAGCTGACCGGCTCGGATTAGGTGGGTGACGTGCCCCGCATGTAGTGAACCCTAGAGCACGATAAGGTAAATAGAACCTCTACGTGGCTTTTCTTGAGAGCAGCGAGTAAATGGGCCAGCGTCCGTCGACAAAGGAAGGCGCAAGGAAACAGGCGACTCAAAGGTCGTGCTTACAGCCTGGGCATGCTGGTGCCTCCTAATTAAAATTGCCTAGCTCAATTGCCCACGGCATGTCTCATATTTACTAACCCACCCGCCCATTTCCAAACACTCGCAATGCTGTATTAGAGAGCTACATGGGATTATGCCGTGTTATGGCTTCCATCTAGTGTTTTTTTTTTTTTTCCGGTACAACGGCTGCTTATATAGTTCTAGTGTGAGCATAGCTAGAAAAGTCTAAAAAGAAAATATGACCCAAGATTGAAGGGGCAGCTATATAACATGTCCAAAAAAGCTCTTCTAAATGTTGAGCAGCAAAAAAGACGATCCAATCTGCAGTCCTGTTTGCCTCTCAGAATACATGCACGCCCTAAAAAGATCTGCAACCTCTCACCATTCTACAAATATCACTGAGGAGCGGATGTCCCCCCCCCTTTTTTTTTTGCTTAGGAAAAAGGGGTAGGAGGAGGAAGGGACAAGCCCACCTCCCCGTAGCAGCTCTCACTGGGCCCCCGCCCTGCCAGAAGAGTGTTCGATGCGGGTAGAAATGGCCGTGTATTGGGCAACCCGACTGGTTTTACTCATACCCTCTCCACCCATGGGTCCGGCTCAGCTATCCCTCTGAGCTCTGACTCGAGTTTCATATGTGAGTACGTCACACCTGGCACCATCCCGACTACTAGCGGTCCTATGCCCCATGACCATGCTATGGCCGAAGCCACCATTTAATCTGCGCCTGCAGCGACTCGAACTTGGTATCAAAGAGATAGAATTCCCGCCCAGTACCACTGGTCCACTAGGTAACCTTGGTGGCGATGTCCGCCTTTCACCGATCCTTGTTCCAAATCCATTTGATAACCGTAGTTGAGTCCCTACAAGAAAATGCTATCTGCCCCTGTAACCTAAGTCTTATATCTAGTTCTTTATTTACAAATGAATACCGTGATAACCGGATTATAACTCTTCCAAACCACCTGTGGAGGCTTAAATTAACTGGAAATGGGTCAGGTCCAATATCCATCAAACTTGTCCCCCGCAATCATGTCCTTAGATTTGCATAAACGCATATGTCAAATAGATCACCATCAATGCACATGATTCAAATATTTAAAAAAAAATCATATTTTGCATGAATCTAATGGCCTGCACTACAATGACTTATGTAGAATTAAATAATGCAATCTACTCCGCTGCGGTGGCATCACAAGGTCTCTACAATCTAGATGGAGGTAATAAGAGGATCAAGCATCAATCTAGACACCCACTGAGCACCACAGGGTGGACCGTTTCTATTCTTCAGGCTGGGTTTAATCTATGCTCTCAGCTTCGCGCACACTGAACATCGTAATTATGACAAAAAAGTAGGGGTCATTTGTGCAGGGACCCCTTCTGGATAAACCCAAATTGCGGCTCCTCTGGCCCGCGCGCATCTCCCGAGCCGTAGACCAGCGCGCGACAACCCGAACCATCGCATGAAACGCTGAAAGCTTTACACCGAGACGCCCGTCAAAAAGACAACAAAAGAAGAATCGCGAACTCTATATAAAACCCCGGTTGCCGACTCAAATCCCCCGTCACCACCATTCCTCCCTTCTGCTTAAACCCACAAAACAACGCAAAACCCCTCCTCTCTTCTTTCCTGTGTTCCATTTCTTAAACTGAAGGGAAAGCTCTCGCAAAAGTTAGCAGCAGCCATGTGTGGAGGTGCCATCATCTCTGACTTCATCCCTCCCCGGAAAAGCAGCAGCTCCAACCTCCGCCTCTCCGCCTCCGACCTCTGGCCCGATGCTTCCTCCTTTTTCTTCCCCAAGACTCCCGAGCCCGTCTCCCAACCCCCTCCCCCCGAGAAAGGTACTACTACTGCTCCTACTCGATCTTTTACTTGGTTCTCTTTGTTTCTTTTTTGAAAATAAAGAGTTGTGGTCCTTCTGTTGCGCTGCAGGGAAGAGGAAGAGGGAAAGGAAGAATCTTTATAGAGGTATCCGACAGCGGCCGTGGGGGAAGTGGGCGGCCGAGATCCGGGACCCCATGAAGGGCGTCCGCGTCTGGCTCGGCACCTTCAGCACCGCCGAGGAGGCCGCCCGCGCATACGACCGCGAGGCCCGCCGCATCCGCGGCAAGAAGGCCAAGGTCAACTTCCCCAACGAAGAACCCCCTCCCGAGCTCCCTAAACCCCCATCCCAGTCCCATCACCCGCACTACTACCCGCGCGGTCCCATCCCTTCTTTCCCACCCTCCGTCCCTCGCGGCCGTCCGTTCGCTGCTCCGAAGTTGGAAACGCCGGATCCGTCTCCTGCTGTTGCGAACGGTGGCGATGGCCTCGGCGCCGGCGAGGTGAGGAGACTGTCGGAGGAGCTGATGGCGTACGAGGCGTACATGAACTTCTTCGAGATCCCGTACATGGAGAACGGGGCGGTGGCGCAGCCCGTGGCGCCAGAGGCGGCGGCGGTGGTGGTGTCGGAGGCGGGTTCGATCCCGTGCATTCAGCAAGCGGCCGTGCCTTCGAGTATGGAGATGCTGTGGAATTTCGATGACGACTTTCTGCCCACTTCCATTGCCCTTTGATTTCGCCGCCTTCTTTCTCTGCCCCTCTGCCTCTCAAGTCTAATTTCTCTATTTGTGTATATTTAAATTTCGCTGCTGTTTTTCCTTTGTACAACAAGCCGAACGTTAGGACTTGTTCAATGTTATTTTTCTGGTGATCTGTTGAAAACCTTTAAATATTTGCTTTGTATGATTTAATTTTCTGAAAATAAGGAACTGTGATCTGCCCTGTTACAATGAGCGGATAGTTCAGTTCAGCTCATGCTCTGCTTCCCTGCAGTATAGTTTGTGAATCGTGATGTATGAGTTATTGTTACTATACAATCAGATCGGTCCGCATTTGTTTTGCTGCTCATCAGTTTTAAGATTCGTGTGAGACATGCTACTGTACCTTTATATATTCTCTTTCTTGTTTCGTATTTGTTTGAAAGTGCTTGCAACTTGGTCGATGCCAGGATTTGGCTCCATTTATTCAAATCGTTTTTCATAAGATGGTTACCCGGGTTAAATGAATTCTTGAACTCAGAGCAGGGATTAGGAGAAAGGAATTTCAGAATATAGATAGGGAAGTGATGGCTGCTTCCATGAACGGAATCATTCATGCTCAGCTGAAGCTGGAAAAAGTTCATTTTAAAATGAAGCAGAACCGCACGAACTTTTTTTGGTGAAACAGGGCTACTGCCAAATGGTGTCCAAATTATCCGGATAGTAGTTGCTGCAGCCTCCGTATGTATGTTCTTAGTTCCAATATGTGCAATACCATGATAACATTGGTGAGCTTTTGATGGTTTGCAAGGGTTATTCTGTTTTAGAGATTGCTATGAATTATCTGGACTTCCTCCCCACATCTTTCCCACGGTTGTGAGGAAGCTACCAATTAGATAAACTCATCGATCCCTTAACCAAATGAATGGACTAATTTAGATCTCATTAGATCGGATTAAAAGATTGGTTCGTGATGCTGTGATCGCAGATTATGCTTTATTTTGCGGGCTGATGTTTTCATAAGCCGTCTCTGGATAAACATCATTGCATGGGCTTATTCACTCGTCTTATGATATTCCAATCATCTTTATCTGGTGCTGCCACCAAAATTGTGCATAGAAAGAGTAAAAAGAACCTAAGGATAGCATACGCTAACTTGCTGCTCGGATATAGAGGTTTAAGAAGCATGGCTGGAGTGGTACTCTTCTTATTCTTTTCTTTCTTGATCCTGTTCCCTATGATAAAGACTGAAGAATGCTTCCTGAAGGGTGTTTTTTGATTTAAATCTACTGTAACTTGATTGTGATGTGATGCCTGAAAGGCTGAGATGGTGAAGTTAGATGTGGCTCCTAGAGACAGCTAGTGAAATTCTTCTTCTTCTAATGACCTGAACTTACGAGAAATAGATCAGAATTACAAGATCAGACAGAGGGAGAAACAAGAGAAGGAAGGTGGGAAAGAAAGAGAGTAGAGGTAGACTTTCTACAGCCGCAACTACCTTCTCTCTAACCCTATATTGCAGAACAGAAATCCATGACCTGTAATACCGTATCACTTCATGAAAACCGAAAACGTGAATGATAGAAATATATGATCCACGTCTATTTTGGTGAACGCTTCAATATATAAAAGGCAGTCATATAATTGGATACAGCTTGTTTAGAGGATTGGACTGAAAATTTTATGAAATTTGTGTGTTGGGCCAGTAAAATCATAAGATTACAAGTTGAGCTAGGCCCATGTTTATAAATATTCATAAGTAGCTTTTGGAGTTGGCTGGCCGAAGCCATTTTGGGTATTTATGAATATAGACCTAATCATCTAAATAAATCTTAAAAATTGTGACATTACTATGCTTCGATTATGAAGGTCCAATATAGACTGTGCACCTCATGATGTGACCCAAATATTTATTTTGCATGGACCATCAAACTGTTCAATGAGTATTAGATCTTGTCCCATTAAGATGTGCCGGAGATGAATCTATCTCATAATGAACTCTATGCTCTTAATTAAGTCTGTTGAATCTTCTCCATTCAAAATTGCAAGAATTTCCTTTGGATCCCAAATATGACCATAGTTGATTAGATTGATCTTCCAACTTTTGAGTTGTGATTATCATTAAAAGATGTATATTAAGCCAAGTTATATCTAGAATATGCCAAGAGAGTAAAAAACTACTCCAATAATGATATAAAAAGAGAAAAGAAAAAAAAGAAATAAACACATTCTACTGCAAGCTGACCCTCGGCAACCAAGTGAGCCCGAAGAAATATCGTAACTAACCAGATCGGTGAATAAGAAAAGCGCTCGATCTCAACGGACCTAAAAAAATATATCTTAATCGTCTCTATCAGCGAGTAATGAAAGAGCTTAACTACTCGTCCACGGATCGCATGATCCTAACTGCACAGATCAGCTTCTTCTCCTCTATAAATACCAAATACAGAAACCCCAAGTATGAGAAAATTTAAGCACAACATTCTTATCCTTTAATCTCTCTTGCATCTCTCCTATTGCCTCTCGAAATTCTACCTAATTTAAGCATCGGATGGTCTCTAGCCGAACACGTTCCAGCAACCCTTTGATCGTTTCTTTAGTTATAGATCAGCTCTAGTATAGTACAACGTTCCTCCAGCCCAACCAAGCAGAGTAGCTTTGCTCGTCATCTCACCCACCCGCCAGGTTCAGTTTTGAGCAGCAACAATATGCATCATGCATAATTGGAGCAACAAATGTCTAATGAGACATGTACTAGCCTATCTAGAATATCTACATTGTTTTTGTTCTAAAAAATGCACATAAGTTCCGGAAAAAATACATAAAATTTTATTGGAAGAGATGGTGTCCAAATTATATTATGAATTTCTACGTACACGGCGCGCATTCCTTGATGGATAATCATCTTCTAATGGCGACCATCCAAGAAGATCCTGTTTGAAAATGGATACATATCAGTCCGTGAGGGCAAACTCAAGCCAACTTCAGTCAAAATTTCCCGTGACTTCCCATGATGCAAGGTGGCAACAATGGAGCTAAATTTAAGCCAAGAAGTTTAGAACTTTAGGGTTGACGCGTTAATTAAGAGGAAAAAGATCACATCTACTGAAAAAATCATCCCATCATTCTTAATCATTCCATGGCATAGTAATATCCAATCCACTAAAATCCATTGCCCATCTTCTATGAGGTTTAGAACATGGAAAACAACGACAATGATAAGAACATTTATACTTTTTTATTATTAACTAAAACAAGGAACAGGTTGTTAAAGTTGTTGATATAACCTAGTTTTTAGAACCTGATGATGCTTCTGCCATTCTTCCGACAACAAAACAGAGCATAGAGCACCTGGAGCGAAGATCCTTTCTCATCTCCCTCCTCCTTCACAGCAGCCCTTGTCAGCTCGGCATATTTAATTGCTTCCTCCTTCATCGATAGCCTTTCCTTTCTCCTCACCCAACACCAGTCTGAGGGTCCTCTCCGCATTCGTGTGCTCGAAATTATCCTCCACACCCCTCGCAAGCTCAACACATACACCCAATTCCTCATCAAGCATTTTGAAGTTATAGAATTGATATGCCATCAATGGCCACCCAATCAGATGCACTCCCTCTGCTCAAGCTCTCCAATGAGGAATTCCAACCACAGTGGCTAAGAAATGCATTGGTCGACTTGTGTGACAGTTTTTCGAGCTGGGAAGTCCATTTCCTCACAAAGAGCTAGCCCCTGCCTTTCCTTCCTCATCCTGGCCTCGAATCACTCCGGCGGCCATTCGTCTCTGAAATCTTCATTCAGTTCAAATCCAACTGGTGGCCTGATGAGTCAGAGAAATGGATTTGATTTCAAATCCATTATATACACGTCATGATCGTTGTCAAGGAAGTCCATGTGCACCATTCTTCATGTCATACTGTTTCAGAAATGCAGTATTTTCATGTCAACATTTTAATCTTCTTCAAATATACTGACTATATTTCCTTAAAAAGTGTGTTGGGATTAATGGGCACAAAACTCACTGTATCCGGCTTACCAATTAACAATTGGACTCATTCAGGCATTCCATCAAACACATCACAGGCATGAAAAGATAAGCACAAAGACACCAAATTTACGTGGTTCGGCAGCAAGTGCCTACATCCACGGGGAGGAGGAGCAATCCACTATGTCAATCTTCCCAATAGTGTACAAACATAGATACATAAGAGCCCAAAATATGGACTGACAAATGATCACAATAGGAGGCAAGATAAAACCAAATATAAAGCAAGAAACAACCTGATCGGATCACCCTTCTGCAGCCACAATGATAGATCAAAAGTGTAGTATGCAAATCAACCTTTCTACGGCTCCAATGGTAGATCAAATGAGTATCAAAAACATACCTTCCCTTGTTGCATTTACTGTAAACAGCAAAGAAGAAAGAGGCTCACGGAAACAGGGAAGTCACAGGAAGAAGCCACGGTTGAAGAAGGGAAGAAGGAAGAAAGCCTCCAGCGAGTGAAGACAAAGGGGAACCCAAGTCGGATGTTGCCAGGAGACCGAGAGCGCACGGGAGGACGAAGAAGATGGGTGCGGCGGCTGAAATCCCTTTCACCCTAAAACAAAATAAAACCCTTCATCCCACGGGAAAAGAGGTAACATGTACCTTTTATATAATGAAATGTCATTTTGCAAATAGGTCCCTCTCAAAGCCACTATTTGGAGCAAAGTCCAAAATAGTCAACAATCCTCCTCCTTGCGACAAATTATGTACCTATCATCAAATATGGATTGATAAAATAACCTCCTCCTCACCACAAGCCCGGAAGGGCATTAACAAGTGCTCACACCAATCAAGTTCAGGAAAGTCCTGAACTTAACTGCTGTGATTGGTTTAGTGAACATATCAGCCGGATTATGAGCAGTGTAGATTTTCTGAATCCGGACATCACCATTCTCCACCAAATCTCTGATGAAGTGATACCTGACATCTATATGCTTAGTGCGTTCGTGATACATCTGATCTCTGGCAAGATGCAAAGCACTTTGACTGTCACAATTAATATCCAAATGGTCCTGCTCGAGACCCAAATCCTGTACTAGTCCTCTTAACCAAATAGCTTCCTTTGCTGCCTCTGTCAACGCCATATACTCTGCTTCTGTAGTAGACAAAGCAACTGTAGGCTGCAAAGTAGCCTTCCAACTGACTGCACAACCAGAGAGAGTAAATACATATTCGGTTAACGACCTCCTCCTGTCCAAATCACTAGCATAATCTGAATCAGAAAATCCTGTAATAGTGCAATTACTCTGTGCGGAGAATACCAATCCCAAATTGGAAGTGCCTTTTAGATATCTAAGTATCCATTTCACAGCTGACCAGTGAGCCTTTCCAGGCTTATCCATGTATCTGCTTACTACGCTTACTGCCTGTGAAATATCAGGTCGAGTGCAGACCATTGCATACATGATGCTACCTACTGCACTTGCATATGGCACTCTGGACATATATCTCTCCTCATCCTCAGTCTGGGGACAGAGTGTGGCAGATAATTTGAAATGACTGGCAAAAGGAGTAGTGACTGGCTTGACTGTGGACATACCAAATCTATCCAAGACTTTCTTAATATATCCATGCTGAGTAAGAAAAAGTCTACCCAACTGCCTGTCACGACTGATCTCCATCCCAAGTATTTTCTTTGCCGGTCCAAGATCCTTCATCTCAAATGCAGTACTGAGCTCAGCTTTCAGATTTTGGATGATTGATATATCCTTGGCTGCTATCATCATATCATCCACATACAGTAATAAGTAACAAAAGGATCCATCTGAAAACCGCTGGTGATATACGCAACTGTCATATGGAGATCTGTTGTATCCATGGTCGACCATAAACTTATCAAATTTGCGATACCACTGTCTTGGAGACTGCTTGAGACCATATAATGATCTCTTGAGCAAACATATATGATCTTCCTTGTCTGGAACCTCAAAACCAGGAGGTTGTTGCATATAAATCTGTTCCTCTAAATCACCGTGAAGAAAAGCTGTTTTAACATCTAGCTGTTCCAGCTCTAAATTCTGAGAAACAACTAAGGCAAGCAACACACGAATAGAAGAGTGTTTAACTACAGGAGAAAATATTTCCTTATAGTCAATTCCCTCCCGTTGACAATAGCCCTTAGCTACTAATCTGGCCTTATATCTAAAATCCTGATGACTGGCTCCCTCTTTATTCTTGAAGATCCATTTGCAGCCTATTGCCTTCTTGCCCTCTGGTAATCTGACTAATTTCCAAGTCTGATTCTTCTCTAAAGATTGTAATTCTTCAACCATAGCCATGGTCCATTGTTCAGCCTGCGGACTACTAATAGCCTCCTAATATGTGGTCGGCTCATCACCAATAGTGTCTGCAATGCTCAGAGCATAATAAACTAACCCAGCACAAGCTGAATCCTCAAAACCATACCTTTGTGGTGTTCTGATCTGACGCCTGGGTCTACGAGTGGCAATGCTATTAATCTGATCCTGACCTTCCATGGTAACCTCCTCCTGAGTCTGTATCTCTGCATCTGTCTGCTGTTGCTGCTCATTCAGAATTAAAGTATCTTCATTTGCCTGCTGCTGCTGTGATCTGATAGTCTGATCAATATTCATAACAGTCCTATCTATCTGATCCTGACCCTGATCTCTCTCAGAAGAACTTGGCTGTAGCTGCCTTAAAGGAGTAGCTATCTCATGAAATGTCACATCCCTACTGACTAAAAAACCTTGGGATCCAGGCTCTGTGCACCATAATCTATAGCCTTTTACCCCAGATGCGTATCCAAGAAATACGCACTTCTTAGCCCTAGGGTCCAACTTTCCATCTCTTACATGTGCATAAGCTGGACACCCAAAGACTCTGAGTACTGAATAGTCTGCAGGTCTTCCTGTCCACATTTCTTCCGGAGTTTTCATGCCCAATGCTGATGCTGGAGATCGGTTTATAATGTAGCAGGCTGTGTGAGCGGCCTCTGCCCAAAAATCTCTAGTTAATCCAGAACTAGATAGCATAGATCTGACTCTCTCAATTAGTGTGCGATTCATGCGTTCTGCCACACCATTCTGTTGAGGTGTACCCACTGTGGTTCTGTGTCTGATAATGCCCTCTAATTTGCAAAAGTCATTAAACTCAGTAGAACAAAATTCTAATCCATTGTCAGTTCGGAAGGTTTTCAACTTCCTATCAGTATGCCTCTCGACCATAGCCTTCCACTTCTTGAATGTGTCAAACACATCACTCTTATTTCTGATAGTGTATATCCAGACTTTGCGGGAGTAGTCATCAATAAAAGTGAGTAAATACCTAGATCCACCCTTGGATGTAATTGGGGCTGGTCCCCATAGGTCAGAATGAATATAATCTAATATACCAGCTGTCCTGTGCACGCCTGTAGAAAAGCTGACCCTGTGTTGTTTTCCGAACACACAATGCTCACAGAATCCAAGTGCACCAACCTTCTGACCACTTAGCAAACCACGTCTGCTCAGCTCCTGTAAACCCTTGTCTGAGATGTGGCCCAATCTCTGATGCCACAGGTGTGTCAACTGCTCAGTAGAAGACTGTACTGCTGAAGCCTGTCCAACTATTGTACTACCATCCAAATAGTAAAGGGTCCCACACAATTTTCCTTTCAATAAAGTCAATACTCCTTTATTGATAGTTATTGATCCTCTACCCCATCTGCCCTCGAAACCTGCACTATCGAAGGCATGTACTGAGAGAAGGTTTCTCTTTAGTTGAGGAACATATCTGACATCGTCCAAAGTCACGACAGTGTTTGCATTAGATTTAATTTGAACTGTACCAACACCTTCCACTTTACAAATACCATCGTCTCCAAGAAGAACGGTGCCCCCCTCACATGATCTAAAAGAAGAGAACCATTCCTTATGAGGTGTCATGTGGAAAGATGCTCCAGAGTCCACAATCCAAGTATCAGGATGACTGACACTGCAAGCAGCTGTAAATACTGCATCATTATCATTACTGTTGTGACCTGCTGATGAAACTGCAACCGTTGCCGAGTCTGAGACGGTTCCTTTATCCTTTTGTTCCCTCTCTTTCTTAGACTGTAGTAGTCTACATTCTGATTTCCAGTGGCCTGGTTTCTTACAATAGTGACAAACACTTGGTCTTCTAGACCTAGACTTTGATCTGGTTTTGGATTTGCTTCTACCTTGTCCACCTTTCTTCTGCTCATCTCTACCTCTAACTATAAGTCCTTGAGCTGGAGTCTGAACTTGATGTTGTAGCTGTACTTTCAATCTAAGCTCATTGGATAACAAAGTAGCTTCTACCTCTTCAAGACTTATTGTCTCTTTTCCATAGAGCATAGTAGTAGTAATATGCTCAAAGGACTCAGGCAATGAGTAGATGAGGATCAAAGCCTTGTCTTCTTCATCTACTTCAACACCAATATTTGATAAATCAAGTAGGAGCTTATTATACTCATCCAAGTGATCTTTGAGTGAAGTCCCTTCTGCCATACGAAATGTGTGCAACTTTCTCCTCAAATACAATCTATTAGTAAGGGATTTTGCCATATATAGACTCTCCAATTTTTCCCATACTCCCTTAGCTGTATCAAGATCCACAACATTTCGCAGGACTTTATCACTCAAACCCGAAAACAAAGTTTCTAGTGCTCTCTCATTAATCTCTTCTTTGACAGCCTCATTATCTCCTGGGATTGCATCCATACCCTTGAGGGCTTTTGCTACATCCTCCTTAACCAACAGGTATTTCATTCTTACCTTCCATAGTGAGAAGTCCCCTGTGCCATCAAATACAGCCACTTCATGCCTTATGGTAGTGGAATGTGAAACAGAGGCCGAATCGTTAGCCCTAGATGAATTTTGTTGCCCAACAGTAGCTATAGCTCTGATACCAATTGTTGGGATTAATGGGCACAAAACTCACTGTATCCGGCTTACCAATTAACAATTGGACTCATTCAGGCATTCCATCAAACACATCACAGGCATGAAAAGATAAGCACAAAGACACCAAAT
Source organism: Phoenix dactylifera (assembly GCF_051530095.1). Lineage (NCBI taxonomy): Eukaryota > Viridiplantae > Streptophyta > Magnoliopsida > Arecales > Arecaceae > Phoenix > Phoenix dactylifera. Next base: position 13,019,171 of record NC_143206.1, on the reverse strand, counting down.
TTACGTGGTTCGGCAGCAAGTGCCTACATCCACGGGGAGGAGGAGCAATCCACTATGTCAATCTTCCCAATAGGGTACAAACATAGATACATAAGAGCCCAAAATATGGACTGACAAATGATCACAATAGGAGGCAAGATAAAACCAAATATAAAGCAAGAAACAACCTGATCGGATCACCCTTCTGCAGCCACAATGATAGATCAAAAGTGTAGTATGCAAATCAACCTTTCTACGGCTCCAATGGTAGATCAAATGAGTATCAAAAACATACCTTCCCTTGTTGCATTTACTGTAAACAGCAAAGAAGAAAGAGGCTCACGGAAACAGGGAAGTCACAGGAAGAAGCCACGGTTGAAGAAGGGAAGAAGGAAGAAAGCCTCCAGCGAGTGAAGACAAAGGGGAACCCAAGTCGGATGTTGCCAGGAGACCGAGAGCGCACGGGAGGATGAAGAAGATGGGTGCGGCGGCTGAAATCCCTTTCACCCTAAAACAAAACAAAACCCTTCATCCCACGGGAAAAGAGGTAACATGTACCTTTTATATAATGAAATGTCATTTTGCAAATAGGTCCCTCTCAAAGCCACTATTTGGAGCAAAGTCCAAAATAGTCAACAAAGTGTAATAGTAATAGATAATTTTGTGCCTTGGTTTTTGCTAATGCAAGCCATTATATGTCGTTATGACGGCTGATGATGGCACAATAAATAGATAATTTTAAAAGAGTAATTCTTAGAAATTTTTGAATTTGATAACACTGCAAAAAAAAGGTTATAGTTTGAGGCCTTGGCATTTAGTGTTGGAGTAATGGTGCTATCAAAGCGGTGATCTGGATTTCCCAAGAGTAGTCTTTCCAGAAAGTATGTGCTTCCACAAAAATACTTGGGGCTTGTTTGGTTCGCGGAAAGCATTTTATCTCCTACGAATATGATTCCTGGGAAGCAGATTCCTAGGAAGAGAATACCTGAAATAAACATAACTTTTTTGGCATATTTGGTTAAACATAGGAAAGTGAAAGATTTACAAAGTGCTTATGTTTGGTTGACCATCCACTTTTCTGAAAAAATTATGTGTAATTCCTATTATACTCTTAATTAAAAAATGGGTCTTTAATGCCTCTTTAATGCTGAAGGGCCTTTTTGGGAAAAAATAAAATTGGAGTGATTCACACCTATCGGAAAAGTAATTTTTCCATGTTTCTCATGAAAAAGACTTTTCCATGAAATATGGGAATCATATTCCCATAGGAATACAACTTTTCCATCTCTCTCCTTTGAAAACTCCAACCAAATAAGAGGCATCTCATTATTTTTCTGTTGACCACACTTTCCCCCCTTCTTTTCCCACGAACCAAATGAGCCCTTGAATGCCATTGCCTGAAAGAATGCAGCTGGATTTCCAATTGCCTAAGTTTTCTTGGAATTAATAGGAATTCTTGCATTTTGCCTACTCTGAGAAGTACTGGATGGGACCACAATGTAACAGGGAATATAAATTTTCAGAACAGCTCGTATAGCATTCATTTTTTCAAAATGTGCAAGCATGCGACTGATCTTCCAAGAAGTTCCTGTTTTGGGTTTGAGGTGGAGTAATAAAGGGTCAAGTCTAAGTGTGACCGGTATAACAATAATGAGACGTTGTTGGGTTACAAATTTTTGATTCATGGACCATGCATGTCTAAAAATTTCGATCTAAGATAATCATAGTGAGGATGGTTTTTATCATGTTGGTTGCTTTTGAGTCTTAATAGATGTGGACAAGTGATGGCTGAAACACATGTTTACATGGTGGCTTAGCAACTGGTTGCTCTCTTCATCCGGAGTTACACAATGCACAAGTTAATGAATCTCTAATTTACTAGAATGTATATCCCTATGGAGCCAAGCTGGAACTGCTCCATGTTGGGGCCATGGACTCCTTATCCTCGGAGCCAAGCCCAACGAGTGAATCCTGCCACGTATACTTTGAAACCCCCCTCCATGCATGACTGCTGGGCTCCGCGAGTCGTGTCTGAAACCCGATCCCCAGTGGATAACTTCTGCATGGCGTCTCAAATCCGGTTTCGTACCTCGTAACGCATCTCCGTGCCGGGACCGGTGCCGGTGCCGGTGCCGGTGCCGCGTTTACTTGTCCCCCTCCTCCGTACCGTATCTCGAGTTCGCGAATCGCAAAATAATAATTAAATTGGCGAATAAAGTAAGGCCGAGATCCAGAGCGAAGATGACACGAAGCTTGCCACCTCCAGAATATATTCGGTAGGACGTGGATTCGCTGCTGAATCCATCTCTCCGTTTCATCCAACCAAATCGACCGAGACGGATTCTTTTTTATCTTTTGGCAGTACATGGCGATATCTTATTGCATGGATTTGGTGTATTAAATCCAGGTGATCCACCGAATCCTAAGGATACTGAAGTCGACGTAAAAATTTAGCCGTCAAGCGTCGTCGCAAATTTCCAACTAAATTAAGAGATATCATTCCGTCCCCCCCCCGAAAGGCCGCCCTCCGCGCTAGAGAAAGGGAGAGGAAGTGATGGAAGGGATCACTCATCGGACGGTGGCGGTGAACGGGATCAACATGCACATAGCGGAGAAGGGGGAGGGCCCGATGGTGCTCTTCGTCCACGGCTTCCCGGAGCTCTGGTACTCGTGGCGGCACCAGATGGTCGCCCTCGCCGCCCGCGGCTACCGTGCCGTCGCCCCCGACCTCCGCGGCTACGGCGACACCGACGCCCCGCCCTCCGCCACTGACTACACCATCTTCCACCTCGTTGGCGATCTCGTCGCCCTCCTCGACGCCCTCGCCCAAGACCAGGTAACTGGTTCCCACCCCCCCCCCCCCCCCAACCCACTTCTCTCTCTATATATCTTTATAATTATTTCTACTAATTATTACTAAGCCTCGAGATATGGACCGTATGGAAATCTGGAAGGTGTTTGTGGTGGGGCATGACTGGGGGGCGGTGGTGGCGTGGTGGCTCTGCATGCTGCGGCCGGACAGGGTGCGGGCGCTGGTCAACATGAGCGTCGCCTTCAGCCCCCGGAATCCGGCTCGTCGGCCTGTTGACTCGCTCAGAGCTTTATTTGGAGACGACCACTACATCTGCCGCTTCCAGGTATATATATATCTATATCATCGATTTTTGATTGAATTGTGACTCGTCACTAATTGTTGGCTCCCCGTCGACCCAAATTGATGATTACGCCCTGAGTTATTTATGGTTGATGTTTCATTATGAGCTTCTTATGGAACCATGTTTTCAATCATGTTATGGTGAATTCATCAACAAATGATAGACAGATCAGGTAATTTGGGATTTAAGGAATTACATGTGTGCGTAATCTGGATCATGGAGAAAGTTTTTAGAATAAAATGATTCATCCAACCTGAGGAGTAATAGCTTGTGACTGCAGAGTATTAGGTTAGGAATCAAGATTTCAGCTTACGGACCACAGTAGAGTTAATCTAGCAGCAATTTTTATTCTTATTAACATCTTTATGGAGTTTTGGGACACTGATTTTTTGTGTCAGTGATTCTTCTGCTTAAAAAAGAATTAGTATGCCTGCGTCTCACGTCACAAACATGATCACAACATTTCTTGGGGGCAAAAAGGATTTCTGTTTTAGTTATTATTGTTCTGAAGTACGTATGTTCATGTTTTACTTTAGGATCCTCTGACTGATTTAAGAATTGAACATATGGTTCTCCTCATCCAATAATCCTGATCCAGGCTTTACAATTCATTCATGGATCTACCGGATATATTTTTAATTTCTGGTATCTACTTACTAGAAAAATATCAATTAAATGAAACATGCCCTCATATGAATATAAAGTTTGCATCTCTTCATTTGAATTCATTTCATTTTTTTCAAAGAAATAATTGGAAGCTGTTACATATTAAATCGAAGTTGAATTTATGCATATAACCATTAATCCTTCGCTTATTTTTTTAAAAACAAGCCATTTGATTCCTTTTTCCAAAGGCATCTACGCCCATTATCAGTTCGTTTGGTTACCTTTGTTACTCAAAACTGGTACTAGACATTCTGCAGCTTAAGTTTTAAAATTGTTACATATTTGAACTATGGTAAGTTCATCAAAACTTAATTTTGTTGCACATCATATTTCTTTTCTACAGTAAAATTGGGTGATGTTTGATATCCTATTCACAACAGTAAGGCTTTGCAGATTTACCGGTTGCATCATTTTCTGCCTGTCTGACAAAAATGTTGCATGATCGTACGGCAGGAACCTGGAGCAGTAGAAGCTGAATTTGCTCGTATTAGTACTGCATTGCTACTTAAGAAGTTCTTAGCATATCGCAAGCCAGAAGCACTCCTTGTTTCTAAGGAAAAAGGATTTGGAGGTTCCCCTGATACTGAAATCACCTTGCCTTCATGGTTGACAGAAGAAGATGTAAACTATTACACTAGCAAATTTGAGAAGTCAGGATTTACTGGAGGATTAAACTACTATCGGTGTCTGAACTTGTATGTCACTACAACTTAGTCTACTTGAAAAGGCAGGATATCTTATGATTGAGCTGCATGACATACATATAAAGACTAAATTATTGCATAATTGTATGACATGCTAGGAAAGAGGAATGTTATTTCACTGTGTTTAATTCTAAAAGAAATAGATTATATTATAGACACTTGACATTTTTCCCTGGTAATGCGACCTTACCTGTGCAACTTCTCATTATTTTCATTTATAACCTTGTCATGAACAATATCTGGTTTAATTGTTACTGTTGAACTAGTGGATAATTTTGTGTAAGTCGGAGGTTTTCTAATGGCTGAATTCATGTTTTACCACAGCATCTTTATTCAACCTAATAGTGTTTTATTAGATCAACCCTTTATATTTTGTTCTTGGGATTTCAAGGCATTGCAGACATTTTTTGTTGATCTGAATTGTATTGGATTGGATTCTGTTTGAACTTTGCAGCTAAACTTAAGGTAAAACATCTTTTAACAATGCACTCTCAGAACCATCATTAATCATTTTCCAAACAAGCTTTTTGATTTACATTCCATTAGAGAAGACCATGGAATCGAGAAATCTAATAACAGTAATAAAGGTCAATTAGTAAACTCAAATTTATTTCAACTATAACTGTAGCACTGTTTGCTACAAAAAGTTCTAGTCGCCATTCCTCTATTTTTATTTATTTTGAAATTCTATCATTCGATGACTTCATCATTAATGTGCAGGAACTGGGAGCTCGCAGCACCTTGGACTGGTGTCCAAATAAAAGTACCTGTGAAGTTTGTTGTGGGGGACCTGGACCTAACGTACCATACCCCGGGTATCCAAGACTATTTACACAAGGGAGGTTTCAAAAGAGATGTTCCATTTCTTCATGATGTTGTTGTGATGCAAGGAGTGGGCCATTTCCTCAACCAGGAAAAGCCACATGAGATCTCTGATCATATATATGAGTTCATTCAAAAGTTCTGATGTTCAAAGGCCACGCTTGTTGTCCTGTGTTTTGCTTGAATCAAATTTGTGGAACCTGAAAGTTATTTGGCCTAATTGGTTCTGTAATTGTGGCTTACTTTTATGTTCCAATTTGGTACTCAATCCGACGTGCATGGAGTTTACCGAGATCTGTCGAAACATGAGAAATTCTATTGCTAATGGCATGCTGATGAGCCGGGATGTAGACTGGTCGGTCATTGTTGATACGAATCATGTAAGATTTCGAGAGAGCTGTCCAAGGGTCTGTTTGGTCGCCTGATTAGTGGTTCTGATGATAATTCGCAGTGGTCCGGGAACCAGTTGGGAGGAGAAGGCAGGGTGGACGAAGTATACTTTAAGATGGCCAACGTACTCTTCAATCCAAACGAAGTATTTGGGAGAGCAAATTTAGGAAAAAACTATGTAGACGATAGAGACCACAAAGGGAGATGCCAAGAAACCTACTTTGCCTGCTTCCAGATGCAGGTTGCCAACCAAAAACACGAGGAGATTTGGAATGAATAATACACTATTTTGACACAGATTTTTTTCCAAAAGAGAATCGTGTCTAAAGCATTGCTCTACGGCCATCATCAGAAAACCTGGAACCGTTGCCTGAACTTTTCCACTTGAATCCCCTGAACTATTTTTATTTTGCCATTGAAGTCAACAAGAATGTATGCTTAGCTCGACATTTCATCAAGTCAGCTCTTAATGTTCTAAGCACCTGCTCACAGCAGCCGAAATCATACAACACCCTTCACGAGCAATGAGCGTCAAGTTTTTCATTAAAGTAAAAATAGCATCGGTGTCAGCTAAAAGCCCTGTTCCATCCCGTCGCTGTATGTTCCACTAAACGTCTTAACTCACTTATCATTTACTCACCTATTTTGATTTAATTAGAGCAATTAAAAATGACGCTATATATTGACAACCAAAGCATCAAATGGCTCGGACCACAACCAATCTCAGTGGCCAGATAACCTGAAGACCAGTAAACTAATGCATCTTTTTGAGGGTAAGAAATATGATTTGATGGACTCTCTTTCGACAATGGAAATCATTCACCAAATCATATATGCTAGTTTACTCGGCTATGCATTTTACCACAAAAAATGTGGAGGACCAAAGCAAAATGAGAGAAAAAAACATTTTCTAGCATTAGGTGGAAAAGCATATCACAATCCAAATTGAAGTTTCTTAATGTATATGATGGTGATCCGCATTCAAAAGACAAAGAAAATGAAATTACATGCCAGACTCGATAAAATCCTACCAAAAACTGAAACACACCAAAAATTTGCATGTCAACAATCGCCACTGCTAAAAACATCACCATTTGTTCTGCCTTTGGAATGAAAACAAGATAAACTGACTTAAACCCTAAATCCTCTGCTGTTCCTTCTTCCTCTAGCCTTCTCAAATTTTCTCCCCTTGGATCGGACATAAGGCTTTGTATGGCTGTGTGGAACTCCAGGAGCCTTACCAAAGTGCTTCACAGCTTCCCTAGCATTCTTTGGACCCCTGAGGAGAACCTGTAAATCATGAAACACCATAAGAAAACAAGCTCACATATACTTAGGCGATTCAAACACAGTTCCTCAGTGCTATACATAGGCATGCATTCTTATACATATGATGGTTATGCAACTATCACAAATATTCAAGTCTTGATAAAATGCCATCATACAGCAAGCACCAACAGCACAAAATCTACAACCATCATATATTGTAGCTATGCAGCTAACAGGACAATCAAGTCTTACAATATACTAACAACATTTGGATGCAGCATGACCACACCAAGAGTACATATAAGGATCAAATGAAAAGCTGAAAAGCAGAGCTCTCCCACCATATTGGGAAAAGGGATGTGGGTGAATGTTAACAAGAAATTAAATGTAAGGTGTTTCTTACAGAAAATAGAATGAAATTAACCGAACATCAGCTTCACCAGGAAGTTCCAGCTTAAAGGAAAGCAAATAATTAAGAATCAGATTTCTCAAAGTAGCAAAAGAATCCAGTGAATTCCACATTGACAATAGCAAGGTATACTACTACAAGGCAAAGTTTTATAACTTCTGTAGGCCTAGATCTAGCAGCAAAGAATTCAATGACAACAGTGATCCTGTTATCTCGTACAAGTTTTTAACATCTTTTACAAAATTAAAAAAGCATAAAATTTTAATTCACAAGCCCTCACACTGGAAAGTAACTCCTTTGAATAATTTATATGACAAAATATTATCATAAGAAAAAGAAGCAGAGTAGTTGATACATGTGTATTTTTAACCAAAAAAACAAGTTAAAAGCTCCTTCTGACTCCCATGAACAAATTAAGAGCAGACCACATCTTGGTGCTTCAAAATATATAATGATTACCCAAGGACTTCACTGGAACACTCACGTCCAAAACAAATAAATAAATAAATACATAAAACATAATTTTAAGAATCAGTCCAAATAAATAGTAAATCAAAAGAACATTCTCCCGTAAAAATGTGTTAAGTTCTTTTAAATGAGTATATAACAATAAAATTTTCAAAACTAGCAAGAGTTAATTTTAATAGCATACATACCTCTAGTAAATGCAATTTAACAGGAAAAGACAATAAAAAATATGTTAGAAGGATTCAGCTCAGACAATGTTTTGTGTCCATTCCTTGGTCTTCCATTAGATGGAAGGTCTCATAATGAGCTGGGACTAAAACAGTATCATCAATGCTTCAAGCATCATAGCATTTGACTACCATAACCTTCAGAAGCACAGTCTGGGGGAAAAACATTGAGAAGATGTGAAGGAATAGAACGAGAATATTAAATGTTAGCAACATTTCATATATAGATTCTCTGAATGTCAATAAAAGGTCATTGATTGACAAATCTACCATCTATTGACCTGAAAGATATAATGTCAACAAAGTAAGATTTTAATATATAAGAAACAAAATGCTCATTGTGGAATCCACAAATTCAGATGTTCGTTCTGCCCATCTGAAGGGCAAACTGTTGATTTTACAGAATGGAACATGCATCTACAAAGGTCTTAGTAAATTATAAAATCTTTTAATAACCAGGGGATATAAGTTAACCCAGCTGCTGAGAATCAAAAAGACCATCAAATATAAATTTGTTAAAAGTAGTCTAAAAATGTGCGATGCAGTTATGCCAATAAGCCTATATAAACAGAGTCTAGACCCAACTATTCTAGATTGATCAACAAAATACACAACAAACTCTCCTGTGCCTAATTCAACTTCAGCATTATGGGCCTTATACATTTGTTCAGAAAGAATTGCCAACAGTAAGAAGAAAATCAAAACTTATCTTAAAGGGCAATCTAAATCACCTAACAGAAAAGAAACAAATGATTCCCTCAGAATAACATTTAATAATTAATCATCAACACATATCAGCATTAGCATGGTTTAGATGAACATCACAGGGAATCGAACCCAAATAAATATCAAGAGAAAAAAAAATGAATAAGCTTTCAATTGAATTTGTCTTAAGCTGAAATATTGATATGAACTCCAGTCCTTGATCTTCCAATGGATGGAAGACATCAAAATGGGCTGCATTTAAAAAGCAACATCTTCAATAAAGAATATTAAAGCCAAATCAGATATAGACAGCAATCACCGCTACAAGCTATTGAATTAACATATTAAATTTTCCATAGAAATGGTAATAAATGCACGTGCATGTAGGCTCAGAAAGACACTGAAAAATGATTGGACAGGACCACAACGCAAGACCAAGTATAGAATAAGCAAAAGCCCCCATAACCCATAATCCAGTATTAGAACTTCACATCACCATCTTGCCATTGACATATTCACATGTAAATGTACTTCCTTTAGCTTGAATTTTCAACCTTTTGCACATTACTGGTGCTCTGGGTGAAGGTCATCATTGCATCACACAGAAAAAGGACTTTCAATCCCACAAGATGCGGGTTGCGTGAAGGCTAGAAAATGCATCCCCTTCATATGTATAATTATCCCAGACAAAAAAATAAGGTACTTCCAATTCCTGCACCCATTTTCACACTATATTTCCACAGTTGAAAGTCTTTCCTCGACTAGCACCAACTTGTTTCTTATACCAAACTGAAACACTATATAGGTTCAGGCTAACTGAACCAAGAATCAATGGAAACACAGCTGTCTTTTTATCAGTTATTATATCTGTCTAAAAACCAATTTGCCGTTTTCTTTGACAATTACTATCATATAGTTAGTTCTATAGCATCATCTTCCAGTAGCATATGCAAAATTTAGTAATAGCATCCTGGAAACTTCATTAAGAAAAGAAGGAAAAGGAGTTACTTCCAGTTGCAAGAGACTTCCAGACTCAGTACTTTTCTACTTGAAACGGAAGGGAATGGAACAGTTAAACCTATCTTACAAAACAATATATCAGTTGGATCATGAAAATTTATGTAGCTGAACAGCAAAAAAAAGCAATCATGTCTTTTCACTTCTTCAATTGAATCAAAAGCGCATCAATAACTGAGAGAAAAAGAATGCAGGGATCATCTAATTATATACCGTGTTCTGGCCAAGTGGAGATCGGAGGGCAAGCTGATCAAAGGTGAAACATTCACCCCCGGCCTTGAGGATCCTTGCCCTAGCCGTCTCCGTGAACCTTAAAGCCGTCACCTTCATTGCTGGAACCTCATAAACCCTCTTATCATCAGTCACCGTGCCAACAATCACTGCGATCTTATCCTCCTGATTCAAAATAATAACACTTCCAGTAAGCATCCACCCATCAAAAAATCAAAACTTTCGTTCTAAAAATCAAGAACTTTTGTTAAAATTCAAAGAAAATGATTTTTTTTAAGAGGGATAAACAGGGGAGACCAAACCTTTCCTTGCATGAAGGTGACAAGCCTTTTGAGGGAAATGGGGGGCCTGTTAACCTTACTCATAAACAGTCGCTTAAGGATCACCGCATTGAACCTGCTCCCCGTCCTCCGCACCAGAAACCTATACAGCTGATCAAAGAACATAAACAAACAAACGGATAAATCAGCAAAATAATTTGATCAAATGCCATCTAAAAGAGGGCATAGAGATCAGATCCACTCCAAACCGAACCGATCTGAACTGAACTAACCTTGACAAGGAGCTTGAGGTAGACATCGTCGGACTTGGGCGCGGTGCGCTTAGCCTTCTTGCTTCTGCCGCCGGCTATGAGATCAATACCCTGCGATGAACAAAGATGACGAAAAGCGAGGTCTTAGAAGAGAGTAAAAGACGGAGAGAAAGAAGAGGAGTTAGGGTTAGGGCTTTGGGGAAAGAGAAGGATGTTACCATGGCTAAAGCTCCTCCTCCGCTCCTTGGTCCCCTGCGGCGGCTTCGGTTCTAGGGTTTTGACGGCCCGCCCTCGACCCCCTTTAAGGGTTTCGTATCAGGCGTATCCATAGGTAGGGTACGGTTCGATTCTAAGTTGGGCATTCCGTTTGCAGGACTGAGAGTAGTTGATCCGAACCGTTGCCCTACTAAATCCAACGATCATCCAACGGCTTAGAAGCTTCTCACCGGATATGGCGAACCGTTGGATGGACGCGGCTTGCTTATCTGTGATGCGCCTCTCCAGTGGATGCAAAACGGATCCGGGTTGTATCAGTGGGCCGGGTCGACCTGTTCTTGGGTCAAAAACCACGCTCAACTCAACCATGCCCCATTTGTAACCGGATTGAAAAATATAAGTTTATATTTATTTATGTAAATATTTTACAAACTTATACCTACATATCAATCCATTTAAGTTTTAGGCTTTTAGATGTCAATTTGTACATATAATGAAAAGAAATCAAAATAGGATATGCAAAGAACATAAACAACAAATCAAATTTAACTTCAAAGAGTAATCGTAATTGCAGGCTTACGGGAGGACTGGCCTCCTTTTGAGTCACTCACGTCTTTTGGGAGACGAACAATGCTGCTGACTGGACAGCCTTCTATGCTACACACCATTCAGGTACTTTTTTTTGGGAGAGTATTGAGTCTGCTCCTTTCCTCCTCTTTTCTAATTCTTGTATTTTTCTAGCTTTTCTTCTCATATTTCCTCACCGTCCAATCACTGGTGCCAGCTGTCCACCACCTCCGACCCCGACCATGCCCTCTAGCAAAATCCCCAGCAATCTCGGCCTTCCTTTCCTCTTCTAAGAGAGGCAAAGCATGATTTCTCTCTCTCTCTCTTATTTCTCTCTTCTTTCTCTCTTATCCCTCTCTTCCTCTCTAAGAAGATCCATGGATCCCATTTCAGTATCCCATCTCCCTATCCTACGAACCCAAGTTGACCCCTGCAAAATGGTTCAGGCCGATCACCCCAATCTTTGTCGAGTATCATTGAAATTTACTATTGATGAACCCTGTCGATTGATCTTGGCCTTGATCGAATCCATGCTTCATGATTAATTGATCGAATCACTTAGACCTGACCCACCCGAAGCCGTTGAATGCCCTTGCTCGGCTACCTGTTTCCTTTTCTGTTACTTTAATACTATTAGAATCATTGAATATAAATTAATTTTACTTTTAATGTTTTAAATAGGTTTAGTTGATTTACCTAGTAATTTGGAAAGTTCAAAGAGGAAGAGATTAGTTGACCTTACGCTTCTTATTGATTTACAAACTATCACATATTTTTCGTGCATATGGTCTGTCATTGATGAAATCATATTTTCTTAAAACAAGGATCACTATATATATTATGAAAATTATGTTTTGTTATAAAAAAAAGTTTCGATGCATATTTTTAATGAAAATAGCTTATTTATAAAAATATGAATCTTATCATATTATTTAGTATTTTTTCATCTACTTATGTGCGTGTTTTTAAAAAAAAAAGATATAAATATTTTAAAGGCTCTGAGATAGCTACGTATGATCTATTAGAATTAGAGAAGATTGATACTTGGAGTTAGAATCCATACGAAATGTGATCCTGTCAGTGGGTATAAAGTTGGCATATGAAATATGATACTTTATTGATTACGAAATATGACCCTGTCATAGCAAAAATAATGATTATAAATTTATTTGCAATATAAACTTGGAATCATGTTTATGAAATATGGAAGATTTGTTTATGCATAATTTGCCATATGACTTACTTTATCATACTATACTATAAAATTCTTTTTTTTTTGTAACATTTATTATTTTTTTAAATGATGCATTGTTCATAGAAAAACTTATACTTGATCCTATAAGAAAGTGTAAGTTTTACTTACTTGAGTTGAGTTGTGTAGCTCATATTATTATCTTTTTTTTTTGTTTCTAGACGAAGAGAGTCGCTAGAAATAAAGAATAGTCTAGGCTTGAAGTTTGCACAACAAGCTTGACTATTTTGTAGTAGAATTTTAGTTCTTTAATTAAGTATAAATTTGTAATTATAAATTTTGTGGTTAGAAGATTTGATATTTAAATTTAAATTTTTGATGCTCTGAACAAGCACTCATTTATTTATTTAGTAGATTAAGGATTTGAATCCTTTTGTTATACACTCGTTCGAAGTGGATTTATATACAAATTATAATTGTTAGCTTTTTATTATCACAGACGGTATCTCTCAATAGCATAACCGTATTATGTTCCAGCTTTGAGGCTCGGCATTATTCATATTATAAAAGATTGTCATATAACACTAAGTAACATATTAGAATGACCTTTAGTTTTCACCTACATTAGTGAATAATACAACGGAGGTGACTGAAATCGTTATAACAGCTGTTATAGTGGTTATAACACCATCACTTATAACTTTGCCCTCACTCACTTTTCCCATCCCCATATACAAATAATGTCATGTTTGCTGCATCCATCATATGTGACCAAAATTCACTATTTTCCAGCACACACTGTTTTGTTATCAGATAACTTCTAACAAAGATATAGATCATCTTAGCCAGTGGGATGGTAAATTCCTTCAGAAACTAAGGATGGAGCCACACAAATTATTACATAAATTACTGAAGACCACGTTAAATATCACTGTCATAAAGGGTTTACCTATACATCCAAATCGAGCTTATAGGTTACATCAATTGAAGATATTTATGATTGTGTCCCCATAAAACCTTCATTAGTTTTTTTTTTTTAATTTTATTTTGTGTGTGTGTAGAGAACATAATTTAAATGTATCATTGCAGATGGGGCTCCACATTCTGTTATTTCTCCAAATCATCTCATGTGCAGCAAGAGTAGCTCTGGCTTTTCCACAAGAAGTTTCCACTCATTGCAAAATCTTGCAACAGTAGCTCCATCTACAACCCTATGATCGGCTCCAATTGTAACCTGTAAAGCACACAAATCATTACACATATGAAACTTTAGCATCCAAAATGTAGGTTGCTTTCATTGTAGTATCTTCAAAACAAGCGAACCTATAAGTTTATCAAAAGAAACAGAAGCAAAATATACTGAAACACAAATTTCTACCTGATCTCATAGATGTTTTAGTTAGTTAATAGCCTAAAACTGACAATATTTTCACAAGATGTTTTTTTCCCTGGGTTGGAGAGCTAGAAAGGATCAAAAACTTTAGATGGAAGATGGAGATGACATGATCCTATACAACGTGAGTAGTCAAAATATCATGCTTACAAGTAGTGATATCCATGTCAAACACAAACTTAACAAATAACTGCATTGGATTATACTAATTACTGTTATCCTATAATAACTTACTTTTGGGGGAATCTGAACCTTTTGCTAGAATGATTACCTATTACAGATGCCCTTATTTGATGGATAAGGATAAAAGTTATCGTTGAACATTATTATTAAATGTGTCCCTAACCTTGCTGCTTGTATACAAGTCAAATACGGAACGGTTGTCTCTGTAATCTGTCTATAAGCTAATAACAAATGTTCTTACATGTGAGTTTGAAGATGTTGAGGTCTCATCTTGAGTACTGCTATTATATTATGTTATCTTGCTTCTTGAGTACATATCAAATATGAATCGCATGTCTCTTACATCTCCCTTGGATAATCTGTATGAGCACACTTGCAGCATGCACAAACACATGCACGCACATAGTTCATACGCATGCACACACACAAACACAGAGCTCATGCATGAGTGCGCACAGCTTATGCACCTGCGCATGCAGATGTACCATAAAAACAAGCAGAGGCACATGCACACGCACAGATATCATAAAGTCCACACACATGCATGGATCATGCACCTGCACATGAAGATGTACCATACACAAGCAGACGAACATACATAAATGCATATCATAAAGTCATAATACTCCAAACAACTTACATTAGCAACAGAAGCAGGATAAACAATTTCATCATCATCAAAGCGGGGTAGTTTTTGAATCCGTCCAATTGCAATTATGGCAACTTCAGGTAAGTTGAGCAGTGGAGAACCAAATTTGCCACCAATTGCTCCAATGTTGCTTATAGTTATTGTTCCCCCAGTAATATCTTCAGAACTCAGCTTGTTATTTGATGCCATCTGCTGTAAGCGTGATAGTTCCTTCGTAATCTGATTACACAATTTGCATACTTGAGCATTGAGTTTTGCATGCTAGCTGACAAGATAAAAAGATTAAAGGTGTGTCTAATTTACAGCCATTATATAAAGGAAAATCAAGAATATGTGCTGTCATGAAGAATATAAATACAATTTTAGTTTCCTGAAGTGTTTTCCAGCTGAATGTACTTGCTTACAAGCAGTACTACTCTTACCTTGACGGGCCACCAAAAGTGACATGAAATATACCTGTATCACTTCAAGATGGTTAACTCAGAAAGGAAGCATTCTGCTTTCTACAATAAACACAAAGCTGAACAGCAGTCAAGATTACCTTGAATGCAACTTGCAACTTACACTGTGCAACAGTGTTCTGCTTTATGCAAGGATTTATGCAAACTTGCAAGACATTGGAAGAAAATAGCTATTTTCACTTCAATTCCATGATGCCACACTTTTGTGCATCCCTTACTTCAGTTTTGCAGATAAAATTTCTTATGCATAGCATGAGTTCACAAAATTCTCCAATGTTAGCGAAAAGTATTATTGCACTGACCCTTGGTGGGAAATGTTCTTCATTTTAGATAATGAAACCATTACTTCTCAATGTTTATCAGATCAGAAACTAGCACCACTGGTTTTGGGGGCCCATCTTTCATTTATGCTCTTTCAAACCCCACCCTCTCAGCTTGAGTTTTTGAGTGTTTTCACATTTATTACCCTGACAATGTCCAATGTTGTTAATCAAATGCCACCATCAACCACCTTGTCATTCATTTTTTTCTTTCATTTTTTTTCATGGAAGATTTTCAGCAAAACAATTGCTAGATATCCAGCACTAACAAAGTATATAGAGATTGATTGTAATTTTGCTGGTCATCTTCGACATGTCAGGACATTCTCATTACCTTATTGCTCATCTAATCTACAGTTCTTTTAACATTTTTACGAAGCCTCCAGCTATTCCTCTTCCTACCTCAATCAAAGACTTAGCTGTGCGTGATCCATAAGAAAATAAGTAAATTAAACATACACACTAGTCATTCTATGCTTTGTGGTAACATATTTATTGTGGTGGTGTATCATTGTCATATCACTCATGCACAGATATATGCAGTTGCACTCCATGCTATTGTCGACAGTATGTGTAACCACACCTTTGTAACTCTTCGAGTATCACTTGATCAACTAATACAAGATCCACTTGTAAATTGTTTATACATCATCTGAGAGACCATTTATGAAACAGCCAGGGATGTAGAGGACTATGCTTTGATTTAAAATGAATTGAGGAATAATATGCTAGCTTAAGGTTTTCTAGAGAGGAGATAAACCTGATGCTCTTGCTTAACAAAGACCAATACTTTTATTTCTCATTTGCCTCCATGTTCATGTATTCACTTTTTACAATTTACAACAGGAAACTAGAAACTAGAATAGAGATATTCCAGGTACAACTAAGAACATATGGACAGCAGCATTTGGGGTAAAAATGAATTAAATTTGAAAAGCCTTCGGCAGTAATTTATGAACAATACACAACTAGTCATGAGTTATATGTGAAATTTGGTATTTTTATTAAAAGGTATTCTTATGTTGAAATAGTTTGAAAAGTCTCAGGAAATGATAAGTTACAAAACTATCTATTTCTTTGACATCAATAATCAGTCATGTGAAAATAATCATTACAATAATTAGCTGAACTAATGCAGTAGTATACGAAAGAGATCAAAGGCTGAATCGCAATTGCCATGGTGAAGCGGCTTCTGACGATCTTTCTATTCAATAACAAGCTTATCTCCAGCTAGTATAAAGTCGAACAACACATGTAGCATAGAAACACCATTCTGTTTATTGCATTAAATATGTCAGAAGACTCTAAAAGATAGGACAAAATAAAATAAGTTTTCAGAAGGGAAAATTGTTTATAGCAAGGAAAATTAGAAGAAGCTGCAGCTAACCTCCAATATAGAAAGTGATTGAACCTTCTTTATGTTTGGTACGACTAAACCATAGGCAGTAGCCATAGCAACACCAATATTGTGGCAGCCTACACAAATAACAAGTTGAAGCAATAGGCTTGATTTGAAATAACAAAGAGCTATAACACAATGACAAAAGTAATAAATGACGTGATGCCAAAGTCTTCGTAACGGACAACCTGCCACAAATCTGCATCAAGAAGAGATCTAGAAGCCCTCAAAAAAAGCATATGAAGCATGTTTTTGTTCATTTCTGGCTCAGCTTCGGTAGTTGAGTGCAGTCTATGAGGCTACATATATACCTTTTTAAAGAGATTATTGTGAATAAAGAAACCATGTCTCCCTATTGGGTCTGGAAATAACAAACAAAAGCAAAAATCTTGTGGAAGCATATATTGTCAAAGCGAACAGAAACTAATCCCATATGTAAGGGGGAAAAAGGAACCCGATATGACTACATTACAGGATATAAGCTCAAATCTGAAAATGATGTCACTTAAGAGAATACATTTATAGCACCACTCATGAATGAAAGTTGTTGTATATAGTCAAGTGACAATTCATTGTAAAATGCAGTTGACTAGCAATATTTTTAGCATACAGATATATGTAATTACTATCTAATATGTGTCTGTCCTTTTTTTTTTTTTAACTTTTGAGAATGTGGGATCTTATAAGTGTTGTATTACAGATAACATAGGTGTAACTGAATTGTATGTCATTACTTGTCAGAAAGATAATACAAAGAACTTAGACCTAGTTTGCTTAATATCTTAATGTACAGTTATGCTTTCAGCTATTCATTTTTCAAGGATATTTCTATGAAGATAATGTTTGTAGCATATTAGCTCAATGATATTTCTACGTATTTGATAGGAAAAGAATATACTGCATGAATAGGCTGCAACATATATACCTGCTTTATATCTATGTTGAAATGTACTATACACACCAATGGCAGCACACATAATTCCATGCACCAGCATGGTATCTCTTATTTGTCCAAGAAAGATATGCATAAGTATGGACACAGACTGGCATAAAATCAAATATATAACAGAGTGTTAACTGCAACAGGAGAATGGCTGCATACCTTTCAGGATGACCTCGGTAGTTGCCTCATTGAAGGAGCTATTTAACAGGGGATATTTACTCAACGCCATTGAAAGAGACTTTATGAAAAATGGAAGAAAGGTGTGTTTCACATTTGGAGCCGTGTTTTCATTCTGAAAGGCTGCTTTAAGTTCTATAAGAGCATCACAATTTATTTCTTCTAGATAATGAAAATGTGGGACTTTGGCAGACATGGTCATAGATTTAACCATAGACCTCTGAAATCCCCTGAAATATAAAAATGCTATCCTCATGGATTTTGATGGATGAGGATTCCAATATTTATAGAGTTAAAATATTGATTAGATATAAAACACAACTTAAAGATAATTCAAGAGTGCTGAAATAGCTTGTCCTCTTGAGAAGAAAGATATGCAAACATAACAGCACACTGAAAAGGAACATGACAAACTCTATAAATATAATCTCTTGACACAATCTTTAGTAATCCAAGTTTATGGTTTAGTTGCCAGGATCGAGAGTGGCTGCAGGTGCAACAATACAAGAGATCACCTAATAGGAATTATTGACTCAAAAGGATTCATGAAGTTGATATAAATAACTAGGTTTTTGCACAATGCTTGATTGTGCCATAGATAATATGCCCAGAATGTAATGGCCTAATGGGAGTTTGTTTAACCAGCTGTGAAATGACCAATAAAACTTTCTATTTTATTCTCATGAAATAGGGGGAAAAAAGGCATTTTAATCATTTGATTGGTGGTAAAGTAAACAAATTCCAAAAAAAGCAAATAGGGCAATTAAGGTTCACCGTACCGGTACCGAACCCCGTACCGGTGCCGCACTAGCATAGACGTACCGTACGGTATATGGTATGCTAGGCATACCGTACTGTACGGTATATGGTACGTCTATGCTAGACATATCGACACTGGCGTACCGATACCGGTACCCATCGGTACTGGTACGGTACGTCCGATACCGACCAGTACAGCATACTTGGCCAATCCTTAAATCACCAATGAAAATGAATATACACCATTTATTGGAGTAAAGCTATAGGGGATGTATTGGTTGTTCACAGGCATATCAAGACATCCTGAATCCACCATCTATTATAATCCTAACCATATCAAGTATGCCATTAGCTACAACTTTGTGAACAACCCTTCTCACTATTTTTGATTATATGAATCCATCTTAAATATTGGAGAATCTGTTGTTCGACAACCCATTTCTTTCATGTTGCAACCTCACTGTAAAGCATGATCCTTAGACTCCAGCAGGAATTCCTCTCTTGAGCAGACGCCTTGCCGTCATTCCCATAGCCTTGATGGAGCTCTCTCAGACCTTCAACATCAGATTCTCTATCTGGATTTAATTTACAAGGTGCAACATATGCAAGAATTGAGAGAGCTACACCAGAACCCTATGCCAGGATCTGTGCCAAAATCCTATGAGGGCAAAAAAAGAATGGTACACCATCTAAGTTAAGAATCCACATAGTTAACCATGATTAAGATGACCAAAATGCCGAATGCTTAGGAGGTTCTTTTTTATCCATTAAATTATTAGGGAACAAGAGGTTTTTAATGAAAAGAACTGTAGTTTGCATGTGAGGACAGAAATTAAGCATTCACCCTGTTGATTATGATTTACACATCTTAAAACACATAAACCAAGTTGTAGTGGGTTACAAATATTTTTCAAGCTATATATCACATGTCATCACGTTGTTTAAAACCACTAAGTTTATAACCATGCTAAGTAATAAATGTTTAAAATGTGTGGATTTTGTGTTTTTGTTTTTGTATATTATGATTAACAAAGTAATGTTCAATTTAGATGCCAATATGTATTTTTCATCTATTGCATATGCATTCATAAAAAATTGGTAGAATAGTGGCTCATCAGACAGAGTCAAGATCACATACATCTCCATGTTAAGATTACTTTGAGCATTACCTCACAAAATCAGCTATAGTTACCTGAGAGGAATTGTCGTATCTTCATAGCATTTTTCATCTAGCATGTGCATGTGAAATGCCTTCCCTTCTTTCAACAGCCCAGGTTCAACCATATTGACTTGTGAAAGGGAAGGTCGTTCTTCCTGAATACCCTTGCTAGCAGCATAGTTCAAGACATCTTCTTTCAAAACCCTTCCATCTATTCCTGTTCCTTGAATATCATTTATGTTTAGACCATGCTGCTTTGCAAGATGCCTAACAAAAGGTGTAGACAGAACTCCCTTAAAATCCTCCTCTTTTCTCGATGATCTTTGAGAATCTGATTCACATAGGTCAGAATTTAGTGATGTTGCATCCTCATGACACTCAGATGTAAGAGGACTCTGAGCATCTTCCGCAATTATCTTCAACAAAGTTTCACCAACCTGCAAATTGAATTCCATAACTCACATAGATGACAGGGTTTTTTTGTACTTGAAGCAATCATATATCATTAGAAATAAGGGGAAAGGAAAATTGTATTTGTTTCAGATTCTGTAACAGGACAAAGTAGCAATGCATAAACATGCCAGCATTTGTCTACATATAACCAGTTATAAATGCATTTTACCAGGAAACATCCTCTAAGACAATTTTCAAGTCAATGCTGTATGAATGAACTTAGATGAAAACAAATACTAGTACAGCATGAAAACCTCCCCTTTTTGATGAAAGAGTTGTACTGAATGACAAACTGCAAATTTGAGAAGACTTGCTCTCTTATGAGCATAATCTTACATGCATAATCTTATGTAAGTCATTGATTGTGTCTTGGTTATGAATTTGTTCCAAGGGTTCACTGTGACAGCATATAAATTTTAGTAACTTGACATTGTAGAAGCTTGAGAAAAGTTTGTGTTAAAATCTTAAGCTATTTTACTAAGCCTAAAAGAACCAGCCCACTGATCTTCAAATCAATGACATCTCATCATTCAAGAGGTCAGTAGTCATATTCCAAATGGATAGAAGTCTCGACTTTAACTAAAGGAGTCAACTATGAGGCCTAATAAATGAAAAGGATTTAAATTGTTCAAAATAAGGAATCCAATGTAGGAGCAAAAGCTCCCTCGAACACGAGATCTGATGCCACTCTACCTTGACTATATCACCAGGAACAAAAAGAATCTGAAGGATTTTTCCTTTATAGCGGCTTGTGATTTCAATGGTTGCTTTGTCGCTCTGTACTTCACAAAGCGGTTGAAATTCTTCTACCTCCTCACCCTGACAAGAAAAATATTAATCAATTGTCAGCTATAATAACAACATCTAGATGGTTAGATATATAGTTAATTAGATGACAGCATTGAAACTGAAAATATGCCATCCACCTCCTAGTCAAGGTATGGCCAAAGCAAATTACAGCAATTGAAGAATCTGGATGCATGCAGTTCACCTAAGACAAATTAGAACCAAAATTTATTAAGAAATAAAAGATATATCTACACATTAAGGCTTTGTTTGGTTTGGAATAAGAAAAAGGGGGTAGCAAAAGTTATGCCTCAAGTTATTCAAATTTTTGTTTGGCTACAATTTTTAGAACAACTTTTTATAAGTTTTTTGGTCCATAAAAAAGTAAAAATTAAGTATAAATATACTTATAGACTAAAGAATAACTTATGACAGCTCTCCCATGGTATAAATAAGACTACCATAAACAAGTTTGACCAGCATAATTATTCCGGGGTTATGCTTGTTTCCCAAAAGCTGTTTGGCAAGTATAAGGCTTATTCCAAGCCTTATATCTGCTTCATGCCAAGCCAAGCATTGTCTAATAGCGAAACAGCAACCGTATGTTCAGTATTTGAATATGTTAGTTCGAGTCCATGCCATGTCACATCTCAAGTATAGGCTCTCCACAGATGCCTTTGAGCCTCTTGGTCTTCATTCTACAAAGTGATGCAAACACAGTAGAAGAAAGCCTAGAGGTTTGTGCCTTGTGACTTGTCTTTTTACAGGAGGCAGATCCACCAGCTGGCTACGTAGTTTCACTAACAATGAAAGAGGAGGGATTGTCCTACTTATTTTTGCAAGATGTACGTGAATTATCCAATGTCAACCTTAATTATGATATATCACTGCATCCTTCAAAATTTGCCTAGAAAATATGATATCAAAATGCTAGATGCTTACAGAATTTGCTAAATTGAACAAATCCATACATGACTCTGATATCCTTTAGCTGGCTTTTTTACATGATTTTTCCTTATTTTATACATATTTGTTTTGTATTGAAGAGATCCTGTGAAACTTATACCTTATGGCTCAAGGGCTAAAAATCACCTCCTTAAGACCCTAGCCACTTCTTTAACATTACACATGCTACTTCAAAAACATTTACATCATTATGTGTGTAAATATCAGATATTAGTACATTACAAAATAAAGACCTTTATCTAAAGTCAAAATGAAATGTCCATTTCCAACATAGCAGTTTGTTGGAATTTTGGCTGAAATGTGGTGAAAGTTGACAACCATGAAAATTCTCAATGTTTTACCCTTAAATTTTGTAATGCACTTCTTTTTGAAAGAATTCATTAAAATTATGAGATTATATCAAAGAGATTTGTGCTGTCACATGTTTTTGTATAAATGTAAATATTCACAACAAGTATTGACACCAGAAAATTGTATGAGAGCAAAATTACCTAACACATGATGCTTATCCAAAGAGGCTTGCATGCTCTTCTCATCTATCATAGTTCTTCTTTACAAGACCCAATTCCATGTCCCTTCTGATCTTTTATAATATCTCATGGTTGAAGAGTACTAACATCTTCTTGATTCAGAAAAAGCTTTTCTAAATACATTTCCATTCAAACAAATACAGATGAACACTTCAATAGACATGACTGGGAAAAACGATTGCTTGTCCAACGCTTTATAACATAGTGCTCATGTAGAAGCACAAAGAGAATTATTGGGCCAAAATTAGTTCAAGGCGTCCTGTACAGTGAGTGAGTGACTCAAGGAGCGCCCAAATTGGTCAAACTGTTGTTAGGGAATGCATAGAAAGCACAGAATTCCTGCAGGTCAACACTCCAAGTTGGGTAATCATTTGGACTTACCAACAGTTCCAAACTTTTATATTTAAAATCTGAATTTTGAATTGATTATATGTTAGTCCTCAAGACTGACCACTTAGATGGGTAGGCATTTCAAGCTGACTTCAAGTTAAGGTGCTCTAAGTGGGAAATTATGTGTGGAATGGGGAATACATATTGGAGTGCCATGCACCGAACAAACTGTTGCTTTCTTACTAGGTGTCTGATCAACGCAGCAACTGCTTACCCAAATCACGAATCAGAACTCCTACTGAATTACCATATCTCCGTCCTAAATGACTCCCCATATTGTTTTCTTTCCAAGATTTTAACTTTATAAAAGTTTCATAAACACCATAACAATAGAAATCCAATTCACGCAAGAGTCCACTGCTACCTTCTACTATGCATCCCTCTAAGATTAAATGGGCCTCTATAGTTATAGCAAGTGGAAGCAAATTTGAACGAATTGAAGCAAACGCAAGAAAAAACACCGATCTCACCTCTTTGACGAACCATTTGAGTAGTTCGCACTCGGCAATACCTTCCCCGGTCTGCGCCAGAGGCACCTCCACCACTTCTCCCGTGGGGGCATCGACCCAAGCCTGAGTCGTCAAGCACCGATTCCTTGTTGCAGTATACGAGCCCTCAAACTACGCATCCAAAAAAAAAATCAAAAAAAGAAACCCAAAACAGAGATCGCCCATCAAAAAACGAAACCATCTTGGGGGAAATCAAAGGAAGAAAAAGAGGAGAGTGGAATTGCTCACTAACGAGAGAGTACAAAGAGGAGGAAGCCAACGTCCGATCGGCGCGGAGAAGCGGCGAGAGGGGGAGGAGAGAAGACAGCCCCGAGAGCGGCGGAGGGGCCGATTCCGGGGACGGCCGCGGGGATTGGATCGCGGCGAGCGGAAGAGGAGGCCGAGGGCGGGCGTAGCGGCAGAGGCGCCTGAGAGCCATTACCATTGAGAAGGAAGTGGGCGAGTTGGGGTTAAAATCTCTCTCCCACTCCCACCTTTCTGTCCGAGTTGGCGATAGAAGAAACAGAAGCCGAGAGCTGGGCCTCCAGAAGATGGGAGCTATTGAAGGATGAAGGTGAAGCTACAACTTTGATTAAACTTGTAATATGGCCTTCGGATGGAGGGTAAAGATGACCGAGCACAGAAGTACCGCCCCCGCCACCGCAACGATGCCCTAAACTAGTTTTATATATGTATATATTGCACGGCTCCACCGCATGTGGTCCCCACACAGGAAGGGCCAGCTCGGACGTGGATAAAGCATGGTGACGTCAGAACTTTGTGTCTTCGGTATCGCGTTCCATTGAACTTCTCTCTCGAGTACTTATCCTAACTTCCATTCATGCATATTGGCTTTAAATAACGCCGTTATAACCGTTACAATACAATAATTATAAGGTGGCTGCTCCCACCATGGAGGGTGGTGATGGCTTCGAAGCCGACCACTCCCAAAATGATGCCGGAAAGAGGCTCGGACCTTCGCTTTGATATCATATCCGACCTAAAAAAAAATAAAGATAGAAAAGTGTTCTCGTTGAAAAGTAACTTCTAATACTTAAGTCAAACAAACTCTTAAAAAACAATGAAGATATCGGAAGAGCGACAGCATAAAAGTGTAAAAGAGGTTCAAGAGTACTGACGTGGTGGACCTCCACGAATGGTTTATATAAGTAAGGGTCGGTGTTCGTCATAGAAGAATTGGGACATACACATCGGCTATTTTTAGTAATCGATCGTATCCCAAAGATTACGCACGGACGTTTTATCTGTGCATCTTACTCAGTTTGTATTCACGATCATGACCATCTATTCCGAAAGAATTTAAAATTTGAACAACTCTCCACACGCCTCTAAAGCCTCTGAGTCGGCCACATGGCAGATTTTAACTGGCTAGTCCGAGGCTTCGTGATAAGCTCTCATTGGTCAGTCTGTCACATCGATTTGGTCAGTTCTCAGACATACCAACCACCTTTTATTATATTAGAGATAAATAATATAAAAAAATAGAATGATCATTAGTTTCTCTGTTTATTTTTCAAATCATCATAACATAAATAATGAGTTAATGATGGTTATTTTTACTTCATACTTTTTAAATAAAATATTATTTTTCAAATTTTATGTTTTCTCAAAATTTCTCCAAAATAATTATACAATGCAAATAAATATTATGTATCTAATAAGAAAATAAAAGAAAAGATAACACGATTAAAACTTTAAAAAGTTACCTCTTAAGATAAATAATAGGTATGTTATAATGGATAACTAGCATATAGCTTGCGTAATATTCAAGTACAGTTTTTTCTATTTTTTCAACTATTCTAAAATATAATATGGCAATATAATAAATTATAATAAAAAAAATTTATAGCATTTTTTTGGCACATCAAGCAATAAACTTTAATAAGAGCCGAACATGTCTTTAACAGTGCCATTAATATTAACATCCACATAATAAATAAAAAGTTCACCACAAGTTAGTTGCGCGCGCGCGCGCGCGCGCACATATATATATATATATATATATATATATATATATATATATATATATATATATGATATAATAGATATATTATTTAAATTCTTTTACTCTTTTATGCATCAAATTAAAGAGTGGCACGAAAATTGATCTACAACATACTCATCTCTCCTCTCATACACAGCATTACACCCCACAGAAAAATTGTGCCTGGAGATGCGTTTGCAAAGTGGCTTTGCCCAAATTTGTGGCTATGTTACAAAGAGGCTTGCCATCCCTCGCTGAAGGGCTTTAGCAAGTTCTGATAAGCTGGCCTTACTATAAAGCCACAGCATACAAAAGAGTAGTCTTACGGAATTGGAACAGGGAGTCTCTGATTGCTTCTTGTACACCATGATCAACATCCTCTGCACCCCCTATTGCCTCTCTCTGGCTCCTCTCCTCAGCCTAACAGGCATTTTAGGCATACTTGGATTATTATCTAAGAAAATTAAATGAGACATCATTAATTCTCCACTAAGATTAACCTTGAAGTTGTGTTACTTTTCTCAACTGGTTTCCACAAAAGAACTACACATTCTGATCCAGTCATACCACAAATGGTAGCAAGAGTATTTTTCTAAAGAGCGTATAGCATTTTTCCAAGAAATCCAAGAAGCATAGGTTATATTTGATATAATAAAAAGTAAAATACATAGAAGACTCAAAAGTAAAATGTCTATAAGCTACATGCCCCATGCATTGATAAAAATAACCTTAAAACATGATAAATATTGTACAACACAGCACCCTCTGAATTATAACAAAACCGAAAAATTTAGAAGCCATATTTAATCTTGGGGTGGTGGCTCCTTGAAGCAGCTCTCAAACTTCACGTTCCTCACTCATCAAACCCCTTCCTCTACAGGGATAATTCCTTCGTCCACCCAAATCCACATATTATAAATTATTCTTCCTATTGCTAGAAAATCAGAAAAAATGGCCTTCACATAATTTATCTCCAAAAATCTCTTCTGAAGGCATTCTAACTTGTCCTCAGTGCACATTACTCATTCTAAGCGTTCCATCTGCGATAGAAGATTATTATACATGGATCAAGAATGGACCAATAAAATGTTGAGATATAGGTCAGAAAACATGAAGATCACATGAGAATGAACACCAAAATTGATGATACCACTGCATATGGTATATAAGAAATCAGAAGGCTTTTCCTACAATTGCTATCCCAAGCTATCCCTCAATGACTGGAAAATGAGTATAAGAAGACTCTTCTCATGTACATGGCCAGTGACAGCTAGCACTAAGACAAAAGTTGATTCTTGAGCCTCGCTTCCATGGGCGAATGCAGATGTCACAAAAGAAAAATGGAAAATATTCCTGGTCAATGGCCCTAAGGGCTTACATATGAACTAGACAGCCGCATGTAAGCACTGGATGCAGATCTGGAAGATTGAAATGCTATTTCTATCTCACAAGAACTATGTCGACATAATTGCAGGAATCAGCTTTCTAAAGTGCTTGGGTATCATAATTTTCTAGGCTTGTTCATAACAAAAATAAATATTCCATCAGCCCATTTTGATAACAAGGATGAAACCCAACAAACGACTTCATCAGAAAAATAAAGAACAAATACCTTCCAAAGGCCATCATTTAAATAGTGCATATTATCAACTCCAATTCCCTTGTTGATAGAGCTACTGCAGCAACAAACAGAGTACATCGTTCAACACAAGGAATGTGAAAAAAAAAGGAAGAAAGATATCAAAATCTGAAAATAACCCTTTTTTTCTGCTTGAGATACTATTTGATGCCAATGTATCATTCATGAACAAAGAGAGGCATGCATACACTAGCAGGGCACAAACAAGTTCACAATGGAAATTTTCAGTTACATAATGATGTAACCATTTATATAATTACAAGTGGGATAAGAAGAGTATGGGTACCTTTAAATGCACTCTTTTAGTGTAAGACATGAAAATGTAATAATTTGTTGATACAAACGTTGCAAGATTGTTATAGAACCCAATTAAGTTCAGAAGCATAAGTATTTAGGAAGAGTATTCCAGTCAACACCATAACCACAAACCCACCCAACACCCCATCCACGGCGCACGCATGCGAGAGAGAGAGAGAGAGAGAGAGAGAGCCCAAGCTATGCATGCAGGGCTGGAGTGCAGTTTTAGTATTTCATACAGTACCATAACTCCTCTTTCTCCACCATGCAAAATTCGAACAACATTTTACCATGCAGTATAACTCGGCAGTTAGGTATCCATAAGTCATGCTTCTGCAATAGAATCCTTAGTATTACAGTCAATTTTAAGAATGCAGTCCCTAGGCTGCATCACATTACCTATATGGTTATCATAAATGGCCAGGCTGCATATAGGCAGAATAGGCATCCCACTTAACAATACCCAACCACATAACTTAGCATAATGTGCATGTATAACCAACTGCATGTGCCCCTGAATAATTGTTTGCATACTTCATTCATGCCATGCGGCCCCTTGACAATCCGGATACCGTGGCCACCTTTCAAAATACCGTCCATTATTATTATGACTTTTGTTTCTCATTACTGCCTTCCAACCTTCAAGTGGTTTTCAAGTGAAGAACAGAAATGTAACATGATTCCCTAGTTTAAGGTAAAGCCTACCGAAACTCAAGAAGATTTCATGCCTACATAATGTTTAGAACCCGTGAAGCTGCTACTTTAAACAGGAAACACCCCCAATGCCTACCACCCTCACGTGCATATCCCATAGTATTATTAATATGGGTAAGGAGAAATTAGGATCTCTTTGCTGACCACTGTTAGAAATCATCAAGTAAACAACTGAATGACTTTTTCTTCGTGGTGGATTTCTTACATTATTTGGACAAAACATTTGAGAATGCAATCAACAACCTTATGGCTTCAAGATTTACATGTAGAAGCAACCTGTTCACTAGTTTAACCTCAGTGATCCTTGGGAAACTTACGAGAAGTAAAATTAAAGTATTATTCAGGCCAAGCACAAGCAAATGTCGAGAATTAAAATCAAGAACCACTTGTCAATGGTCGAATAGCCCAAACAACACAAATAGTTCTTCCATTAATTTCATCCATAAATAAGAGAAGCATCGTTCTCTCTAATTTAGAAAATATAGGTTTCCTGACTAGGGAATCTTCCATTTTTATCAACATCTTTGATCAATTTCTCACCCTGTATACTAGTAATCACCTATACAGCCTTTTTTAATCTAAGGAGTAGCTTATAAAACAATATAAGTAAATCAACTAAGGATCATTTAACCATGAATTTCCATCTTTGCATCTGTAAACTATCAATTGATATAGCTTAAACTACACGAGGAGCTTATAAAAGTGGCCTTTATTTATAGAAGACTAGACACTGATCATGAATTGAAATTGGTGAAAAAATGAGAAAATATGAAAAAAAAAACATCATCACTCTTAAATATATATATCTGAATAATTAGCAATTGATATGTAATTGATCAATGGAACCTCAAAATATATTACAACTACTTAAAGGGGGGAAAACCAATGTAAGATAAAACCTACATATCTTTTGCTGTCATTTTTGTATATCCAATTGCCAAAGCATGTTGTTTTCCTTCCGCCATTATGGCCTGAAAATAATGAAGATACAGAAATCAGCCATTATTCCCTACATCACAGCACACAGAAATATTACTTGTACAAAAGTAATGTGTAATAACTAATAAGTATTTTAAAGGCTGCATGACTACCTAAATCTAAACACATTGTAAGTTGTAACAGCAACCACTCAACCAAATCCTATTGGTTGATATGCTATGTCAATACCTCCTGAGGGGGAGATAACCCAGAAATTACAGTCACTGAACAGTTGTACTTGATGGCAATTTGTTCTATGGCTACTCCATGCATGGCCTAGCAAAACTGAACATGATGCCAATTTGTTCTATGGCTACTCCACAAAGTAGCCTACCAACTGATGTATCTGAGTTGACCAGTTCACCCTTGACTTGTTGAAGTCATAGGGATTAAATTTTACATTCTATAACTACAATATAAATATAAATCAACTTTTGCTATGACCTGTAAAAGAGAATCTTTACCACAGGGGTTTCTTCCAATACTTCATCATCCAAAGCGCCACCAGGCGATGTCAGACCAGGACACATAATGTTAGCACCAGAAAGGACAAATTTGATCGCGCCTCTATCCACCTGAAACTTTTTCATTATATCTGGATCTGAGAGAGCATAAGAGAAAGGATGAGAACCTAAAGAATTACAGGGTTAGACTACTACTCAATTACTACTCAATATTAAGGCATCAGTTTGACTCAAAGAAGGTGCAATTTTTAGTGATCACATCACCCATGGGGAATATACAACAAATCATTTGCTGCTCAGCCAACTCATAAAACAAAAGGTAACCTATACATTACAAAGCTTGGAAACTAACCTTATACGAAACAAAAAAAATATAGGAAGAATAAGAGCCAAGGAGATACTTTACATTGATGAAGTAACCTCAATGTTGGCATGTAAGGACTATCTCGAACATTGAAAAATAGTGGTACATTGTTCACCACCACAAGATTGAGATGATTTTGGCTTAAATAAAGAGAAAAATGCATTAATCAAGATGTCCAGTTTAGTAGTGGATCAACTTTCATCATTTCATACATGGACAGCTAGAAAACAAGTCGCTAAACAAAAATAATGAGAATGAGTTGGCATTTTCAGTAAGAAATCTTTCAAAATTTAATAATCTGAACATCAATGCTTTAGGATGCCCAGAAAAGTTCCAAATGGTCCAGCAGACAATTTTTAATGCCTTACACAAAATTCTACAACATACATTATTGACCAGTAACATGAGAAACATGGAAGATACATTGGTTGACATAAAACAAACTCCAAAATAACTTAGATATTGCAAAATAAATCTACCCAGAAAGCCACGTTAAAAGGGATATCCTCCTTGTATCACTGCCAGATGTGCAGCATTACATTC
Organism: Phoenix dactylifera; assembly: GCF_051530095.1. Taxonomy (NCBI): domain Eukaryota; kingdom Viridiplantae; phylum Streptophyta; class Magnoliopsida; order Arecales; family Arecaceae; genus Phoenix; species Phoenix dactylifera. Next base: position 12,988,562 of record NC_143206.1, on the reverse strand, counting down.
TATGATTCAACTCATATTTATCTGATCTTATTCCTAATCTGAAACCTCCTTGCTTAAAGGAAAAACTTTTTGCTGCTCCATATCTCTATGTTGCACATACACTTGCAAAGACAAACCTAATATGTAATAGCCCTCCTGTACTTAGAGAAATATGATTGGATATGTAAGATTGAAATGTAAACCTTCTCTTAATGTGCTAAATACTGAATAATACTGAAATCGGTGATGTGCCTTAGAGACTAATCTATAAGACTTTTTTTTTTGAACAGAACTTTTGGACCTTAACAATGTCTTGGCATAATAGAATTAATGGGATCTTAAGATCCAAAAAAATAGCTTGGTTTTTAAAGTTGATATTTTGATCTAATGCTAAACATCTAAAGTTTGAACTAAAAATGAGATACCAACTTTTAAACCTTAATAATTAGATTTTCTATAAGCATTTTTTGTTGAACTCAAATGAGGAAAGGGGGTTTACTTACTTATTTACATGTAATGTCTTTAGTAAATGTCCTCTTTTCTATTTACTTCAATAATATTCAGTAAATAAGTGTTGTTGCTGAGGGCCCTGTTGGAATTTAACCTACTGAGTCATCATCTTCTTGACCAGCTAAGGAAGGAAAGGAAATATAGTAAGAATAAGAATAAGAAGAAGGAGGAGGAGGAGGAGGAGGGGAACTTTTATGGATTTCACTGGCTTTAAACATTCAGTAACTTCTTGATGCATAATTCAAATAGTCTTTTCCAAAAACTATGGATTTCCTTGCAAGTGACTATTCCACGCCTTTAGAAATTAAGGTTTTAAAATTTGCTTTCTAATTTTGAATCTCTTAGTCGCTCCATGTTTACATGTCTTTAGAAATTCACAATCTTAGTATCTGTTTGAAAATCGCTGGACTACTTTGCCAGTAAGTCTTCCACGTGACTTGGAACCAATTTTTTTTAGGTTCTTTGAAACTTACAGTTAATATCAAGATTGTGTTATTTTGAAGTTCTAATCATCACAATTGTTTTCAACACTTGCAATCTTTAATATTTCGACTCTCCAACTGAATTCAATCTCCAAGTTGCATTCAAACTTGCATATTCTCAATCTGAAATGTGGTTGATTTTAAAATTATTTGTTTTCATTTGAAAACTCTAGACGTATGTGTGTTTTGAAATTGCTATTATAAAATTAGTGTATCTCCTTCGATTTGAAACCATATATTTATTGAAATTCTCTAAATGCTAGGTCAGAAATAGTGTTTATTCTCTTTGGAGCTTTTATTAATTATTTAGTATGAAATTTGTGAAATTTGTTAAAGTATGAAATATTGACATAATTCTAAATAGAATTGAAACCTTAGCTGGGAGGTATATGAGTGACCCCACTCAAGTTGTGGCAAGGAACTCGATGGTATTTGTGGTCACATCTGGATTACCAATGAAAGTCTAAATGGACCCACAACCAGCTGGTACACAGGTGGCCTCACTTGATTTATTGATGAGAAAGCACATGCTATGTGGTATATGTGGACCCTTGGCCGAGTAGCCTGAGTACAGCCGAGGATATAAGTGACCTCATTTGCATTAGCAATGAGGATAATAAGTGGCCTCATTCAAATTATCGGAGACAATATAAGTGGCCTCACTTGCGTTTGCAATGAGGATCTAAGTGACCTCAAGGGTATTTTAACATTATAAGATAATGTGAAATTATATAAAATATCAGAATTTGACATAAAATATGTTATGATTGTTCCATTGTTAATTTTCCTTATAGTGAATTTTAATTTCTAGAATTTTCATTACCAAACCATCGCCAGAATTTTTGAAATATATATGACTTGTGATCTAATATGAATTATTGAAACTCTTCTTGAAAAATCATGTGTTTTGATCCTTTTACAATAATTCCTTTCCTTATCGAAACTTTTGGTTTTATTTCAATGAACCAAACCTGGATTTTCAATGATTCTTTGAGTTATGTAGTATGATTTAAGAGATGTGTTTTTCAATGAAAACCTAAATTCTTAATCATGGTAGAGGTTTACTTGTTGAGCTACATAGCTTACTCCACTTATTTTACAATCTTTTCAAAGTTAGTTGTATGATATATAGTGGACCCATTTCAAAGAAAGACTGAATCTGCTGGGGTTGTTTTTGGATCGAGTGATTATTGAAATAACAAAAGCATAGTTTTGCATGATTGTTGATATAATTGGCGGCACAATAATGTATAGGTAGATATGTTTTTAAGTTTGTAAGCGAATTTTCATTTAAATGCTATGGTTTATAATACATTTTGATATACATTATTCCATCATATAGTTTATCCTGAGGATGTTAAAAGTTTCAATGATATGTAAATCTATTATAATGGTCAAACCTCAAGATTAGCAAGTTCTAATTTTGAGGAATGACATTATCAGCATCAGGGACAGTCCTTGTACATTTGGGATGATTAAAGCAAGCTGTAAAGAAAAGGAGAAGGTAGGGAAGTTAGCTAAGCACACATGAGCACTCACTCATGCTTTGCAAAAAGAAAAAAAAAGATAACAAAATTTGGCCATGGTGGATAGGTGAATATAGGAGGAATAATTATGCTAGAAGCTCAGAAATTAATGTGCACACATTTCAATAGTAACCATTTTATTATTCCACCTTTTTATTGGAGTAAGTTGAAGTTGGAGGGGAAAGGGAGAGTTAAACTATTCCACCTTTTTATTGGAATAAGCTATTCCTTGGTTAAGTGGGATAAATGGGTCAGGAGGAGAAAAACTAAAGCATCATGCTCTACCTTTTTTTCCAGAAAGACCCATTCTGTCCTTCTTAGAAAGTGGTTTATTCCATGTGCTCAAATGACCGACTGGCTAAAAAGAGGTGGAATAAGTGAATTAAGAGAGTTTTATTCCTCCCTATTCCTCTTCCAAATGCAACCTTAGCATTTTAGCCTTTGCAGAAAATTGAATGACGGAAGAATTTGGTAGTTTGTTCGCATGACTTTGGAAAGATTGGCATCCTCTCTTCAGAAATAATTTCATCAAATTTGATTAGTGGAGAATATCTTTAGCAAGGTTCGCCATCTTGATACCGGATCCCATAATGGTACCATCCTGTTATAGTGCCAGTACGCCCAGTAGAGTACCTAATTCGGCATACCGAGTGTTGGTACATCCCCATACTATTTCAGTATCGGTACAATATGGTACAGTCGGTATGCACCGTGACCAGTATGGCAAACCTTGATCTTTAGTTTTCTTTATGATGGAAAGGGGACTAGATCATCCCAAGAAAAATCTAATCAACATCTATTTTCCCTGATACCAAATTTTTTTTGGGCTACGGCCCTGTTTGGGGGAGCTGTTAGTAGTAGAGCTTTTGGAAGTAGAGCTGTTCGAAGCAGAGCGTTTATAAAAAGCTTTTTGCTATTTGGTAACCACATTTCTAAAGTGCTGTGGCACTTTAACATGTGTTTGATAAACAAATTGAGAAAGTACTTTTGTGTGACAAAATGACCATAAAAGACATTACCAGTATTATACAATAGAGTATAATAAAATATAATATGTATTAATAGATAAATATATAATATAGTATAATATTAATGTAATGTAATATAATATTATTATAATATAGTACTATAACATTATGTATTATAAAATAATAATTTAATATAATATTAAATTATTTAATATAACATATCAATGTATTATGATATAATGTAATATAATATTATATTTATAGTATAATACAATAATAAATATATAAAATATTATAATTATTAGGGTAAATTAATTTTTCATCATTCTAATGACCATTTATCTCTCTAATAAATTTTCTAGCTAGGTGATAAAATTAGTTAAATAATTACTAATATTATTTATTTATTTATTTAGATCAGATTATTTGCCACTCACTCATTATTTTTCTTTTTATTTATTTTATTTAGTTATTTATTTATTTATTATTTTATTTCATTGAAATATAGAGGGGTCGCCGGTCATGGGTGGTGGCCGGCATGGTGGCTGCCACCATGGGCAACCACGAGCTCCCAAAACAAAAAAAGAAAAGAAAAAAAAAGAATAGGAAGAAGGAACAGTGACGGCAGCGTTGAGAGGAAGAAGAAGATAGAGAGGGAGAGGAAGGTGATGGGTGAGAGAGGAAGAGGCGGGATGAGGGTTTTGGAAAAAAAAAGTGAGATTTAAATGGGGTATTTTGGTGCAAAAAATAGCTTCCTGACAAAGCTGAAAACATCGTTTTCGGAAAGCTCCAAATTGGAGCTTCTCCCCAAAAGCTGTTTTCAGCTTCCCGCAAAAGCTGAAACAGCTTTCCGAAAACTTTACCAAACACCATTTTTTATCTGAAAGTACTTTTGGAGGGCCAGAAAGTGCTTTTTGGCCCTCCAAAAGCTCCCCCAAACAGGGCCTACTTCCATCAGCATGGTTTCAAATATAAATTAGCAAAGAAAGGTTCTATTCAAGGATTTTAAGTGCTAGTGCTACAAGGTTGTAGTAATTGGCAAGCAAGGCATGTGTCATGCCATGCTAGCATGCATGCCATCCTGCCGCGAAACAAACAAAATTGCAGAGGATTTGTAAGCCCCTTTTTTATCAAAATAATAATAATAAATCAATTAGTAGGTGTTGTTTGAGCCTGTTTTGGGTACCAAGCATGAACTTACACGCTCTGACATTTGAAACAAAAGTTTCATTCAACAGAGCCAATGAGAGCATCAAGGAAGCAGATAACATGATAAGTTATCATTTTCTTTATCACCGTTTTTAAGTTTTTGCAGCTTTAAGTTCACAATTTTGCTTGGCAAAGACTTTCATAACTTCAATTAATGTGACAGAACAATGATCATAATTTCCTTTTCCAAAGAATGGGAGGTTAGCTTGGATAGCTCTTCCGCTTGCTGTTGGGTGGGCCATTTTAAGAAAGATTTTATAGGACAATTCTTAAGTTTGAGGACGAGGGAATACATGACTTTGGACAATAAGTGTGGGATCCAATACCACATACTTCTATCGATTCTTTTAGAAGAAATTTTAAGGAGATGGAAGATTATTTACTCAAGGATAGTTTCTTCCAGATGCACCTTGTCGCTGCCTTCAGATAGCAGGAATCTAGACCTCTTCTACTTTGTTTCGAACAATGTAATAATAACCAAATGCTTATGCATGAAAGGAAAGGTTTGGTTTGCAAATGGAGACTGAGATGGAAAAGATATTGCAACATATTTAAAGGAGCTCCACACTGAAGGGAGAATGAAATGCATTTGTATCAGTAGACAGTGTCAGTAAATAAAGACAACTTTGCAAATGAAAGAAGAAAAGGCAGATGCGCTAATAAGCACTCACATATGGAAAACTGACATGGAGTCAGGTTGATTTGATTAACTAGCGTTTGGATTTGATATACAGTCTTCGCATATAAAAAATAATAGTCAACTAGACAGAAGAATGATGATACGAGTTAGCATGAAAAATGTTGACACTATCAAATTTATGGGTTAAACTGTTAAAGAATAAAGTTAAGGCGAACAATTGGTTGGTCCATAAGCAGAAAAGATCTTAAGAAATCAACATAGCATCAAAAGGCAGCCATTGAAGCTTCTCATGTGAAAAAGAAGGTTTCTCCTATTTAATCTATTGACTTAGAAAACAGAGCAGCATTAGTGAAGGAGCAGATCTAATTGCGAAAAATAATTGTGAAAGAAGTAAGAGAATTTCTAATTGCAGCATGCTACCAAAGACACCCTTGATGCTGGAGACACTTTAGACCTGTTATAAGTGCAAGTCCATATTCATGACAAGGTAATATTACTGATCAGCTGCGGATAATTTAGTGTTACACAATAAGGCTAGCAGTGATGTATGCTAAACTAGGCAAGATGGAACACTTTGAAGCATAATATTTGAAAACTAGCCAACACGAAAACAGAAAAAATGTAGTTTTGCAGCTCTATAGCTAAATGGATATAGTAAGTTAAAAAAATTGGTTGTCAGTTATCATGATCAAAACTTTTTAAAATAGCTAATTAACCCATTCTCAACCTGTTTTCCTTTATCATGCCCCAACTTATATATATATATAATGACTTTATCAATTCAAATTCCAGCACCAATATCCTTTTGTTAGCATGACTAAACTACCACATAACAAACAGAGTTACCACTGATGTTATAAATGAATCATCAATAATCACTGATATATCTTGCGGAAAAGTACAAAATAATTGAGGAAAGAATGGACGGACCATTTTGCAACAATTAGAGGCATTTTCTTTGGAAGCATGTCATCCAATAGAGGTTCAAGGCCAGGATACTGCAAAACAAGTGATCTCGCCAATGATACAAACAAGAGTGAAACCTATTCCTTCCATCTGATCAGAAGTAAGCTCAAAGTAAAAAAGGAAAATTACTTTTCAGATTTAACACAAACCTCATCAGCAATACTTTGTCGAATCTTCCTTTGTACAGATGCCTTCACTTGGTTTTGTGCAGATACGTCTTCAAAGGAGAACCTTCAAAGAGAAAGTGAAAGTTAGTTGCTAATCAATGGCATACATCAAAAAACAAGAATTTTTTGCAAGAAAAGACATAATCGTAATTATCAAAATCTTGTAATAGAAGTTCCCCTGGAGGAAAGATCTTAAAAGTTAATTTCTGTTTACAACAATAAAAAAATATGTAATATTTATTTGGGTTTGCATTTTGGATCTCATTGGTCCCTTTCACTGTGGATGATCCACATTCAGAATCCCCGCTATTACCTTGGAGTCTTGGACACTCCAAGCTTTTTTATGCTTGTAGAAGCCATCTCCAAGAACTATCCCTACTATTACCTTGAGGTGTATTGAACCAAACTGACAGAGAATCGGAACAGTTTCCCCTGTCGGTTCGATAAATTGGCCGAACAGGCTCTAATGGATTAAACCCCTTCAAGCCGGCTCAGTTCGATTAACCACCCCCAACCACCCCCGCCCCACACAGCTCAATTCAACTAAAGGAACCCCTCTGCCCCCTTCATCTTGCTCATGACCTTCACGTCCCTCTCAAGCTAGCGACCCTCCCCTCCCCTGCGCTCGTGATAGTCGACTACTAGCCCTCCCCCCACCAGCATCAAAGGTACGCATCCTCCCTGCTCCCTCTCTCTTTCTTGCGGGGTTTGTGTTAAGGTTTCAGGCCCTCTCTCTCTCTTTCAAGCCTCGCACCCCTAACGACGAGGGCTTTCGAGCCCTCCCTCCCTCCCTCCCTCTCTAACTCTCTCTCTCTTTTCCTCTCTCCTTTTCCATCTCCCCCTCCCTCTCTGACTTTTTGTCGATATGCCCTAAAATGGCACCGTACAGATCCATACCGTGCCAAACTGATCATCCGTCAATACCCCCTCTGGCGTCGATTCAACAAAACTTGCTGCTATAAATACTCTTTCTAAATTACTTTTGGCTCAATTATTCTAATTTATATAATTATGCTTTCCTATTTGTACATAGATACGGCTGGTTAAGTCTATAAATAAAAACTTTAGTTGAAACTTTGCAAGTATGTACATTACACTATCTCATTCATCAACAGAAAAGGTTCTTCATAATCATGCAGCACAAAGATGCGCCATAAGTTTTTCATAATCATATAGAATTTTTTTCAAAAAAAAATATGTTGCAAATGGTATAGAATTCAAAGAGTTAGCACCCCCAAAAGAAAAGGGAACTCAGCAAAAGGCCATGACTATAGGACTAAATTAGTGCACATGTCTAATGGGTAGAGGCCTAAGGGGATGGACCTAACATGAAGAGTGAAGGCAAGGAGGAAGAAGATGTCAAGTGAATAGTCAATCCATACAAGACGTCACCTTTCAAGCTAAGAATCTCTCTGCTGCTTGCCAAAAAAAAAAAAAAAAATCAAATCTTACTTAAGAACTTTATCAGTTTAATCTTCTATTAACAAAATGTTCTCGTGTTCTTCTATTTTCAAATTCGCTATGGGCAGTATATGCTTTCTTTTTTATCTGTCTTCTCTATATTTAGCAATGCAGCCTCTAGTCAAAAATCAAAGATTTCAAGTTAACAGTTAATCATAGTGAAGCAGTCAGGAATGTTAATAATCTGCCACATGTCAACAAGGTAAATTGAAGTTTAAAAGGTATGCTCCATACAATTGTCTCCTACAAAGACATATGTTCATGCCAGCCCACTTTGATTCCCCTTTTGTTGAGATTCACGTACTAAAGATTTACCTCTAAAATTGAAGTTCAAACCAAGGACTAAAAAATGTACTTTAATGCTCAAATGACCATTTATCATAATTAACAATTAACTACTGCAGGCTTTGCACCCATACTCTGCAATAATCACATTTTTACCATGTGACATCTTGTCTTTGTGTTTTTCTTTTTCTTGGTTGGTTTTTGTGGGTGGGGTGGGGGTGTGGTCCTCTCAATAGTCCCTTCACAATGGTAAACCCCAAATATTGGTTTCATCCTCATCAGTCACCTCACCACATAATGAATCACTGGCAAATTTGATCCCTTTTTAAATGCCTGCTCAAATGTGCCCAAGAATCCGCCCTTCTCTTCCTACCCCCACACCAGCATCTTTGCATGAATTAACTCCTCCCTCCTCATCCTTGACTTCTCAGATTACCGACCACATATCCAAAGCGCAGATCATTTATTATATACCATGCACGCAAATCATTTTTTCAAAGCTCTCTCCATGCCAATTCTCTTACCATATCTGCAACACACGATATCACTTTTCTGCCTCCTGCTCTCAGTCAAAGCATCTGTTTCCTTTTCATATCAAATTCATAAATTTCTTCTAAGATCTCAAATAACTCACATTGGAGCCCTCATCCTTATGCTGACAACAGCTGTATACCTTTAATGCACACTCTGCTACTCCAAATACTCCAGTTCCAAGCTCTCTAAACACGTTCCCTCAGAACAAAATGGTCCCTTGAACAAGATAAGCTATCTTATATCATATAATTGACAACAAAGACAGATAAGAATACAAGATTTGACGTTCTACCATGATATCACCTGCTGATCTACAATCCATAACAAAATATTCACTGAGGCATGTTGTAGTTCAGTGCTGATATTAAATCACATTGCAAGAGATCCAAACTCTCTCCTGTAAATAATATCTCACATAAAATTACCCTTAAAACTAACTCACTATAACAGTCTCCAGTAAATACCGGATCCAAACTCTTAATTTTGCGACCAACATCCAACTCCCACAGTCCAATCTCACAAAGGAAAAGAATATATATTTCTCCGGCAAAGGATTCTATGCAAAAATGACAGAAAAAAAATTGAATAGATGAAAAAGAATCAGGATTTGAAACCCTAAAACCGGGTGCATTTGAGTCTAGACTTTAAAGAAAACCTCGAGCAAATTAATTGACCAACAGAAACATAATTAGCAGAATCAACAGACATTACCCGAAATACGGTAAAAAAAGATCTTTCAAATAATTTAAAAAAAAACAAAAGAAAGATCGTTTATATTTTTTTGAGATCATTTTTTAAAAAAATGCCCTAAAAATCTTAGGATAAAGAAAGAAAGGTAAAGCTCACTTCTTAAACATATCGGACTAAGAAAGAGGGAACCAGAGAGCGAAGGCCGAAGGGATCCAAAGGGACAGCAGCGAAGGCTTCGCGCGGAGTGCTTCGAAAACGAAGACGACGATGGGCGCGTGGCGATTAAGCCGATCGGATCGCACAGGGTAAGAAGAGCACTTAAATTTTAAAGAAAAACATAAAGTCTGACGGTAGGGATTGTATCTTTCGCGAGAAAGAATGATTCACCTTCCTTCGCACGAATCTACCGTAAAATCCGCTTTAATAACTGTGCAGACCGATAATCTTGAAAAATTTGAAGGGCTTGATGGCCGCGTGGGGCGCGATCCAACGGACGACGTTGTGAAAGAAGATCAATCGTTTTTTTTGTGCGAAAGATACAACCCGAATCCGGATATCTATGTGCTTCCTTATATTTTTTTTGTATTAAAAAGTGGGGAGTCGACCAAACCGATGGCTATTGGCAAGTAAACCTTAACCGGAATATATAATTTTTCACGAGCTTCTAAAATGAGATTATTTGAATATTCTACAAATTTTTTCAAAGGATGGCCAAATTTATCTGAATCTTTATTGAGAATGTTTCAAATTCCACTCGATTCAACCAATTACTATCAATTTCTCATTAACTTATATTCTGAATAAATGAAATGGAACTTTATAAGGATGTTTTAAAAATAAACTCAAGATAATAAATTAAGATGGCAACAATTATGCTCTTGAAGAACTTACAGTTACATTTTGAACATTATGAGAATAAAAAAAATTTAATTGTTTGAGATTAAATTTGGCCTATATTTTTGGACATAGCTATGGGACGTTTAGGTAATTTTATAATTTGTGATTTTGTTAGAATAAAAACCAAGTTAAGTACACAATCCATATCATATAACAAACTTAATCTATTGATGTAAGTATTTTCTATGGTTAATTGTGGTACATGCAATCTTTCAAGATTAGAGGGAGAGTGGAGAAAAGAAGGAAGTTTGACTCAAGATCAGAGAAGGAAATGATAAAATCAAACTTGTTATTGATCCACAAATTTAATTGTTATAATTAAGTCTTTACAAATACATATCTATTCTATAAAAAAATAATGATTTAAAACATGACCGCTGAGATTAAAAATATGACATTGAGGTTGATAAGGTGAGAAAGCCCATAGGCTTATAGTGGTTCTTGCAAATGGTGATTTTGATTTACTTTATCTTGCTAAATGGATTGTAGACGAGAAAATTATTATTGTGTTGTTCTTGAACCTTGTGACATTGATCTTATGGTAAGTATTTTCTATCAAACATGCAACTTTTACAAAACAACCTCATCAAGTGATGAATATTGATCCGAGGAGTGACATTATGTCTTCATCATGGACTCAAAGAAATGCTTGTTGTTGTAGAATGGTTCTCCATCATGGTAGATTTATCATAATTCTACATTGATAGACGAACTAGGAGATACCCCGAGTCATTTGCTACACAAATGAGTTTGCTTTTGACTTTTTTCTCTTTTTTTTCTCCAACTAGAAATATGAAAATTAGAAACAGATGTTTAAACCACATGTAACGCATGTTTCCATTGACTAGTTATGATCCATGTATTTATGCACATAATTTAAAAATAACTATTCATAAATATTAATATAAATACAAGATATCAATAAAAAATTTAAAAGTATTGCTTAAATTTTTTAGCATGCTTTGCATTACAACGCATGGTCTGGAATTGGGAAATATAAAAAATATGCTAGCATGTAGAAATTATTTTATATAATATATAATTATATTTTATATATAATTCAACATAGGATCACTCTTAGTATGATATAGGAAATCAGATGCCGATTCATATGGCAAATCAAACCCCAATTAGATAGGTCTTGCTCAATGCAGTTATTGTTTTAGCTAATTATTTTGAATCTTATTAGTAATTATAAATCTAAATAATCTAACCTGTGAGGTTGTTCTTCTCTCTTTTTTTTCGCTTAAGAAAAAAAGGAGAAGAATTAATCTCAATACCAGAGGACCAGTAGCGCTTCCAACAAGCAAATCAGACGAGGCACATCCGATATCCGCATTTAATCGACACCCGCGCGTTTCGAACCTGTATCACTCTATTAAAAACAAAGCCCCGTTCCAACTGTGCTACGTTGGAGAGGAGCATTACTTTTTTTTTCCCTTTTATCTATTTATTTTACTTAGCATATTTTTTACATATAATCATGGCCATCCGTTGTGGGGTTCGAGTTAGGTCCAACGGTCATCGGAGCAGTTGCTTGTCCGACGCATCCAAAAGCGTCGGATCTAATTCCCCTCTCTTGAGACGCATCATGCATAGAGATAATCCGGAAGGCGAACGGGTATGCATCCATTAGCCGGGGCCGATATCGAATTTAATCAAAAAGAACGGCAGGTTTGGTGTCCGGGTTTCCATCTCAAATGAAGGGGAGCGAAGAGAGGGAAGAGAGAGAGAGAGAGAGAGAGAGAGAGAGAGAGAGAGAGCCCGTCGTCCACCGCTCACCTCGGTCTCGTTTCCCTCCTCTCCCTCCTTCCCGAAGCGCAATTCCGTCGATGACGAGGTCAAGGGAGGCGATGGAGTACTGAGTATAAGAAGAGGGGAGGTGGTGCCTCAAATGTAGTCGATGGATCCACTTCGCCGCCACCGGAACGTCGCCTTCCTCGGCCTCTCGGGCAACCGCTGCAGCGCCGGCTAAATTGGAGGTCCCGGCCTCCCTCTTCTTCTTACTGTTCCATCGTCTCTCTCGACCTCACCATCCGCCGTAGCGCCCGAAGACGGAGTTGGACATTGGGAAGGAACTCAACTAGAGCTGAGCTTATAAAACACGACCAACTGAGCTCAGATTCGATGTTCCAGCGCATTGCCCATTGTACACATGGAATAAGATATACGGGCAAGTGTTGGAAAAAGACTGTCAAATAGTAGGATACAGGCACTGGCAAAAGCATCTTCGACATTGTCAACCAGATTTGAATAACAGCACGGCTTTCGAGTCTACATAGAAATAGATGAAGTGGTTGGTCTCATGCGTCACGTATGAACCTGTTAAACAAGAAGCCAACAAAAGAATATTTATCACTCAGTGGACAAGTTAATCCATCACAATTCATGGTTAGTTTTTAATAAAGAAATAAAAAAGAAGGGAGAATAAAACTTCAACCCAAGATAATAGTAAAAATGGGACATAATTGCATGATAAATGCATTATATAGAACTTCACTGCTACAGGTACACATAGTTCAGTCATATACTCAGTTCAGTTTAAACAAGTAGATAAAAAACCTCATTCATTATGCCAACACTAAAATAGCAGTACTGCATGTAGTAGAGGATACCCACAGATATATAAAAAACCCAGATGACCAAAAAAATAATTGATGGCTAAAACAAAAGAAGCCAAGATGGTCTCTCATATAACCAAGGGTATCAAGTTTATCCAAATGAACTGCATTTGTGGACTTCTAGAAGCTAAGACAATTAGAATTCACTTGCTCTGGCTGTTTAGAATTTTCAAATGACTTTTACTAAGTAGAGTGGGGATGGTTCAATGAGATGTGAAAGTCGCTGGACGTATTAGCAAATATAAGGTAGAAAGACGCAGAAAAAATTACATTGATCACATAAATATAACATTAACAATAAGCCTTATCTGATCAAGTTTATGGCAGGCAGTCAGCATGATATTTCAATTCCATTTCTCCCTTCCAAACACAAGCTTGCCTTCACATGTTTAAAACTGGAAGCAAATATGCTATTCAAGGATGCTGTTCTAAATATGTATTGCTGGCATAAGAACAACAAACTTATGCAAACAACATTGCAGCCTGTCATGGTTTCATATTTGTGAACTAGTGGAAGAAAGTCATCATGACAATTCATAAAGTATGAGATTTATGTTGCACTGGAACCGAAGAATGGTGCACAACAAAGGGAATGGCTTAAAAAGAAGCATATCATACAGTAAAATTGGAGTACACGTATTGTATGAAGAATCCGTTTCAGCAAAAAAAAAAATACAGTAAAATTGGAGAGAGAAGGAATAGAGAACTGAAAAGGTTAGAAGATTAATGACAGCAGAACAGCCAAGCCAATCATCAGCCCTTTCCTCACTTCCATCCATATTTCCTAGGATTAATGCAGTTTTGCACAAAACACGTCGCCTCTTTAGCCTCAACAAGAACTCCACAAGGATGCTAAAAGGTACAATTTATTTATATAGACTTCATAATGCGACCAGAACCTTATTACTAGCTGAACCTCACATTACAATGGCAGGCCCATGATAGATTACTCAATCATTTAGTCAAATTTGAGTCAAATTTTCCTTTCCTTTTAAAGAATCTCACGATTGACTCAAAATTCTGCGAGCACCTACATGTCCTACACATTGCAAAGGAACCTAAAAGTTATGAAAACCATATATAGTCTCTCTTTTTACAGTGAATGAGATCTTACTTAGTTGAGTGCCTAATTGCAACCTTTCAGATGGAGTGTTGCTTCTTCACCAAAACTTGCAATGTTGACACTAAAGGAGCTTGAAGGCAACTTGGCGATGGTCCAAGGAGGCTGATGAGTAAACTTCCCAAGCCAAGGCACTTATTCCATGTATGAGCAATAATGCTCGTAGCATGTCAAATAGCTACCATATCCCTATATTTATTATTTGTTTTATTAACCATATTATTATTTAAGTTAGTCATTGCATATTTTACCATCACTTTAGAATAGTAAGTTTTCTTCTAGGGTATAAGAGGGCTTTTAGTTCCTGGGCCAGAACCAAGCTCCTCTTCTACTCCCAAAGAACAATTATCTCACTTCCGCAAGTACAATCACTTGTGAACGTGCTTGCTCTGACCTCCTGTGAGCCATCCTCCCTATATGGTTCCATGTTACTTCATCTAGTCCAGATAATTTGACTACATGCATGCCAATATTAATTCACGAAAGTGTCTAATGTCAGTTGCAAGACAATGAAATGACAGAAGACGAGGCTTTCTCATCTAATATGGATGAACCTACACAAGAATGAATCGGAGAAAACTATTTTTTCTCAAACTCATATATCTTGAACATGAGTACAAATGCAGAAGGGGCTCAATAATTATGATCATGTCATATGGAAGTGCAAAGATACACACCGTTGAAGGAAAAGGGGAGGAAACATTGCCATCATAATATAAACAAACAGTTTTGAAACTGGAAAGCAAAAAATATCCCAAACTCATAGGTCCTATGAATCACTAGTTATAAGTATAAATTGATAATGTTCACTTCCTGGAATATGTATCTAAAGACTATAGTTTAACAATAAAATAGTTTAAGCAACAGATCAAAAAAGACTTCATTGAAGTTTAAAAAATTAAATGTTATGTAACCCAATAATTAAAGTAATTAACTTGGAAACAAAAGAAAACATCGAAGGGCATCTTGCATTAACTATAGATGTATTAAATTATAAAATAGTGTCTGTGGAAGTATATTTCTCATCTAATATGGATGAACCTACACAAGAATGAATCCGAAAAAACTATAATTCTCAAATATATCTTGAATACGAGTACAAATGCAGACGGGGATCAATAATTATTATCATGTCATGTGGAAGTGCAAAGATACACACAGTTGAACGAAAAGGGGAGGAAACATTGCCATCATAATATAAACAAACAGTTTTGAAACTGGAAAGCAAAAATTATCTCAAACTCCTAGGTCCTATCAATAACTAGCTATAAGTATAAATTGATAATGTTCACTTCCTGGAATATGTATCTAAAGACTATAGTTTAACAATAAAACAGTTTAAGCAACACATCAAAAAAGACTTAATTGAAGTTAAAAAAGATATATGTTATGCAACCCAATAATTAAAGTAATTAAGTTGGAAACAAAAGAAAACATCGAAGGACATCTTGCATTAACTATAGATGTATTAAATTATAAAATAGTGTCTGTTAGAGCAAAACCAATTAATACCAGAAATGTTATTTGCTTTACTCAAGGAGGTCAACATATGAAATCTACTTTCATGCTCACAGATTGATAAAAAGACTGAAGGAGAAAATAACCACATGGTCCTAATAGGATGTGGAAATCATGTACACGACTGCCAAAAGTAGTTCAGTAACCATTAAGAAAAGGCAAGAACTAAGGATACATACATATAATTTCAGAAATGTATGAGGATATAGTGCGAAGAACATGTGGCATGGATAGTAAATTCTAGTTGCAATAGTTGCCTGCACCAAGAGTAAGGATTGCACCCTTGTATCTTTACACTTTCATAGAAGCATAAATGCAAGTCTCATGGAATTTAATTATGCAAACTAATTATGAATGTTACAGAGTTGAACTGTTGAGAAAAGAAGAGAAAAATGGGAGAAGCTCACAGAAACATGGGTTGAAAAACCTTGCTCCATCAAACATAGAGTTCTTTTAACCTTGGAGTAAATAATCTTTTATTACATATCAAATATACAAAGCAGAGAAACAAAATGGAGCCTCTGTGATTTGAAGCAGCTGGATGGTAAGAGGTTACCTCATCACTACATGCTGTTAAAACTTGAGAAAAGATGCTATAAAAAACAATAAAGACAATAATGGTATACTATTTGAACTCTTAACATTAAAGAGGGTTCCCTTACATATTATACATCTTGAGAAGATTAAGATGTTGAAGTGCATATGACATAAACCAGGGGACACAGTACTAAGTACCTGAAAATAAAGTCAACGGGTTGTAATAATGGGCACATGTTCGATGAAGACTGGAGTTTGCTGTTTTGAGAAAGGATTCAGGAAATCTTGTGCTAACAGAAAATCTACTTCTTTCGTAGGTAAAATATGGCGATGCCTAATCCATAAGTTTATTTTCAAGTAAATGGATGAGACTTCTTGGTTAAAGCTGCAGTTACGACAGTCGGTTCACCTTGGTGGCAAAAGTATAGAGCATACTTTGCAATATCCAACATGGATAACTAGCAAGCTGAAAATTTCACGCATATAAAATAAGTTTTGACAACTTCTAAATCCTAAAACAATAATGTGGTCAATATTCAAAAGTATATGCTGAGAATCAAATTAGACTTCTGAATGTAGTTAGATATGAAACTCTTCAGACCTTAATATGATCTTGAAATTTTTTTTGGATGACTGGAATCAGGATTAAAGAATTACTTGGTGTGCTAGCATCTTCATTCTGATATTACTTCAATGATGCTTCTATTTAAAGTCCTAGCATAGATAAAAGTTGCTTTTATCTACATCTGGATGTGTAAAAAGGTTTTTCGTTGCATTTTATCCAAGATTTCAGCTTTGCCTCTGGATTGCATTGATTGGCATGTCTTGCAAGATACAAGCTACTTTGATCTTTTCGTATGGACTCACATCCAGACCCAGAAACCCCGTAATAAACCGTTGAGGTCTCGATCAAGAAATTCACGAAAATTGTCCACAAGAATAAACATTGGGCCACATGGATGAACACCTTTTCCTACTGCCTTCAAGTAGCCACTCAACAGTCTAGGAAGAAGCACTGACTTTGCACGGGCAGTTTGTCTTAATCAACATCCAACAAAAGAGATATCTAACAATGAGAGATTCAAAAAGAAAAGGAGGAGGAAAAAACATTCCAAGAACACTTCGAAATTCTAATAATTAACCATAACCATCATCTTTCGATTGATTATTGATTATCCCGATGCACGGATTGAAATTTCTCCATGAAACACTTTACCTAAGGGAACTATCATTTCCTTTGTAACTTTCCCCCCTTTGTGCCAAGCAGTTCGATCAAATTCTCAATCAGGTAACTACTTGATCATGCACCAGTTAATCCACTCACTCATGACTTCCCTGAGTTCATCCAGCTAAAAAAAAAAAATACAGATCTGAATTCTTAGAACTTTTCAGCTAGATAACTATCTTTCCTTGAAAAAAAAAGAGAAAAACTAAGCTAAAAGACTGATACGAACGCAAACAGCAGACGAAAGAAGAGATCAAATGGAGTTACCGAAGTTGCGACCAACAATGCAGTGCCAAGTGGGGCCGTGCTTGTTGTCGAACTCCTTCTTGATGTACTCCGCGATCTCCTTCTCCACCGTATACTTCTCGAACGCCTGCTCCACAAATAAAACAAAGCAAACCCTAATCAACAGACCAGAAAATAGTAAAAAAGAAGAAATTTAAACTTTAGTCTAATATGGAAGCAGACGTAAAAGGGGAGATGCGATGGAGAGAAATAGGTGGAGCTGCGTACAATGCGGGCGCACTCGAAAACCTCCTGCTGCATCTCCTCCTTCATATCGGCGCTCTTGAAGGTGATCTTCCTGGCCGCGGCGGCCGCGGGCCCTGTCCCCGCATTGTCCCCTGGCGGCGCCGCCGGCTTCCGGTCATCAGAGGAGGTCCTCAGGTACGCCATTGAGGCCGCCGATCTGGCGCCACCCTTCTTTCTCTCCTCCGCCATCTCGCCCCCTTTCTCCCCCTCTAATCCCTCCCCGATATCGCCGGCGCCGGCACCGAAGAGAACGCGGCCGCTCGCTCTCAATTTTTCGGTAGTTTCGGAAGAGGAAGGAGATCTGGGTCTTGTTTTATTCGACTTGCTAAGCGTTCCAAGGCTGTTTCAAATTTGGAATTTAGAGAGAGATGGGGGCTGGAACAAAATTACACCTACGGTATGAGTATCAGTATCCGTACGATGGGACGGATGATAAGTATATTTTTGACCGATTGGCGTGGACAGAAAGCAAACTATTTTTGTGGACGAGCTTACGCTTCTTTTTTTTTTTAGCTTGGAGATCCAGACTAATAACGGTGATGCCGGATTCTGGTGTTCTTTTGTTGGCATTTGGTAAGAGTATAAGAAAATGAGTGCAAGATTAGCCAAAGTAGGTGATATAGCAACAGTAGATGTTTGTACCAAATTCATTTGATCGTTAATTTTTTTCAGAATAAATAATAAATTAAAATAAAATTTTCTAGCTTTTTGGGAATGACAAAAACTACTCTCATCCCTTTCTAGTACACTTTATATGACAAAAACACCCAAACATAATAAGATATTATATACAATATAATAGTGTAGTATTAATTATTATATCATAATATATAATTTTAGGGCTATAATTTAAAATGGTGAGATGGGCATAAAGAGTGGGTATAACACTATCCCAACATGGACATGGAACAACCTATACCCAAAAAAGAAAAAGAGTACAAGAAGGTTTTACTGAAGCATTACACCACTGTGCTAGAAATGTCTGATACTCTTCTTTTGGGGACGGATGTCAACATTTAGAGGGTACCCCTCTATTGCTTCGTCTCTAAATTTTGTAGGTTGTATCCAAGTTAAAATAGTGTAAGCAGCTGTTGTATGATGAAGATGACGAAAAAAAAGAAAAAAAGAAAAAGAAAAGAAGAAGAAGAGGAAGAGGAAGAAGAAGATTAAGAAGAGAAAGAAAGAAGCGGCACCACGCACATGCTCCACGATTCCGCCGTGCCAATCCACCGCTGCACCCGTAACCGAAATATTAATTGAAGGAAAACCATTTACCAAATATGTTCCACCCCAACGTGGCATTCCACACGCCACTATCCCTCCGAATCAACTAATCATCCCATACCACGTGGCATGCCACCGGTGCAACGTAGTGGCTTGGTAACGCAATTTAGGTCGTCTAGTCTAGAAAATACCTCCCTAAGCTTCAATCTTTCCCCTACCTACCCTTGCAGCTTCCTAACACGTGGTCTTCTGGTTCTTTCTGTGGATAAAACCACAGAAACAAACAAACAAGCGGAGAGCGTGTAGAAATAGGAGGAAATCTAGAGCAAGAGGAAGAAAGGAAGAAAGAAACCATGGGGATGATGGGGTCTCTCCTCCTCCTCCTCGTCCTCCTCCTCTGCATCGCTTCCTCCGCGGTAAGCTCACCCCTGCCCATCATCTTCTCCGATGATACGAAGCCGAGCGCCTACGAGGTGCTCGAGTCGTATAACTTTCCCATCGGGCTGCTCCCCAAGGGCTGCCTGGGGTACGACCTCGACCCGGACACCGGCGAGTTCTCCGCCTACTTCAACGGCACCTGCAGCTTCTCCCTGGAGGGCTCCTACCAGCTGCGCTACCAGGCCACCGTCTCCGGCCGGATCTCCGCCGGCCGCCTCTCCGACCTCCGCGGCGTCAGCGTCAAGGTCCTCCTGTTCTGGATCAACATCATCGAGGTCACCCGCCACGGCGACCAGCTCGAGTTCTCCGTCGGCATCGCCTCCGCCGACTTCTCCGTCGACAACTTCTACGAGAGCCCCCAGTGCGGCTGCGGCTTCGACTGCGACGGCGCTTCCTCTTCCGCTTTTGATCGATCAAATCTTCTTTAAGGTAGAACAGAAACCCTTTTAATTCCTCTTATGTTTAACTATATATGCGTATCTACTAGCAATGGAAATGGAAATGGAGATGACCCTTTTTATATTTCTCTCTTTTAGTTCGATCAAATCCATCTTTAGGTTCTCGAGCGGAATGGAAGAATTCCTCTAATTAATAATTTAAAGGATTTTTTTTTTTTTTTTTTTTGCATGAATACCCTTCTCAAAGTTTAAATTTGCATAAATATCTTTTTAAAACTTATATTTATTTCCATACCCTATAAAGCACAGATTTTGCACAATATTCTCACACCATTAATAAAAACCATATTTATTTTATTTAAAAATAAAATAAAAATTTTAAATTAATTTTTTTTCTTTTTGCGATCGTCTTATAAATATTTTTTTTTCACATCTATCTATTAAGAATACTTTAGTTATTTTAATTTAAAATTATTAATTTTTTAATAGCGTTAGATGTCATGGGTATATATGCAAAAATAAGAATAAAAAAATAGAATAAAAGAACAAGTATTTTATAAAGATATATGTATAAATATTAATTTTGAGAGGGTATTTATGTAAAATTTGATATTGAGGAAGGCATCCATGCAAAAATTTTGGATTGCTGCTGCATTTAGTAGTTCTCTGTTGTCAGTTGAAAACTGCTTGGGCTTGGGAAGCTCTTGTGTGTTTTAGTCTCTAATTTTTGATAATTTGCCGTTCTTGAACTGTTTTGCTAACATGCCTTCTGTTTGTTTTGGCATGAAATATCAACCGATTCTTCTGTTATGTTTTTGTGAACTAGTGTATTATTTTAGTGCTTAGTATATGGTTTAGTCGTTAATATTGTTTGGTAGGTGGGTGTAGTATGGTTTGTGTACACTTTTGATTACGAGGACGGTGGTTTTGTGGATTAAGTCTCTTGTATTTGTGGTACGGGAACATATCTAGGTAATATGGCATGCGAAAATAAATTCTATATCAGATTATCATATTTAGTATAAAAAATAAATGAAAGAGATGGTAAAATAAATGATGGATAGAAAAAGTAAAATAAATACCTCTAAAAGGTGGTTTTAGTTTCAGACTTTAGATCTGAAATTATCATTTCCCACATAAATACCCTCACTTATATTATATTAATATTAAATTAATTATCTTAATATTAAATTAATTATATTAATATATATTATATTGATATGTTATAAATATTTCAATATATTTATTAGTAGATACTAATTCTTAGTAAATAATTAAAATTATCAATAAATCTAACATAGAATTTATCAATAATTAATATATTTATTTACTTAAATATACTAAAAATATCTCCAACTAAATATGGTATTTTTTCCGATGTCATTTTGCTGAGTAATTTTTCCACCAATAAAATATAGTAAAATTTATATTTCTCTGCAATCTTTTTTTTTCAGATAAATAATACTTATAAATCACCCCAATCAAATGAATCCTAAGAAACAATGTACACTCGGGAATGCTACAAACTCAAGATAAGACTATCGATAATATGACAGTTAAACCTAGTAACCTTTTAACTGTGGCCAGCATCTGAAATTGTTACTCATAAAATAACTGCTAACAAGGACCATGCAGTTACCAAAAAAATTTGTTCTTTCATATCCTGTCCATTTGTATTAGTGCCGAATAATCAAGGGAACTAACATTTGCAAGCATGTTCTTGCATGCAGGTGGGACTCAAAAATATAAAACTTAGACAAAATGCTGTATTTACTGCTTATTCTAGCAACTCATGGAAGGTAGACAGTTACGCAGTTACATAAAGAACCAGATATGTATAAACACTTGATTAAGTACTTTTCCCAGGCTTGTCATCTTCAAGGTTATGTAGGTGGAAATACATTATCATCAAGGAAAAAAGAGTAATGACAACACTCAAGAGTCATAGAACCAAACCAGAAATACAAAACATGAGACTGAATGTTTATTTCACCAATATTTACAACTGCATAAGGCTAAGCAGACCATCCATAAACTTTATGTGTTCCATCAGAGCTCAGAATCCATCAAACATCAAATATAGACATGAGAACATCTAGATGCCAAAATGAAAGCACAAACATCTACTGGCTGCACTCCAGCTTGTGTGCATCAGAAGTTGAATTTTTCTCAAACTCAGGAAGCAGGAAATTTTTGTTCCATAAGATTCAGTAGATGGAAAAAAAAAGAAATTGAATTTAATTTTAAATCTACAATCAGGAGACTACATATTGTGCATCAAAAAAGAAAACAAAAGATCATGGATCCAACCCATCTCCACAGATTGAACAATTAAGCATGATACATAGAAAGCGCCAGTTTACGTCGAAAACTAATGAAAGCAGTCAAAACATCAAAACTTGGATCACTGATGTCCAACATACAAAATGTCTCTGCTAGCTCGCATGCAAAAATCGAACAATTTGTTTCCAGAATCAAAAAAGAAACCAGCATCAAGCACCTCGAGAAATCTTTCTACCGCTGTCACTCCCTTTTTTTCGGTTTCTGAATCTTCACATAGGGGAAGAAACCAAAAAGGTGGACGACCTGGGGTTTCCATCCCAGTTGCTGAGCACGGCAAAACATGAGGAATGTGTTTGCGAAGTATGAGTTGAATCCCATAAGCACATGCCACCAGGCATGACCCTGTGGGTTCATGTACCAATGTGAAAGTTTCTTACAGAAGACGCGGTCAAACAACCAGCATAGAGTCCCCAAAAATATTGTTGCCACATAGAGTTTGGCCAGCCGCTTAGCTGCAACATCTTTAGTCTGAATGTAGTATTTGTACATCCGAGGAACACAGAGAAGACACAGTACGATGTAGTGCACCTTAAATCCTATTTGAAAACGCACCAGTGAATGGGCCACGGCAAAGGCAGCACCATAGAGGAACAGGAAAGTAGGCATGGTACTCCTATAATGCCAGTCCGGTGAGTAGAGGACATAAAGGTAAAGCAGCATCTCCCATACCATTGGTGTCTCGTCACTCTGTTGTAGTCTGAAGGTAGAGTAAAAGGTCATCAGGTAAATTTAATGATAGAATATCAGCTACTTAGTAATCCAATAAATTATCCAAAAGCTTGGTATAAATAAGCGAAAACGACAGCAAAAACTCAAAATAATGGCCAGCCCAAGGATTTGGCGGTTTGCCATGTTATAAAATCTGTGGGAGTTAAATATGTACATAAAGTCGAAATTTAAGCACCATGCCAGATAGTAAATTTACAACATAGGTGCCCGGATAAGAAAATCGGAGGTTATAAGTCTTATAATTGAGGATCATATGGTGAAGTAGAGGACAATGGAGAGGGAAGATGAAGAGGAAAGGGGACAAGCTAATGCTTAAAACAAGTGTTTGCTGCCACATTGTGAATTCAGTAGGAACATAGGTATCTGAACGGGTCCTTATGATGCAAGTGTCCGTTTGTATAGGGGCATATATTTAATTCTCTGTATAATGATTAGTTTTAGATTCAATATTTAGCAGGCGTTCATATTTAACAAAAAAAATGTTCAATGTGTTGGAATTTAAAAGACAAGAAAACTTGTCAATGAATTGGAATTTAAAAAAAAATAAGCTAGTAAATTTACTAATTTAATCGAAGCTTTATTTCTAAAGTGACAGTGAAAAAAGCCTCCATGGTATTCAAGGCCTACTGACAACTTATTATGTGAAAGGCTCCCTTGTGTGGAAAGGACATATCCTTAGTTATTTAGTGAGACTGCTGCAATAGTGGAGGGTGTACATTTCATTTCCAACACCACTGAGATATCAGATTATACATGTTTAGCATTTTCACACTATTTATCACCCAACACATACCCTTTCTAATATAAAACTCTAAGCACTAGCTGAGGTTTTTAGGTCTGTCATTTTGTTGGCAATGTCATCAGTTAGTATGCCAATACAGATTGTTTTGATGTGCAAATCTGGAATAATGCATGTCCCCATTTGTTTGCTATCGATAAGATTCCAATATTCGAATCCAGTCACCACATTATCCCTCTTGATCCAATCCTATACTTCCCCACTCCCATCATTTCATCCTCCTCTATTAAAACAATATCCAAAATGAAAAAAAAAAAACATATTATACACACACACACATATATCCATCGCCTCATTTGTTTGTAATCAATAAGATTCTGATTGAATCCAGTTGCCACATTCTCCCTCTTGATCCAATCATATACTCCCCCACTCCCGCCATTTCATTCTTCTCTATTAGTAAAACAATACTCAAAATGAATACATATAGAATAATGCATGGCCCCATTTGTCCACTTGTTCCAATCCTATACTCGCCCATTTGTATACTAGTTACACCAAAAAACTACCAAAATGCAGACAGACTAACATTCAGAGGTAATCCATCCATGACTTCATAGTAGACAGTCGAGGCTCAAGAGACATCATTAACCACTTAAAAAGTACCAATATGGAAGCACATAGAAAACAACTAAGTTTTGATAAATTTGAGCAGACCAAATTCGGTAGAAACAACATACCTATGAAAATGAATACTTTCACCAGGAAAATTGCATATCAGCCCTTGCAAACACTTAGTTAAAAGTAGCTGGTTACCAATATTACCCTTGGTCACCACTACTACAAGCCTAAACGAAGTCATCTTCGAATAATGATTTACCGTCCACGTACTCAAAGGAAATAATAACTAATCTGATCTCCCCCGTAACTTCATTTGACTTAATAGCATGTTGATCTCATAAAATAACCTGAAACTGTTTGAGCAAACATGAGCTAAAATATATGTGCGCGTGCATGTGCGTGCATGTTCGTTGACTTAATAGCATGCAGATCTCATAAAATAACCTGAAACTGTTTGAGCAAACATGAGCTAATATGTGTGTGTGTATGTATGTAAGTTCTTTACAATGCCATTTATCACTCGTAAGCATATTGGAACTATTCCTGAAATCTGGGTAGATCATTGATGCTCAAATAGTGATTAAAATAGAAGTTTATGCTAGCCAACAACCTAAAACACCTGAATAGTAAGCAATATTCTCGGTCCATGAAGAAGAAAGGAAATACTACCTTAAGTTCAGAAATTAAGATCTTAAGACCTGTAAAAGAACTTCAATTGACAGGACTAGGCCAGTAGAAGGACCTTAATTGCGAAAATTACGCTATTCATTATCTTCATGAATCACAACATATCCTCTTTTACTTGAGGCACTCTTCTAAAAGCCCTATAGGAAGCCTTATTCCTGGCAGCAACACCTCCCATTTTTATGAATAACCGACTTTACTCAGAGAAAAAAAAATCCTGGTCCGCAACAAACTCATGCAACAACCGTCACCGATTTATGAATGGTATCAGAACTGAAAACAGAAAGCTCAACCATGTCCCCTTCCATACAGTAATTGCATCCAAAGGTTAGCCAACGAATGCTTGACTCATTCAACAATCTCTTGTTCCAATTGACCTATACATCTATTTGATGCATTACCAACTACCAGTTTAGCTCAATCATCCCATAGTAAATGACCATTACCTATCATGCAAAAGAATCTTGTCCATAACCAAGAGTTTTGCACTTAATTACCTGAACTGAGAGCAGGTGAATGAAAACTGGTTCTCAAAAAGAAAAGAATGGGATTACTAGGGAAATTGATGTTGAAGCAAGTTTTCAGAGAGATCTTGAAATGTGTGTGGTATCATAAGTAGAAGTTCCTGGCTACTAAGGTTTTTAGCAAGGGAAAAAATCGCTATCAAAATCAACTAATAGACAATCTAAATTTCCATAGAAGGAAATACTCATCAGTAGTGAAGTTTGACATAATCAAGTCAAAAGCAAATTATAGGTAGGTAATTGCACCAACATATAATATTGAGACGGGTGGAAAGTCAAAAGACAACAAAAGGGAGAAAAGGGAGGTGTATGCTCACAATTTTCCCTATTAACACCTATGTGCAACACAGGGGCCGTCGTGGCATATGAAACAATGAAGACAGAAGTTAATGTGGAAGCAAAAGTCATTGCCATGTCGTGATGCATGGCACAAAATGGGGCCCTGCTTGGGCCCAGGTCAAACAAGGGCTAAGGTAATGCTTGTCTGGAGTCGGACGCACATTTGAGACAACATTCAAACCCTGGACTCAACCTGGTTCAGAAGCTCAGCCAAAATTATCCATTATTTCAACCTCGAGAGCCCTTATAAACAGCAAACACCAAATCTATAAATTATTACCCATGCATGTATAAAGCAGGATAGGTAGCTTCTTTTCTTTCAGCAACTGGAACTTCAGAAAAATTTTACAAAGTAAATACTGAAACTAAGAATAGAGGTATCAATGCCAACAGAACTATATCACCCCAGCTGCATCATGTTGAGGCTTCACCAGCAAAATACCTTCCTTGCTCCCTCCAGCCGGGCCAACATAGCTTGGGGATAATATATTAGTTCGTATTGTTCCACCCTGTAGCTGTGGAAGGTCTGATATCATGTGAACTTGAATGAAATTCATAAATAACAGAAGCAATGTATGCAGGCTGATACATAGCAAGCTAGAGATAATTTTCTACGTTTATGTCAGCCAAAAAGCAAACAGCTCTATTTATAATCTTTTCTTTGCCTGTTAGATGTGTCAGAACATTTATGTGTAGGAACATCTTTTTTCCCCTGGATTATTAAGAATTCTATTAAGAGTTTAAAGGGATGCTAATAAAATTAGAGGACATAGACATAAGAAGATAAATGCAAATATGAACAGAATGATCTATGGAAATAACAAAAGAATATTGCAAAATACTGATCTACCAGGATAAGGAGCTTACACATGCTGTAATGTGGCATGAAATATCATGCTCCCGATGGCAAGAATCATGTTGGATATATGAAGAACACTAAATCTTTTCTCAAAGCGTTGTCGTAAGGCATTTATAAGTCCAACGAGTGCCAAAAGTATGCACGGCGCATTGGATATAGTGTTGTAAAATTCTGCAATATATGACGAATGGGTATAGTTTTTCTCACACAACTCAACAGTGGATGTTACTGGACCCCAGAAACTTGATACCACTGAATCTGCCATTTCTCTATTAATATGTACCGAATTTCAAATTCACATAATGAACGAGCTCCACACACAAAAGTACTGGTGCTAAATCATATGGTTGGCAACCAGACGCACCTGCAGAGCATAAGTAATTGTCCCATAAGCATTCATATAAGAGCACCAATAGTAAACTTAATTTACATTAGATTAAAATATTTATGACAAAATAAAACAAAGAAGATATCTATATCCCAAATCCAATCATAACATGTTCAAGTCCCGGTCCAAAAAAGTCTATTTATAGTTTCTAGCACATCCAAAGAAGTGAGCCTGAAAGCAATCCATAAAACAGATATCCAAATCTCTAGTTGTGGACCCAAAAGTCTATGGTTGTAACCTTACATGATTGAAGTATTTCAATACCTCCTAGCGTGCATCAGGATCTATCTTACAAAGATGAATTAAACGATCCCAAGGGAGAGATTTCAAGGACCAACTGGGATTCAAAACCACTGGTCAATGCATACCGCTAACTAGGAAGAGATTTCTCGCCCTAACTCTACCCTCCTGTAGATCCCCCATGGTCTCAATTATATTATTTTTAACAACTTTCTGATATTAATAGATTTTTTCATAAGCAGTAAATAATAATTTGAAACCAACAGGAGAAACAAAGCTCAGACAATATGCCATGATCCCATTCCATATTAAATTAGAAGAAAATTACCAGAGGACCACAAAAGGAAAATGGAAATAAAAAAAGACTATAAAACAATAGAATTCTTTTAGCAGAGAGCAAGCCTCCTCAAATCAAAATGATTATATAGATTAATGTTTACCCATACAAATTCAGCCTCCAAAACTAAAGTTTTATAAAAATTTCTTCCATCATCCCAAACTTCAGAGCCAACTATGTGGAAAAATGCTCAAGTTTCTTACTATCGTTGTCATGAGACATCAAAGAATTTAAATGCATAATCGAAGGCCCTAGATCAACCAATTGAGAAGAAGAGACTTTGAACAACTGCAAAATTAACAGCATGACAACCAAGCCAAAGTATAAATTAATATTAAGTAAACTACATCCCAATACTACACTTATTTCATGTTTTGTCCCCCTTTGAACAGAATTCATAATGGGTACTTTCCTGAATTACTACTCAAACAAAGGTTTCAAACTTAAGTGACACCCAAAGCTTTCTTCTTCAACAGCGAACTTGAAAGGTAAAAAAGGTATCATATGCCCCATAATAGGATAAAGAGTACAATATATATATTCTTATTAATAAGCCATCTACATACCACCCCAAAATTTCTATCCAAAATAACCATAACAAGCAATTAAGAAAGTTGGTCAACTTCTTTGAAGGCTATCCTCATCATAAAGACTATCAGATCCTTTAAGCCCATAAGTCGAGCAATAAAGACAATTTCTATCAAACCAAAACTCCAAAATATTTAAGCCTCATGGTTACATCCTCTTTTCCACACCGGTTCTCGATGCTATAATACATTAATACATGGTTTGCCGTACCAGTCGGCACTAATGCGTAACAATCATACCATACCAGTACCAAACTAGCATGTAGTATAGAGGATGTACCGAGTGTCGGTACGCCGAACTGACCCCCATACCCGATATATTGATACAGTAACAGGATGGCACCTATACGAGGTCTGGTAACAAGACAGTGAACCTTACATTGATGAATCCCAAGAACTAGAAGAAGACCACCATAAACACTTCTCAGAGCCAGTAATCAAGCAAAAAACCTAATCTAAATCACATGCACTAATTCTATTTCTCAGCCTCATACTTACACTCCCTTTCCAACAAAAACCCTCTCTGCTTCAATGCTTGATAAATCTAAAACAATTCAATTTCCCTCAAATCATGCACTAAAATATTTTTATTGAAAAAAAAAACAAGAATCGTTCCAAAAAACCACAATTCGGTTACTATGAAATGCAATGGTTGAGAACTAGGGGGGTTGAGATGAGACCTAAATAGGTACACATCACAAATTAAAATAAAAAAAAATAAGGAAACAAATAGAGAATTCTGATATGAAACAGGATTTTAGGGCTTTTGCAAGAGATAGCATACCTTGACAAGATGGCTCGGAGGATTAAAAGAAAGAGTTCTAGGGGACCAGCTAGGGTAACGTATCAATGATTCAATGACAAAAATTACTAGGATGTTTAACAGTAAGCATTGATCACATGAAGAACACGTGAGATTGGACAATGCAAGCTTGGATACAGAGAACATGAGTATCGGATGTATGACTAGATCTAAAGGTAGTAGGACCAATACGTATCCAGGAAAGTAGGTGAATTGGACTTTAGTTTCTCCAACCTGATCTGAACTTGGAAAGAAACTTGCCACCGCCTAGTTTGCTTCCAAACATAGATGACAGCTGCAAGTGGTTTGGGTTGGATCTGGCCATAGCTTAACACAAACCCGACATACTGAAAATCTTACAATATTTTCAGGCCAGCCTGTTTTCTGCACATCTCCAATAACAACCATTATAAGCCATTATAACAGGGGAAAAAATAGCAGCAGTACTCGACAAATTAATGGTAAACATAAATTAATGTTAGTTGGTCATAACATACATACATACAATGGCGACCACTTTACATATTAGAGTGCTATAAGGTATAATGTCATTGGTCAAAATTGCATCACATCCCCATAATGCAAACTATCATGTATGATAATTTACCCTTCAAGATTTCATCTAAAGTTTTGATGAAGTAAATTTCTAACCAAATAGAAATAATAATCATGATTTCCATGAATAAAAGCATGGTGCTTACCATCATGAGTTCAGAAGGGATATCACCAAGCAACAACCATATCAAAAAAGGATAGAAACAAAGGAGACACGGCAAGCCCTAGTTTCAGAACTCGAAATCTAAATACCAGTCAATAAAGTTGAAACCCAATTTCTTTAACAGAAGACCTAAACATACGAAAAGGCACTAGCTTTGCTCCGCTGTCCGAGTTCCAATAGGACACGACTTATAACACTGAATCCAGTGAGCTAAGTCTCAAGAACTTCCACGAGAAAGAATCAATACGGGAACAAGCATTCTCTCTTCTTTCAAACCACCCATAAGGTGTTTGTCTCGTACTAGCAATCAAATCCACAGCTATGCTCTAACGCTCAAAATTCAAAGAATTTTCCATTCAATTTTTTTTTGGTGAAAACTATCTTCCTTAGATCCCACCTTCAATTCCCACTGATCCCACGACCAGCTCCATCAAATGGAAAGAAAAAACACTCATTGCAGGGATGATATCTATAACCCTATCTAATCGTTGCAATGTTCTCTTCTTTTCTCATAATCCGAGAGAGAAAGAGAGATACCTGGTTTGAGACCGGCCTTGAGCTCTCGTGGCGTCACCTGGATGTCTTCCGAGAACCCTAGCGGCCGATGGGAATCGCGGAGCCTGGGGGCGAAGTAAAGGGTTGTTTTATAGTACGCGGAAAGCGGACGGTTTTTCCTTAACCGGTTGGACTCCATGATCGGCTCGAGGGGTTGTCCGCGGAATTAAATGGCTCTATCTTGAGCCGTATACCTCGGCGGTCGGGGACTCAACCGGTTTAATTGGCCGGTCCGGTCGAAAGCAAAACACTCGAAAAGGCCGGAGCCATTGGAGGTCCGCTCAAAATTCTTGTCGAGCCTTTCTTCTTCCCAGCCCGAGTTCGGATTTCGGAACGGTTGATCCGCACTGTATGCATTCCTTCTCTTCTTCCCAGCCCGAGTTCGTATTTCCCTTCTCTGATCCACCGATCCGCGCTGTATGCATTCCTTCTCCTTATTTTCTTCTTTGGCTTGGAAAATAAAAATCGAATCCATGCATGGTTGGATCGGTCCTCACAGTTTGGAGATAAAATTCTTTGTGGCATAAATAATTATCTAGGTCATTTGATATGGTCATTGTGTTATTCTTTTCGATCTGGGAGAATAGTCTATCTCTTTTCTTTATGCTTAAATTTTAATTGCTTATTCTTCTGGATCGAATTGGTCCTGATGAAGTTGGAGGGATTAGGGGCAGATGGCTGTGATGGCTTGGATTTTATTACTAAAGTGGACCTGAGAAATGGATCTGGAGCAAAGGATATGTGAAGAGGGAAGTAAAATAGGGGGAAAAAGTTTGTTCCCACTAAGAAAAGTAGATAACATATAAAAAGGTGAGAGGAAGAGGGAATGTTCATATTTCTGTTTGACTAAAGCAAGATCGAGTTGATAGTTGTGCATGATTATCGATTCGAGTTTAATAGAATTCATAACTATATCATTGAAAACCAGCTACATGCATGCATGGGCGCATTCATGAGTGTTGAGTTGGCTATTCTTGATGATTGCCTCATCCAAGATCTGCAAAGTAGCTGATAGGCAAATGAGTAATGTTGGAGGTCATTTGTAGAGTATAATTTTTTGATCCCACTGGTGCATGTTTTCTGAGGTTTCTGTGAATCATTAGTTGCAGTGAGTAACTTTTTCTCTACCCATATATAGGCCACTGCTACTAAATTATAAAGACCACTACAAAGCACAAAATGATTGAGGGCTTGGAATAAGATGCTTAGCCTCCTTTGTTTCGATTCCATCAAAGTTTTCTGGTATTCTTGAGATGTTGCAAGTTATATAGAATGTGCTACATTTGTCACTCTGGAATGGAATCCAAAGATAAGATGTTCTATTAATTATTCTGTAAAACTTGGAAATTTTTTTCTAATTATAGTAAGTGGAGCATGAAGCGAGATTCTTCTATAAAAAATTCTAGTTTTAAAGGAGGATGGCCACTTACGCAAAGAAAAAAGGAGGATGTGGCCCTTGAGGGTAATAATGGTGATGAGCTTGTTGCTTACTTCTATAAAAAATTCTAGTATTAAAGGAGGATGGCCACTTACCCAAAGAAAAAAAGGAGGATGTGGTTCTTTAGGGTAATAATGGTGAAGAGCTTGTTGCTTATAGTTTAGGGTAATAGGGGGCATGCCTAGTCAAAAGCACCAAATCAGTGGCCAAGCAGTGGCACATGGACCTGTATTTTGTCCTGTTTAGTTGAATATGTTTCTTTTGGAGAATCTGGTCTTTTACAAAATTGCACAGTAAAGAAGTCCTGTTGCTTATGGTATATTTTGGTGATCAATGATCATAATGCCAAGTCAAGCAAGCAAGGACATCAGCATTAGTCTTGTAGCACTTAAATTTTAGTTTGTTTCATCAAGTTGATACTTGTTTGAAGAATGTAGCCGTTTAAGGGTGTTGGTAATAGAGTAGGATTGTTGGTTAGCTTCATAATTAACTGTAATGGCGTGTATGATGGATGACCAATATAAGCAGGCATCAACTAGCACTTGAATAAGTAATCAGGCCTAAGAATATGAGAGCAATTGATCCTTGTACCAAGATTACAGAAATTGGTGACTATGACATTTCGGGGCCATGAACAAGAACATATGAAAGCGTGACAGTAATAATAACTTCTAGGACATCCAGTGATGATCCCCATTGTCACATGGATCCACAGTGAATATAACCCCAAGTGGTAGTTATTTTGATAGCAATTTATTTTATGCCATACTCAAGCTGCAAGCCTTTTCCAGCAACATGGGTTCATTGTTTGTATCAAAATATGGTATTAGTATGTTATAAGCAACTCTTAATGATTTTCTATATTGGTGCCAAAGTCCTGGCAGATACAATTTTAGGCAGGAAAGATCCTGTCTTGAATGGCAGATGACAAATCAGCAAGAAGGGAATTCTTGCTTATTGCTTGTATGCTATGCAACCAGGGGCGAACTGCATAATTTGATAAAGTTAGAAGAAGGCAAGATTTATTTCAAGAAGCTGCTTTCTCCTTGCGGCACAGATTCTTGGCCAAAGAGCCAAGATATTATAATGCCTCTGTGGAACTAGTCATTTTTGCTAAACAAAATTCTGCTATTGCTTCCTTCTCTGTCAATGTTATTGCATTCATGGTATTGGAACCATATGAGTAAACTTGTAGACTCGGTTTTAATTTATTCTTCTAAATTGAATAGGAATTAATGTTGCATTCTTTGGAATCTTGTAATCAAGCTATGCACAGAACTGTAATGCATGTTTCCTGATGTTATCTTGGATTGATTCAAATATAGGGTGGGTGGTCTTGTTGTTGAAAGATGAATGCTGAACTAGAAAATAACTTTACTGGAGTCAACTAATATAGACTATTGTCAAATGCTTGATCTTTAATCAATACTATAGAGTCTGCATGCTAGTACTGAATATGTACATAAACAACATTTTGATACCAAGATGCTAATAAAATTATGTAGTCTGTCTGTTGTTTAAAAGAAGAATAATAACAGAGGCAGCAAAAGCGGTGGACTTTGGGTTGTCAAAAACTAGGATTTATCTTGAACTTCTTGTCCTGACCAAAAAGTTTTGATTTCCCAGATTACTCTTCCAGAAGAGCTCCTGATATTAAAAGCGCCTGAGAAGTTTAAATTCCTTTTCTTCTCATAGTAGTTTAGTACTTTTGCTTCGCGCTATCATTAAATATAGCCATATTTCTCTTTGTTTTCAAATACCTTACTAAAGGAAACAATTGTTACATTACTACTGAAGTGGTAGTTTGATACATGTGTTTGAGGTTGAAGTATTGATTCGATGTGTTTTGCTGAGATCTGCCCAGAACTAGCAGAAATTTTCAGTTTCGGTCAATTTCCACTGGTTTCTGCAGTTTCGGTAAAAATGACCAACACTGATTTTTTTTCTTTTGTTTTTTTCTCTTTTCTCGCTTACCAAGCAAACATTAAATATATATATATATATATATTTAATGTTTGCTTGTTTTTCTAAAATTTGTCAATATTATTTAATACCACATAAATTTAAGGTTCTAATAGTCTATTCTAAATATTATTAAAATGAGATAGTGAAATAAAATGGTTTTTTTATTTGGACGGGCCTTTTTCCTTGCTTAGATAGGTTATTCAA
Organism: Phoenix dactylifera; assembly: GCF_051530095.1. Taxonomy (NCBI): domain Eukaryota; kingdom Viridiplantae; phylum Streptophyta; class Magnoliopsida; order Arecales; family Arecaceae; genus Phoenix; species Phoenix dactylifera. Next base: position 12,954,564 of record NC_143206.1, on the reverse strand, counting down.
GGGATCTAGAAGGAAACATGCTTAAATAGATTTTTTTGATTAGATGCATTACTAAAATGGAATAGAATGAAATATGCTAAGAGAAAAGTTTAATTAAATGAAAAAATAGGGAAAATTATGAGAAATTGTAAAAATAAAAAATAATAATACTCTTAAAGCATTAAACTTTAAAACAATTTAGTTTCAATCTGAAACTATTCAAACTGCACAAGTTATGATCCCAGATAACTTAAAATGCAATAAATGATATGAAATAATTTTTCTTGTTTTTTCTTAACTTTTCTACTTTTTTGACTTTTTTCTTTTTTGTTCACCAAAATTCTGAAACTTGGAATGAAGTTGCCAAAACCATCGAAACAATGGATATGAAAACTCTTCTTAGAGGACCAAAACTAAAACTGACACCCGGGTTTTAAAACCTTGGTTTTGTTCCTACCAGAAAACCCATTACTTCCTTGGATTGTCCTAAAACAAGCAGTTCTACAGGATCTGGCTTAGTAGCTGTTTTATGTAAGTAGACATATATGCTGCGATAGTCATGTCCATTCACCAAAGTTTGATGAACGTAGGTTTTTTTTCTTTACTTTTAGTAGATAAACGAGCATCATTAGCTTGAAGATTGGTATTTTTCTGACATCAAAACAAGCATCATTAGTGATTGCATTCACAGACATCTGAAAACGCTGGATGCGACTAACTGATTGCAATACCATAGGGAAATATGGTGCAGTTAACTGTAAAAAATGAAGTCTGTCTTGGTTTATATTATATTGTAAATTCGTGTGGATTAGAGATGATCAGTTTCAGAGTAGTACGATATACTCTCATTGTCTTATCAATATCTATTGCACTTTCCCACTTTCAGTTTGTACAACCTGCCACAAGATATTTGGGCACCATTTGCACCTTTCATTTGGGTCCAAACATAGAGAATGCTTCCTTTTGGTTAGTGAGAGTGCAAAATATTCAAATCTTGGAGTCCCAGCTTCTCATTTGGAACTACTGACTTTTGAGTGAATATGGACTTGAATTTTTTTTTAAAAAAAATTGATTCTCGATTCTTTTTCTCTTTCTTGATGAGGTAAAAATTGGCTCGTTAAGGATTTGTGAGTATTGATAGCTAATTTATCCAACCTCAAATTTTCCACTTAATTAAGACCTAGAGTTGTCAGCGTTCATGAACTCTCACCCCAGGTTGAGGGGTTATAGCTTGTTAGCAGTTACAGTTGTCCCTAAAAGATTCAATACCCACAAATTGACCTTCTTTCTGGCAAAAGTTTCAATTTTGCTCTAAATTTTATATTGAGCATATTACTTCTCAAACCGTAAGACCATCTTTAGTTTCTCTTTTCAAGGCCATGCTCATATGATGTTCTGACATTTATTTGTCCTTTACTAATTCTGAGGTCTGTAGTTCCCTCTAAAATATAATGCAGGTCTGGTGTATAATTCTACATGGATAAATGTTCATCCTCTCTCATAATGCCTTGGCCTCTTGTTTTCATATCTGTTTAGGGTTTCCTCGGATTCTTTGCGACCTGTTGTTTTTTTCTCTGGTGAAGCCTCGGTAGGCTTTAACAACTGCTGGACTGGTGCATAAGGAAGAAGGCAATGTGATACTTAAATCACCTCATGAAGTAACTCAAATTCTTTCATAACCTCCAATTATCACAATATTCTTTCATAAAATTAGTGCAAATAGATAGGGATGGCTCTCATCGCATTCTTTATTCGGCCTCAAACCTTGGAGGCCTCAATAGTAAATAGAGTTGCATGTTATGATTGGATTTAGGGAAAGCCTCTCACACAAAGAAATACAGAGGAGTGATCTTTATAACTTAATTCAAATGAATGGATGCTTCATTATTATCAGTCTTGGCTTCGCATATAGTTCAGACCAACCGATGGATGAAGGTGGCGTACACAAATACCAAGTAGCCTTTCTCATCTCTTTAAGAGCCCTGCAGGATTATGCCACATACGAATCGTGCATGTTTTGTCGGAAATGCACGACCCACTGAAACGGGCTTTGGTAATTTAATATTCAATTATGAATGTATCACACGAAATCTTAAGATATACTGCAAACTATGCTTGGAGTTTGGACAATCAATACAATGAAACCTCATGGTTTCCTATTTTAGCGTGCTGTTTTCGTATTTGGAAGCATATTTGGTGTAAAATGTTCTTGATGCGTGCCTTCCTCATGCAAGTGAGGATTAAAAAAAAAAAATTACCCACAAGGAATTAACCATCAGATTCTTAATGAGATTCCTTTTTTGATACGACGGCGACTCACATTGATCTTGCATGAGTACGACCAATAAAGTCAAGAAAAAAAATTGACGAAGTAGAAGAGGAATAGTCTCGTGATTCTCTCAAAAGACCTCATCTGAATGTTGGGCAGAAAATGAGGCGTTCTAATTAGCAATCTTGTTTGTCTTCCGGTAGACATGAGTGGCCCAGAATGTGTCACATCCTTTCGATAACCCATGTAAGTCCCGTAGCAACAGTTGTCCGTCATCATTTCTGTACTGGCCTTGAATCTATTTGATCACCGTAGTAGAATTTTCTTTCTAAGTAGTTTTTAGCTATGCTCCGATGATAGTTGTATCGAAGATGCTTCGTCTCCATGCTGTCAAAATTTACCGTAATGATATGATTGGTGGCTATGTGAAAAAAAGAAAAAAAAAGAAAATATTTTCTATTGAAAATAAAATATAGTAATGCTGATTATTCTGGTTGTCTAGTCAATGATTAGAATTTTGAGACCTGCATGCCCACAAGTAATAAATTTTTAGATTTAATAGGTTTTTCAAGTAAACAAGCTTTCCATAATTTAACAAGCAGCCAACCAAACATATCGGTAAAGGGAAACATATACATCAAATATCAAAAAAGGTCATTACATGAAAGTTTGTTCATAAAATATGTAGTTTGGATATGTGTCTGTAGCACCATTATTTTTGCCTGGGTTTTGGAATTTGGCACCAAAAACTATAGTGGATGCGATCTTAGTTACATTAATTTTTAGCTGGTGCACCCTAGAATAAAGCAATCCATGAATTAGGGGTAGCAATGGTTGACTATTCAATCTATATAACTTGATTCAACCCATTGTAGAATTGGTTAGGTTATCCATTTAATAAAATAATCAGGATCTTAGGTTTGGCCCGAGAAAAAGAAAGGTAGGAACGTTTTCCGTGAAAAAAATTAGAATAAAACATTTGATATTTCCAGATAAAAGTTGCGGTAGAGACCCTGTCTATATCATAAAATGAGGACACTATCGCACGAAGATCAGATGCCAGGGTTTTTTTTGGTACAAGTGGCTCACATCCGCAGCTAACAAAATTAGAAAACAAAAAGCTACATTAAGATTCTAGTACAGACTCACTATCCTACCAGACAAACCCACCAAAGTGATGAACTGCAAAGCCAGCTCGCATAGCAGATACCCTCTTATAGAGGATAAAGGTTTGAAACCGGCCTGAGAGGGACAAGAGATATCTGATTGAAATAGACCCGATGTCATACAAGCTGGGCACAACCTGACGCCAACCCTTAACAAAGAAAAAAAAAGAATAAAACCACATCAACCACTAAATGTTGCCAAACCTCCGAAAAAAGGGGAAAAATAATGGAGATAACACCTAACTAATGCATTGAATTCGTCGAAAAAAATATTAATTTCAGATTCCATGGATTAAAAACGGTTCAAATGAACAAGCAAACGCAGATAAAATAGAGAACAAATATTCTGCTACATTAAACCACGAATGGCATCAGATTGTAATTGTTAATAGTCGACGAATCGTAGAGAAAATGGAGCAAGACTCTCGGTGCCGGATTTTTTTTTTTTTTTGGTTCAGTGCTGAGACTTTGGCTTCAGGAGCATCGCCCGCAGCTCTGCCGGGTCGATCTCCGCCGCACGGTTCGCCGGCCGGTAGTACCCGGTGACCGGATCCGGCACCCAAGACGACGACGGTGCCGCCGCCGGCTCCAAACCCCCGTCTCTCTTCATCGCCGCCGCCGCCTTCTCCTCCACCACCGTCCTGCTCCTCCTCCCCGCTACCGCGGCTGCCGCACTAGAATAACCCCTCCTGGAAGAAAACAGATCAGGACCGTCAGATCAAGAAAGGGTTCAATGATTGACCGATAGATCGGGGGCGTTGAGATTCGTACCTGCTGGCGAGGAGGGCGATGCCGTCGGAGAGAGCCGCCACGATGGTGGCGTTGGAGAGAGCGCGAGCCATCTGATCTCGATCGGAGGGCTGAGATCTACTATCTAACGCTGCGAAGAAAAAGAAAAAGAAGAAGTTTTTCTTTCTTTCTCTTCGCAGCGGCCAAGGAAACGGCTCGCCGCCTCTCTCTGACTCTCTTCAATGGTTCTCCGGAGTGGGAAAGCGAAGTAGGGAAATGCGAGTATTTATAGAGGCCAGGAGAAGGCGGAACCGGCGGAGGAAACGGAGAGAAAGGTTTGACTCGGTCAACCCAGATGGTACGAGGGCCGGTGAAAGAGGAATGTTTCAACTGACTCTTGGGTTGTCCAGGAGCTGTATCTTCTCTGGAGGCCACTTGATTAGGGATGGGTCTGCTTAGCTTAACCTCATCCTCATCATCCAATTAGGAGACACTCTGGCTTAAAATTTCTTAGTTTCAATGTTTTAGTTAGGTCTTGGATGATCGAAATCCTGCTCGGACGGCGATCAAAATCCATTAGTGCTTGGAGGTAATTGAAATATATCAGTTATGCTGAATAATTAGAAATTTATTCAATGTATTCTAATTGGTTTCTTTGAATCCTTCGATTTTCCGTAATACTTATTCAATTAGATTTCGACTAGAGCCTATACATGGTAACGGGAATAAAAAAAAAATGTTGGATTTCTGTACTCTCTAATTTGAGATTGATATTTTTTGGATTCTAATTATCTAAAGGATTTTGGCCGGTTGGACATTTTTATTTGCTTTTAGCTGATTCATTTAGATCTAGGCCCAATTCAAACTAAAAGTCTAAAACTACTTGTTAATTTGGTGTTGTTATATCCTGCCCTGCCCGATCCATATATTAAATGGGTTAAATTTGTCAGAGATCTAAAATATGTATCCAACCCAATTAATAAACAGGTTAAATCGGTCAATCTGTTTACAATCCGAATCTATTTAGGCCAAATCCAAACCAATTTATGGCAGGTCGAACACGGGTCGGATTGGCGGATCGGATCTTATTTTGCCACCCCTAATCGTAAGGTCGGAACTGGTTGACCTTGACTCAATCCTGATGCAGCCCACTTGCATATTCTATTTTCAGGTGTAATCAGGGTAATGATCCATGGGATTCATTTAATTTGTCGGCACCACGAATCTCATTAAGTTCCATATGGATTTTCCAAAAGGGCAAGCTAAAAAGCTTCACCTAGCACCTTCATGGAAGAAAGACTAGTTCATATCAGTCCCCTTCATCAAATTGCACTCGATTGTTCTTCTTTTAATTTTTTTTAAAGGAACTAATAGGCAAATTCTATAAGTTAGTGAATGAAGACCGAACAAGGGCGGAGGGCTAGGCTTCCAAAGAAGTCAATTACCAACAAATTAATACCAAAATTTCACATTCAAGCGCAGAACTTACTATTGATTGATTCCAGATCAGTTATATAATAGAACGGAAAACAAGCAAAATAAACGCCAATGATTCAAGATTTCGATAATTTTTTTGCTAAGCCAGGCAGGTCAGACTATCTGTGTCCGAACACACCTAATAAAATCAGAAAACAGAATGTCACGAAATGTCCTAGGCAAATCCTCTCTCCAGGTCCATAGGTTGCCACCGGAGTGATTGGTTGCATAACCAGCCACTCAGTCCGCAGTACTGTTAGCCTTCCGGAAAACGTGCTTTGTCCGAAAGGCCATTCCGTCCCCGCTCATCGACCAAATGTTCCGAAGTAGAGGGTGGTCCCTACCCCGGCCACTCGGACCTCCCTGGATCCAGCCTATCACTGTGATTGAGTCACCCTCCAAAATAATGGAGCTGGCCTGCAAAACCTGGTGAGCATAGCGAATGCCTGCCCAAGCCGATGCAGCTCAGCTCCAGAAACTATGGTATCCGACAGCTGACAACTGCTAGCCGCCGCCACCCTCGAGCACGAGTTCCTAATCACGAAGCCCACGCCTCCTCTGTACCCTCCATCTAGTATTGATCCATCAAAGTTTATTTGAAAAAGTTCGGAGGTGGGGGCTCCTAGATGAAAAACACCATCCGTGGCGCAACCTAAGCATAATGAGTCCCAAATATTCCGAGCTATCAAAGGTCCGCCAACAGGGGTAACCCCGAAAAAGATAGTGCACTGGACTAAGCGGTAAAAATTAAGACATGAAACTATTACACTTTACTAGTTATCCAACTGATCCCGTAGCTTCCATTTATTTTCGTTAGTTTAGAACTACTTAGTTTTGTCTCATTAACCATGGCTAAACGCGTGTTTGAGCAAGGCTTTGTTACGTGCCAGATGGAATTGAACATGCTGCTTCCAAGTAAGCTTAAGATGTTCATGAATAGCTTGTGTTGTGATTCAAATCTGGCCCGAGGGTGACCACGCCGGTGGAGCCGAGGGAGCTGCCGATGCTAGAAAGGGGAAGACAAGAGCCACCTCCTGAGCGACGGCCGCGGACCTGTACAAAGCTTCACCGGTGTTCCCAGTGAGGACCCTCCGACGATCAAGTTAGAGTGGGTAAATTTGGTCCAGCCAAAAAAGATCTCTTAGAAATTACCTGACCTCGTATTTATAGCCTTGGTGGAGTGGCCCAGGTGACGAAGGTACTGTTAGTCCCCATTATGAGGGGGCATGGCTCTGAGCCGGATGGCGCACAGCTCAGGTTGGCTGGTGACGTGCGGTACAGCCCGTTCTTGAGAACAGTAGAGCATTGACAGTCATAGCAGGGTATGGCCGGAGTAGTCAAGGTGTCGTCTGACTGCTGTTGGCCGGTTATGGAGACATGACACGGCAGTGTGGTGGAGTACGGCCATGTAGGTGGGCATAAGCCTGCACATGGGTGCAGTCGTTGATGAAGCCGAGCTCATTAAATAGTCGCGTCATGCGTTTGACGAGGTCGGCTTGGCGGATACTGGGAATAGCTCGGTTTTCCGGATTCTGAGGTGTGCTTGAGAGAGCGCTCCGAGTTCGAGGGTCGGAGCGTATGCTGCGTATCGCTAGGGTTGGCGCCCCAAGCTTAGCCGGAGCAGGTCGGCGATTGTCCGGAGGTACCCCGAACGTGGTTGGAGGGTCGGCGAATGTCTGAAGTTGGTGAAGCTTTCGGAAATATCCATTTTTTCCTCTATCAGTTTGTATATTGGAGAGATCATCCTTCCACGTACAAAGTTTTCTGGATTCATTTTCAGTGGTGGTGCGTGTGCCAGTATCCAGATCAAAGGTTATGTAGGGTGAAAATAGATGCATGAAACCACCAAGCTTGCTCTGGGGGTATCACCCGCTTACTCTGAGCAAAGAGTACAAGTACCGTTTTGATCGTGCCAAAAATTAAAAAATAATTTTGTTCTTTTTTTCCTTCTATTTTTTTATTATAAAAAGAAGATGAAATAATTACAATGGACCTAATTGGTAATAGTTAGAACAATGCAAATAAACTATGCAGCTTTAATTTCTCTTATTTTAAAAAGAGAATAGCCTATTCTTTTGCACCTCACATGGGTTTTATAATTATGGAAATTGGTTCTATAACCGAACCTGATTGGTGCTAATTAAAATCTTTCACATAAACATCAATAGTCCTACATATCTACATATACCATGGAGCAGCATGTAGTTCCTGTCTGTTCTTTCTTGTTAACAAGTGGACCTCAAATCATCAAGTGAAACACCAGTAACGTAGATAGAACACCGACTCAAACAGCTTGAGAAACATATAAAACACAAAAGCAAGAGGCTCCAACTTGTGACTTAATAGGTACAACACATCAACCTAATCCACATAACCACATTCTCACACTACTCCCACACCCTGCCTTAGAAAACACAAAAGGAACGAACGCTAGAACCACTCAAGACACAAACAACACCCACATAGCCCCCTCACTCTTTATTTACATTGACACACCACCCAACCCTATCCACCCAGCATCTAAATTACATGCTTCTACTTCAATGCTTCTCTTTCACTCTCCGGTCCTTGGTTGCTCTCTCTCTATCTTGGTTGTAGTGGATGCTGGGTCTAACAGCAAAAGAAAGGATAGGGATAGGAGCACGGTCGAGTTCACACCTCGTAAGGAGGAGCAGGATTCCGTGGTCCGACACCGGCCATTCCTCCTCTCTCGTATGCATCAGACGATGATTTCCTTCTAAACCGGTTCCATTCTCTTCCTCCTCCTAGTTGTAACCAAATAATTCTTGGTTAAACTTCAAGGTATATAGTCGAGTTCAAGAATAATGTCACCTTATATAAGGTTACATGTGGAGTTGCATGAACTCTGGGTCCAGTGATATATTTATTGTTTACCAAAAAATATATATATATTTAATACATTTATACAAATAAAATGAGCAACATAAAGCTGAATTAGCTCGATAAAATCATGCTTTTATTTTTTATAACATGTTTAGGCCTTTTTTTATTTTTTTTAATAACATCATACTTAGGCTAGAGCTCTAGGACTCGTTTAGCCTTAAGACTCATTTAGCTCCCGAGAAGAATTTTTTCTCACCAGATTATTTTTTCTAAAAAGTTGATTTCTACTTAAGAAAATGGTTTTGGCATATTTGATTGACCATAAGAAAGTGATACATTCTAAAATGACTTATATCTAGTTGGGTATCTATTTTTATAAAAAAAATGTGTGAAATATTTGTTATACTCTTAATAAAGGAAAAAAATCTTAATTTCCAACTGGTGGGGAAGTAGTTTTTTCATGTCCTTCATAAATTTTTTCTTTTCCAAAAAAGATAGAAATCTTATTTTCATATTGCTTTCCTATCCCTTCTCTTTAAAAACTCTAATCAAATAAAAAAAAATTCTTTATTTTCTCATTAACCATATATTTTTTTTCTATTTTCACAAACCAAACGACTCCCTAGTGATTATCAACATATCATTTAGGGCTAAGATAAAAAGTCTCGGTGAGAATGGGAATGGAGGCATGGAATGGAGACACGCTCGAACAGAGGTTGTATCTTTGGCACGAAAAAAAGATTCACCTTTCTTTGCACGTATCTATTATTGGATCGTATATTAATTTTTTAAAACTTATGCATGATGCGATCCAATGGTCGATACCGCAAAAGAAAGGTAAATCATTCTTCCACACCAAAGATATAACCCGAATCCGTTGGCCCATAACTACCAAAACACCCAAATCACCCCTGCCATCCAAAGGGCATATGCGTTAATGCATCATGGAAAACACCCTCCCGTTTCTCCAAAATTACCAACCAATACCACCACTACATTATTGGACCTCAGACTTCCAGTCCTCACCGGAAAACGGAGACACCGGAGGCGTCGATCCCGACGGGGATAGCGGCGGCGTCGCGTTCCCCGGTGACGGGCACCCCGTCGGCCTCTTTATCATTATACTCCGCGTCACCCTTGGCGCCTCGTCGCCCTCAAATTTCCCGCTTCCCCCTTCTTTCGCCTCCTCTGCCACACAACAAAAGCCCGATCTCAGCCGTCCGATCGTCGATAATCCCCTAAGATCCAAGCACATCAGAGTTAAAGAAAGCATAAAGATAGAGCGCACCTTTGCCGGGGCTCGGCCGGAAGGCGAAGGTGGAATGCTTCCGGAGCTTGCTGAGGCCGGTCTCCGGCCGTGGCCCGGCGACGGTGTCGTCCCAGAGCTTGTCAAGAAGACCCATGGACTTCGAGAGAAGATTGGATCTGGCCGGCAGGAGAGAAGACAGCGCGAGATATCGAGAAAGCGATATTTATGGAAGGGAGTGGAGGCGTTAAGGGTCGAGCAGTTCGGGGTTGGATGGAAGGATCTGCACCGTCGATGTAGATCAGGATGGTGTCGTGGCGGGTGGAGCCCACGACGATTAGATAAGATCGGAGAGATGGAGACACGTGGAGAATCTCGGTAAGGTGGGGGAGGACGTCACGTGACGAGAATAGAATCGCTTCTTGTCATCGCCGTGATTCCCCCCGGAAAGTTTGAAAATATCTCACTTGCCACTGTCCGGGAAGATGGGAGGCTGCGTTGATGCGGGTCGTTAGATGGGAATCCAACGGACAGATCTTGCAGGATTTGATGTGACTTTTTGTTAGGTCAGGTGCTGGATAGGATTAGGCAAAAAAGATGGCAAATCCAGGGCTCATATAAAAATTTCTATGAATATTATCAAGATAAAACCAACTATTTTTATATGGTGACACGTTATTGTACATAGATGAATGGTCGATTTCATAAGAGTCGCGGATATTTTAGACGCTCGCAGAGGTTTCTTGAATTCCTGTAGCTTTTGAAAGAGACACTTGCTCTAATCCTATATGCAGTCATGATAAAGAATGAAATGAAAATGTCAAATTAGGCAATAAAAAAATCTAATATCCAAAATAAAGCACCGTTTGTTTTGCGATCGATGGCTGTAGCTTTTTTTTTTTTTAAGCCAAAGTTACAGAAAATTTCAACAATGCAACCTCTTTTGTGTAAATGTGTAATTCTCAAATCCAGCTTGTGCATGTCCAAAATCACAATTTTTATTGCTTAGAACAAGATTATAGATATTTCTATTGGACCAACCCTCTTACAAGTCAAATATTTGACTTATCAAGCATATCAAGAAACATATATGCATGAAACATCGTACATAAACTTAAGCTTGGTTCATGAATAAAAAGCGCTTAGTGATACAGTAAAATTTGTAGACGCAATTAGCAGTGTCACAATGTTGGGGCATGAACTAGAGTGACAAGTAAAATTAGAATCAACAATTTAAAACTGTATTAAGGTTAAATCCATATTTCACTCTTTTTTTTCCTATTTTGAGAAAAAATAATAATATATTTCTCTTTTATATTTAATGAAGAATAGATTTAAGGGCACTGATCATGTAGCCATTAGTTGCCACCAATCAACAAGGCAACAATATAAACTTGCCATCACATTGCAAGGAACTGAATTACGATAGAGCAAAAGTATCATTATAGTGAACTAATTCTATTTCATTTTTTGGGGTAGTGGTTAAGCAACCAAGAGTTTTGTATAAGCATTGTTTTTAGAATGAGGGGCTTTCGGTAAATTTCTTTCAAGATTAGAATTAGCAAACAGGTAAACCACTACTTAGGTTGTACTCTGATGTGGGAATCCCAAATCAAAGCCTGAATAAAAGGAACTTTAACAAACTGATTACTCGGCTTTATTTCTTCCTCAAAAGACTCCACTTGTCTTCTTTAAGAGGGACAAAGATAGCTTAATTATCAAGAAAGCTTAGCACACTTGTGAATCTCCTAACAAATATTGAGGTAGGAAATGTTGCAATATAAGTAGATCATTGCTAGAATAAATGTTCTTTTGCAAGAATAAACATTCATGTCAGTTTTTTTTGCCTTTGTGAAAAGTAAAACCAATCATTCTTATCATGAAGTGATGCCAAGAAAATCAGAGCAGAGATCAAGTTTCAAACCATTGATGAATCTCATTTCGCTGTTGTCGGTGAATCAAAGCACTTAAAAAATATTATTTGCATGCCTAATTATCTATGTCAAGAATTTAAAAACCATCGAATTACTTAAAAAATTGAAATTACTGGATACATTTTTTCAGTCATGTTCAGCTACATCCACAATAAGCCTAATAAGGGTGGCCCCTTATCGATATGCAACTTTGAGTAAGCACTCTCCAACATTTACAAGAACAAATCAAACAAAATAAATCAATGTTCCTTCAACACCAAATCCCTCTCTACTTGCCCTACCACACCAAGCTCAGTAAAACAGCAGAAAAGAAAGAAGGTGAGTAAACTGAGAGCACAAACTGCCAAAACCTGAAAGCAAGTTCTGATTAGTAATTGGCAATCTCTATACCATTAAACAAACTGCAATCAGCAGTTAAATGTTCTCAAGTTCCTGAAACATATTATAAGGATCTCTAGCATAAGAAATATATTCTTACATGTGTAGGTGAGCTGCTATGAGATTGGAGATGTGGTGAGAAAAAATCCATGTAGTTCCTTTCTTCTTTGGACTGTATAACGAAGAACCGATGTGTGAGAGATGTGCGAGAGACCTTACGACAAGTGTATCTGATTTTGCACTTACCACTTGCTACATAATGAGCCTGCTAATTCCTTTCATCTAATTTCAAATATCCAAGAGATTTATAAATATGTGAAGTAAACACAAATCAAATCCAGACCTTTGAACTAATCACCATAGTGAGATCAATATCAGGTGACAATGTCAAGATGCATAAGATCAGATCTCATGGCAAATTCTGCTCAGGGTATTCGTGTGCTGCGACTTATCGGAAAACGAGAAATCGCTGGTTATCACAACTCAAGATTACGCATTTTAGTTAGGAAGAATTAAAATCATAGCTACAATATTATACAATATTAAAACTGTTCAAGTTGAACCTCCCTCCACATGTACATGTGGATTCAGGATAAGCAAGCACAGGAGATTACATGTCAAACTGATTAAACTAGTACATGTTATCACCTGATAATTGAAAAATAATGAAGGGTATTTGGTGACACATAAATGTATAGAAAAGCTAACGATACAAACCGATGGATTTCATGCATGAGAGTAATTGGCATAAAAAGACCTCTTTGGAGTTTGATAGTCTAACATGCTAGAGAAATTTAGTGGCCACATCATCAGTAAGCAACAGTATAACACCCATCAGAATGCATCAGTTTAAATTGAAACATGGTAACCAAGAGCATCTCACATCAATCTCTGAATCTATGTGCTTGTGTCCTCAAATCCCAGAGAGTTGATGGTTCTCTATCAGTTCCAGCAACCCAACCATACCAACCTTCCTTCCACGGAAGGTCATGGGCTCGGCCCAGCCTTCTTCCACTCTTCCATTTGTTGTTCCTCGCTTTTGGCTGTCGAGACTCAAACATCAATTAGATCAAATGTAAATCCTTGTAAGTTTGAACCTGATGAGTCCCGATCCGAAGAAATCCACATCCAATTAAACACACAAACATTAACCCAATTTTTCAAGTTCTACCGTGCCAAAACTCCGAGATCGATCCCGATATAATTCCACCCACCATGTAAATTGGTCAATATCGATTCTATATGTTTAGGCGCAAAAATCGATTTGAAATGGATACTAATTGGCATGACCTTAGCCAAACCTGACTGACTTGCACTTCTAATTAATACAAGAGGTCTTCATGGTTATTGGTCAATATTGGTTCTATACGCCATTGTATGAAGATTTTAATCTTGATTTTAATTTGTACTCATACTTCAAAGAACTATGTAAGAGGGCATTGTTTAAAACAAAACAATTATATATATATATATATATATATATATATATATATATATATATATATATATATATATATAAGAAACATTCATAAAGTAGTTGGATTAATATTTGTTACTAGGCCATTGGCCATTATATATTATGTCCAATAAGCACAACTGCAAACAATAAATCTAATAAAGGAATATATAAGTTGTGGTTTCATATAGTCTAGCATAAGTGCACATTTTAGATCCATTATACTTGCTTCATTGAAAAACTAAAACCAAACCACACAATTGTTATCATCATTGTTATCTAAGATGCATGGCTCATTTCGGCATGGTTGAAACTGGAAAATACATGAGCAATTAATGCAAAACCTTCATATCTGAATTTCTGAAAAGAAAACGATGGCATGGACAGTGCTGCACCACAATGAAATTATCCAATGCGCACCATGCCTCCTCATGAGCTTCACATAAAATACTTCATATATTGGATTACAACTTCATCCCTCCCTATCTCTTTCTTACATTTTTTTTTTCTTTTTTGTTTCCCCTTAAGTTAACTTTAATTGGATGACCACATCATGTTTCAACTCTGAAACATTTCTTTATCCCCATTCCGGGGTCATCATTTCCAGCTTTCCTTCTATCATTTCTTGCTGTAGCAACCCTGTTAAAAACATCTAAGCATGAGACCTCGCCACCAACTTCACTGCGTCAGGAATTATTTTCTCGCTCTTCTGTTTGCATCATCCCCAAGAGAATTCCCGAAACCAGATGGTTGGGTTCAGAAGGTCAAAAGTCAGTGATCAGTCTTCTTCTTTTGTCCTCCTACTGCCATCATGTGAATCTATTGGCGTCCTTTATTCTCATAATCTCTCGAGTAGAAAGTATCCAATTCTCAGGGGTTGAGTGTCTGGAAGCACACAAGTATCCACCCAGAATCTAAAGGTCAGCAGAGGCATCAATTGCTGGTTTGAATTTTGGTTCGAGAGTAATTCTACTTTGAGCCCTCCCCATGCTCTTGTGGCCAAATAAGGCATTGCAGATCGAGAGTACGGCCTTAATTTCACACTCTCTCACAAGGTTGCAAGACCCAGAGACATGAATGCATGCCACCTACTCTCCCAAATCCTCTTGCATAAATATCATATATGGTACTCCTCATCTACCGCTCTTATTCATTTCCATCTTTGCTCAAACAATTTATTGCTTGTGTAGTTGTATTGATGGCTTTGAATCATACATTACTAACACTTGCCCTTCAGGACATACCGATGCACAAAGATTTTGAAATTGGTGAACTAATGGGACTTCTTATTGGTAGGCTGAACTAGCCATATCTCGTCTCCAGGTGCCTTGATGATCAAGTGCTGAGGCCTACAACCAGGTCTCATGCCCAAATATTGGTAAGCAATCAAGTACTAATTAGGAGTTTTGATCAGGCAACATGATCTAGATCCGGAGCAAATGGCTGTGTTGACTGATCGAGTTCGGGTCTTTTCCAATCTGATTTCGGCTACATCCAAAAACTAATGGGCTCAGGATTTAGTTGCCGGCGATCGAAAACAAGCTGACTTAGGTTTTAGGTCGTTCAATTGGAGTTGATAATATCAAAGCCTGATGTACATTGTCTACCCTTTTCCTTATTAGCTTAAACATCCGAGTTGAACTGGTTAGCCGATATTTATTAAGACTCAGGTTGTCATCTGTTATTTTGATTCTCATCTATTTGACTTAAATCATTCTTCCATGTGTGTGACCCAGGCTAGATTCTCCACTCGAGTTCAAGCTCAAATTATCCGTACTCATTCAATGTCAGCTGATGAGTTAGTTGAGCAAGCTAGTTCTTTGACTGAGCCTAATCTTGTTCATGAACCAGTTACTCCTCATGCTTCGCTCATCTATATGCAAGGAAAGCTTGAAAATATAGGGTCGAATCTGGCTCTTACTCCTTATTAAACTAAATCAAACATGCCAGCTAAGAAGCCCAAATTGTTTGCGAATGACTTGGTTCATTTGCAGATTGTAGTCCCATTAACTTAATCTATGATGACCTTAGTCAAGTTGCTTCCAATTTCCAATTTTCGGGCACCATAAAGATCAGAAGATGCGGCTGAAATTCTACCAAAGAAGCCCAATGCCATGAAATTGATGTAATATTTGATCCAATTGATTGGTACTCATGGCTTCGACCCCTTTTGAGGTCTTAGTGGAATATGGAATATGGAGTGGGACTATCTACAAAAGCATGCAGACCGGAGAGACCATGAAACAAAATTACCAAGCTCCATAGCATGGGCATAGGGACCCAAGCAACACATAATGCTGCAGTGTGGTCCGACTTGACACCTGTGTATCTAGTATCATGGACTATGCACATAATTCATTGGGACTGTGAGATTGTGATCCAAAACCCCTGTGGCATCCATAGTTGAAAGGCATGCATTACCCAACAAACTATACGTCGGGTACTTAGAATCTTTCATCTAGATTTAGGGAACAAATACGTGAAGACAAAAGCTCTAAAAGCTCAACTGTAATGCACACCAACTTAGTATTCTTTGTTTGCCGACATATGCCCAACAATTTATTGAAATATTATTGTTGTGCCTCGGGATCGATCATATCTCATACGAAGGGCCTGCCACGAATCAATAACCAACGTCCGCCACCTAGCAAGTCTGCAAGCGCGCAGAAGACCCTTTGAATTTCGAAAACCCTAACAACACCTCGATCGTAATCTCGAGCAGTTTCTGAAATGTCCGCGCCTGATTCTCGAAACATGTAGAGGGTTGCCGGTCTCAGTCAACCCACGTGCCCAAATTCCTTGGCAAGAAGCGCTCACCTTCTCCTATACAATCGACTCTCCGAAGGACTTTTCAAGTAAATGACAAACCACTGAAGATTTTATCTGTTCTCTGAGTGTCGATTTGATTTAAGTATCAGAGAGTTTTCTGTTAAACACACTCCGCCAAAAAAACTTCTTTATTTTAATATTTCAAGTCGAAAGCTGGGTCGTGGACCGAAATTCTAGACACAATTTTCAACTTAAAGCTTCAGTTTTGGATGATTTGAGCGGTTCACCATCGGCCTTCCTGTATTTTTTTTTTTTTTTGCTGCTCAGCACCAAGATAGAGGAGGTTCCTCCAGCACATTACTGCACACTTATACGTGTATATTTTTGTTTTTTCACCAGTGGGAATTATGATATATGATGTGATGTCATTAGACCTCCGGTGTGGAGGGGAGGGGAGGGGGCAAATCAGCATGGGGACACTCGCCCTATACACACAGAGGAGACCTCTTCACCCTCCATTAGTTTCTTTCGTCGTTTCTCTCTCTCTCCATCGATCTTTCCATCTATCATTCCATCTGTCCACTCATCATCTTATCCATGCGGCTTGTGTCTCACGCAACCTCACCGTGGGTGTATCTCTTGCAAAATTCTCCCCAATCCAATCCACACAGCATTATTAAACGAAGGAGAGGGAGAGGGATACCCTACCTACAGGCTTTTCTCTCCCTTTGGTTGTCCTCTTCCTTTTTGTTGCCTTGATTCGTACAAGATTGAATGCAACCACCACTTCCTGCACATCCTCTTTCCTATCAAACAAAAACAGTAGATTAAAAATACAAGTGAATGGTGACAATTGCAGCTCCAATCAATTGTAGGATGAAACAAAGGTCAGCATAAAATTTGATGATTATCGCTTAGTCTATGATATTACAAAACAAATTTGGAATTAATTCCCTGCCATTAGATGCAATGTCGATCTTTTTGTATCGAAAAAGAAAAAGAAAAGTTCAAACTTCGAATCCATAACCCTGATACCATTGAACTCTTTTGAAAGGGAAACATTTTAATAGCATAGAAAATCACAGAAATATATATATTATATAGACATCATGTTAATGACCGAGGTAAGTGACATATATAAGAACTCTCATGCATCGATCAACTTCTCTCAAATTTAAAATTATCCATATAACCATCTCTAAAAATGGCACCTCTAATATTCTATAACTCATTATCTTATAAAATAAAAAATTAAAATAGTTGAAGTTGCTTGCAGGTTGTAATAACTTTGAGGCCACAGTTTGTCTAGTCCAAAATTTCTTTTGGTATAAAGTAGCATGTTTTAACAACTAATTTCTTTTGGTATAAAGGTGGCTGCTATCCCTCACAAGGTTTCTTAAAACCAATCATGCGGCGATTGTAGTGCTTATTATTAAATTTGAATCTTCATTATATTAATGAACACCCCAAGAATATGTCTGGTCCCACATAGGTCGTACACTAAAAAAATTTTAAGCATTTATATACGATCAAAAAATTCAAACTATATTGATGATATGTCATTACAAATAGTACCAAAACATAAATATATCCAAAACTTAAATGGAAAAAACATACGGAGACCATATTGCGAGAGGTCAAAAAATTCAAACATTAATTTTTATTTATTTTTTAGAAAAATTAATATATATGAAGGCTTAAACGAAATAATTATATCACAATTCTGCTGCAGCACGGTGCCAAAAAATTTAAATAATAATTTCTATCTAGTTTTTTTGTTTATTTTTTATGAGATTTAGAATCTTACAAGATTCTAATCAACTGATTCATTATAAAAATAATTTTTAAATTTGTAGAAGATAGTATTGATGTCAACAAGAAGCAGGGCGTTGCTTAGCTGTCTAAGATTGCGCGTGCTTCATAACCTAATTATGGAGTCTTGTGGTTGGTTCTTTCGGAAGGATGGCAAACTTAAACTTGTCTTGTGTAAACTCAGCCATCACGGCTCGAGGAGTGAAAGCCACACAACAAGCGGACGGTGACCATCCGAATAATTCCGAACCCCCAGGCCCACGTGGATGGCCTTGGGTTGTCATCTATTTTAAGCAGCCCCGTGAGTTATATAGCCTGAAATTTGGATGAGTACCACGGTAAGTGAAATAAAAGACCACCAGTTTAAGGGAAAGATCTAATGATCATGATGTCGTAGGAGTTATGATGACCAGTGTGGCCCCACTTTTGTCCCCATCCTTTGTTCAATCATTTTTTTCTCAGTTTGCATTGTTTTACCAACTATTTTTTTTGAACGTAACTTTCAAAGAATTAAAAACCATTCGACTGAAAATAATATTTTAGAAATATTTGGTTTGTAATCCAAGTTAAAATTAAAATCGGAATAGATTAGAATGGAAAACAAAATAATTATAAAAATTTTAAAAATTTAAATTTGCATGAATACCCTTTTAAAATTTATATTTATTTTTGTACCCTCATAAAATATTGTTTTTGCACAAATGCCCCTAATAAAATGGTTCTTCTAGCACCGTTAATAAAACCCATATTTATTTTAATTAAAAATAAAATAAAATTTTAAAATTACTTTTTTGTCCTCCATCATAATCGTTTTATAGATGTTTCTTTTTCTACATTTACCTATTAAAGGTATTTTTGTCATTTTAATTTGAAACCATTAATTTTTTTAACGGCGTTAGGAGGCATGGGTACATATGCAAAAATAAGAATTAAAAAAAGGATAGAATAGCAAAATAAGTGTTTTACGAAGATACACATGCAAATATTAATTTTGGAAGGATATTCGTGCAAAATTCGATATTTAGGAGGGTATTCATTAAAAAACCCAATAAAATTTAAATACTATAAAAATAAAAATTTAATTTTGAAGAATTGAGATAATTTTTATTTTTCTGAAATTAGAATGGAAATGAAACTCTCTCCAATCAAACACTTAGAATAGAAGTCGCTCATTCTCGTTGTCATTCGAGAATCTAACTCTTCTTAACTAAATATGTCCTTAATTAAAATCTATTTATAGTTTTCTACTTCTTCCATGCATGTAATGCCAGAATTGTTCGGATACATTATTATATGTACTCCTCAATCTCACACATGCAAAAAAAAAAACAATAACAATAATAACATTGCGACAAAATTGTATTACCGTACTAGTATTGCATAACTACCAGAATGACCCTAGATTAAGGCTCTAAAAAGAGATATTTTAATGGTGGTCTGAACATTCATGTCGGAGTGCTAATGGCTACTGCCAAATTGTGAAGTTTGAATTATATAAAATTCAATTGATGGTGAAGTATCAGTAGAAAACTGTAATCTTGTTCTTTTTACATTCTACTCTCATCTATAATTTTACCGTTACAGGGACATTGTTCAACTTCTGTAGAAAATTCATCATCAAGAGAAGGAGATGATGCTTTAATCAACTAATGTTTCATGCCTCTATAAAGTCATCTCATCAACTTGTGCATGATGTGGCATCGTCCTTCATCCATTGAAGTACTACGTTATACGCTTAACAAATGTACAAGACAATGGGGTCTTGTTGAGTAAGCAAGCAAATTAATTGAATGCTTATGAATTTTCTACGCACAAGCCAACCAAAGATAAGCAATAACATTAATAAAATTGGATCAGTTTAGATTCTAGTAGCCATTAAAATTCCTTCACATGAATGATGAATCCCACCTTAATGCCCACGTATTAGTCCCAATCGGTGATACTGATACATCTCACTTGAAATGGAAGGAACCAACCCGGTTGGCCAATGGGGTTACTGTATGATAGCTGACTACGATTCACAAGTAGTACTACAACGTGGATACTGATTCCTATCATTAATCAAAGGTCTCCATCGCTACATCCGTGTCTCGTTTGGTCATGACATTTTTTTTTTCTCCCCTCTATTTATTTTTTTCCATTGTGTATTCTCTTACTATAATAACTATTTATTTGTTTCATGTAATAAGACAGTTGTTTTGGGATCTATCCTTTTTCTTTTGGAATAATCATATAAGAAATTTTAAAGATTTTTATTTTTTTTAAACTTTAATTTAGTACAACCAAATCATCAAACTTTTAAATTCGTTCATTATCATGTGACATTATATGAGGTATCATCTTCTTCTATCATACAAGCTTGTCATTCGTCATGGTAGTCAGATGAAATTCATAGCTGAGATTTGAATTGAATGAATTTAAAATTTGATGATGTAATCATACAAAACTTAAAATTTAGAAAGAAATTAAAAAACTTAAAATAATTTAGAAATTTTTGCATGATGATTATTATTATTATTTTTTAACCCAAGAGAACATAGGTATTTATTTTGGGGGGAATGAGGTTTTTATGGCAGTGGAGGCCCGACAAGGCCGGGATGTTCGCCAGAGTTGAATACTATTAAAATGGGAGGCAGGACCCCTCGAGCACTCGATTGCTCCACGCCTCTCCTGTAAGCAAACCCACTCCAAGACTCCACCTCCCTTCCCTTACCCCTCTATCTCTTTACATCGATCCTTCTCTCTCTCCCCCTCCTTTAAACCCCTCCTCCCCTTCTGTCCCTATAAAAGGAGGTGCCTCCTCCCTTCCCCCTTCACCAACCTCCATTCCCATGCTTCAAAGCAGCCACATACTTAGACTCATGTTTGAAGACTTCTCTAGCTAGCTTGGTGATCTTTTGGTGAGGAGGTCCTTGCTGGAGAAGCAGGGCACGTGCAAAGCCTTCGCCCTCTCTATCTCTCTAGCTATCTTTGCACGTGCTCCCCTTCTCCAACATGGCCTTCTCACCTCCACCTCCCCTTCTCGATCCCCTCTCTCAGAGCAAGCTTCCACAAGTATTCATTCATTCAGGTATGTCTCCTCTTGCTCACACCTAAAGCTTCTCTTGTTACCCACCTTATACTGTGCTCAGAAATGTACCATTTCTCTTGCGAATTATGTCTCATCTCCACGTTGGAGAGCTCTGCAGTCGCTTCTCAAGTTTCACCATAATATTCTCTTCTGCCTCATGGGCTGGTCCCTTGCACCTTGAGCTCTCCTTGTCATTGTGCATGCCCCATGTCATGGGGCCTCTACCGCACGGAGAAGAGCAATGTAACCTGGTTTTTTTCCTTTTCCTCTTCCTTTTTTTTCTTTTTTTTTCTGTTGTGTTTCTTTTATGACTTGTGGCGAGGTAAAGAAAGCAGCACCGTACGTAGCCTTCCCTTCAACACTAGGCTTTATCTGTCACAAGCCAAAGATCTCACGTCGCCCACACGTTTGGGATGCGTCAAGGTGACGTCGCGGTGAGTACGGGTGGTGGTGGCTCACACGTGTGGTGTGGGGAGGGTGGCCCGGTTTGACGCTTTGACCATCTCGTAAATGAGAGGTGATGGTAACCTTAAATGGCAGAGGGGAAAAAGGGTCGCGGAGGGTGACGCGAGGTTGCGACGCGCACGCAACTCACGGATCTCGAGGCACGGTCGGGAGAGCGTTTCACGGGGAGGGAGGTGTCTCGATTTCCAACGGAGCGCGAGGGATTCACGGGGGATCTGATGAGATCTCGGCAGGGCCATCCCGGTCCCGGTAAAACGCAAAAAGTAAAAAGTAAAAAAAAAAAAAAAAAACCAAAAGGAAGGGAAATTACGGTGTGGTGGGCTCCTCGCGAAGCGGTAAAAAGAGTCAAAAACACCCACCTTCCACTTGCAACTGTTTGATGGGCCGCCTTGGGTACAGCTGTCTCGGGAAAAATATTTCTTTTAGCATGGATTTGACACCGAAGCAGTGTTCGGCCGTGGTTGGGCCAGCAGGAAGATGGATTGGGTCACACGTGGCGGGCGGATCCTTTGAAGGTCCAAATACGGAAGAGACCTCGCCTTTCAAATCTTGCAGGCTGCCAGTTAACCAAAACGTGAGATCCGGTGCAACTCATCTTGTAATAACAAAAGTTGCAATTTTAGTCAGTAGTCATCATTATCTTCCTAGCTAAAAATGTTGAGTTACCATACTAATCCAAAATATTCGAGCTCGTGCAATTCATGTTACAAGAATAAAACTTGCAATTTAAGCCCGTAGTCACTACCTATCTTCCTACTCAAAATGTCAAGATAATTTGTTTTCTCTAATATTTTAAGCCTTAGAATCTTGAATTACTAATTTATTATTTTAAGATAACAAGATAATTTATTATTTGGAGACCATAGTTTCAACATCAAAAAGAATTAGAGTTTCACTTTGCCATTCCAACGTACTTATTTAGCATGACGACATATGAAGATTGCATCAATTAATTGCTCTTGATTATAGAGTAGGGGGAGAAGATTCTACCTAGGGTTGTACCTAAGGCACAAAAGTATGAGATGGTTATTGAATTGAACATAAAATGATGGAATAGCTGATTTCATTTATGACCAATTAATGCTTTGACGAATAATCAAAGTTTATCCAAAGGCCGACTTATTGTCATTCGGTTTTACTAATGGATGTTCAAATCCATTCGATAAGAAATTGTGCATACGACAAACCATGTAATATCGTCGTATTAGAAAAAGATAAATGGGCATCGAGAAGTGTCTTACTATCTTTTTGAAGTCATAAAATTCTTGTATGTGATAGACATTATAGCACAATATATTAAAGACAAAGTAGTGCACTTTTTCTTATTTCTATATGAAGAAATATATGTGTATGTATATGTGTAGCCAAATCTTGCATGCTCATTTAACGTTTGATCCATTGCAACTCGTGAATAAAGTTTGCAATTTAAGTCAGTAGTCACCAACTATGTTTCTAGTTAAAATGTTGAGATAATTTGTTCTTCAATATTTTAAGCCCTCAAATCTTGAATTACTAATTTATTACTTTAAGATATACTTTCAAGGGTTTGAAGACAATAATTTTGGACAACAAACTGAATTAGAGTCTTTCTTTGCCATTCCAAGCTACTCATTTGGCATAGAGACTTATAAAGATTGCATCAATTAATTGACGTTGATTATTGAGCAAGGAAAAAATATTCTGCATATAAGTAAGGCTACATATAAGACATGGAAATATAGAGAAGTCAAGGAACAACTGAATATATCCATGACCAATCAATGCTTTGATGAATAATTGAAGCTTATCTATAGGATGATTTATTATCTTTCGATTTTATAATGGATATCTAATTCCATCTGATAAGATATTGCATATATGACTAGCCATATAATATCAAGTCGTACTAGAAAAAGATAAATGAATATCTTGAAATATCCTATTATCCTTGCAAAACCATAAAATTCTGATAGGTGATCCGCATTATAGTACAATATAATAAAGACAAAGCAATGTACTTTTTTATTTTTTCTAAAGAAAAATATGTTTATATGTGTATGATTGCACAAATGTAACATAAAAATTAAAATGCCTATAACATCAAGGGGTATTAGTTAAAGGATAATAATTGTTATGAGGCTATTTATTTTCCTTCAATTCAAATAAAAGCTATAGTTGGAAATATTAAAATTGAAATAGTAGTTGCAAGAACTATTTTTATTTGATCATCTATAATTGAAAGCTGCAAAAATAATTATAGTTGTTTTATTGTATGATATTGAAAGAGATATGTCAACCTTGCAAATGATCTGATAAGACTACCCTTTAGATGCAATGAATTGGCTAATTTTCTATTATAGTACAATAACTACAATTTTATTTCTATACTTATATAAAAATATGATCAATATTAAGTTTTTGCTGAATTATTGTAGTAATAATTACTATAATGATTATATTGCTATAAAATAATTTGATATTATAATAAAGAGATATATTATTGGAATGTAAATATATATTCTTGATATACAATTATTATAATTACTATTAACTATTATATAATATTTATTATAATATAATTGTGTTTGTTATTATGAAATTATATATAATAAGAATCATTATGATATAACAATAATAATTAAATAAGTATATTATGATCATAGTAAAAGCTATATAGTCAAATCAAATGATTATAATTATTTTAGTGATATAATTTTACTAAATCTATTTGATATTATAATAATGATGTATATTTTTTTTATTATAGTGCAATAATTATCGTATTAACTTCATAATCATATATTTTCATTGAATGTTTATTATATTAATAATTACTATATCCCTATAAAATAATTTGATATTATAATAACTGGTTATAATATTGTGTCACTTCTTTGCATTTCGGAAATCAATGACCAGTGATTGACGCAATATTTCATACCATGATCCATATGCCACATAGATTCTATGCTGGAGAACTTGAATATGACATTAAATTCATGGGAGATGCTTTTGTATATGGCAAAAATATATGTTTTATGGACAATGCACCCAATCCAGATGGTTTATATATTAGAAATTTTGTACTTTACAACGCATATAGATTGGGGGAGGGGATGTTTTTGACAGTCAACTAGATGACAAATCCAACACATATTTAAGAATTTCCATGGACGCATCCAGATGAAGATACTTCAATCGTCAAAGTTTAGACATGGGTCCCACAAGAACATAAATAAAAGTAACCGGCCCGTTCATCTAGACCTCATCCACCAAAAAAAAAAAAAAAAAAACACTAGACTAAAATGTTAATTAAATTTTTTAATCTTATATAAATACTCAAAATCTACTTAATATATAAATACATATGTGACTAAATATATGCCTACATAAGTCCACACATACTCTCATGTATAAGCTCTCACGTCCTCATGCTAAGAAATCAAATCTATTGCAATTACTATAAATTTATTTACAAATATTATAATTAACTCGTGATCAATCTAAATAACCCGTGCTATAATACTCCTTAATAGACTTTAGATTAAATCCGCTGTTATACCATTTGTAACTACTCGAAGCTCACCTAAAAAAACACCTCTAACAATGCAAATATCTTATTTCACATTGGACATGACACAGTAAGAATTCTCTCTTTTGCTTCAGATTATTTGCTACATCCAAAAACACCAGGCTACCAAGAAGATGATGCCAAGCTCGTAAGGCAACCCGACCACCATTGGCCAATGCGGCCAATTGTCCAAAGCCACTGAACAAGGAAGCATCTTCTTCAAATTAACAACAGGTTGTCCACATTGAAGCAATCAACCAAATTGTCTGATTA
Organism: Phoenix dactylifera; assembly: GCF_051530095.1. Classification (NCBI taxonomy): domain Eukaryota; kingdom Viridiplantae; phylum Streptophyta; class Magnoliopsida; order Arecales; family Arecaceae; genus Phoenix; species Phoenix dactylifera. Next base: position 12,929,148 of record NC_143206.1, on the reverse strand, counting down.
TTGCTTGTGGGTTGCTTCAAAAACCCAAATAATTATCTGATGAAGCAAAAGAAACAGGAAAAAAGATATCGAATGCAGGGGAGATGGAAATGCATCTTCTCCTAAACACTCCCATCCTCGGAACAATATTTTATCAATCATGTACGGGGAAGCATGAGAACTAGCCACAACTTATAGAGAGAGAGAGATGGGATTGACAGAAACACTACATTCTTTCAGAAACACCATTTCACTTCACAGGCCATGTTGAATTAAATTCTCACTTCTGATTTCCAGTAATCTCCAGGTTCCAGAAGACTCAAACAAGGGCACTGGTGCAAGCTGTGGCTGGCTCAGCTTCGATCTTTTTCTTGATGGAGCTGTATTTTTTAGTGATGAACCTGAAAAAGTATGGAAATCACACACCATTTAGGCAATTTATCAAGCATTCAGTTGGATGGAGCATCGATCCAGAGTTCATGGGCCTACAAGGTAAGTCCTAGGTATAAGTCATTACAGAAAATCCATTATCCAGCCTATTAGTTTGAAACAGGAAGGAAAATAATTTTTTTTCTCCAGAGGAAAAGAATCGAAAGGAAAAGAAAGTTGAAATTTTTCTTTCTTATTGGTTGTGATAACTCTTATCTCAACTAAAAATTGTCCACGAGATACTTTTTTCACTTTTCTTTCTCAAAACCACTGCTTTTTGTGGAGAAAAAATCTTTAAGGCAGTTAGAGAAAATTTTGACCCTGTTCTCTCAAAAGCTTTCCTTTAAATTTCTTTTGTACTACCAAACACTGGAAAAGAAAATTCTAGCATAACAGATATTCTTTTCTTTCACCTTCTCAGCAACCAAACAGTGACAACTATTAGCATCCACATTATCCACAATTACAAGAGAGTAACGAAAAAAGATTATGAATGATGACTACCTGAAAAAATCCCTCCATAATAGTTCAAATATTAACCAATTCATTCCATTATCTGCTGCAGCAGCACCAGTCTTTGGAGTTGAGGAGGCAGATATTGCACTGAAAATGAAAATTATATCACTGTATGCATAACAAAATTGGCTAAACTAACTAATCTATAATTCTAAATAAAGAAGATGGTTCTTGAAATGTTAAGCGAGGATAACAATTAGTTATTTCACTACTCACCCCTCATCCAATATTTTTTTTTTAAAGCAAAAGCAATAAACTGAGGCAGTGAACAAAGCATACCTCGTTGCAGTCTTTTTCAGGTCCTCGTACATGAAACGTGGAGAAAGGCATCCCATCGCTAGCCATGGTGAGATTTTGCATGAGAAATTAGCACCATAGATGCTATCTCGAGTTCCTTCCCCTTTGTTTGGTTGGGCACGGCATTCAGCAGCAAACTTTTTCAGTCTCTCTAGTGCTTCAGTCTCGCCACCCACAAGTGAAGCATTCATGGAAGGTTTTCCATCCTGAATGACACAATATGCCAAATAGCATCAAAACTACAATAAATCTCGTCAAAAATTTGCTCTGCTGACTACATGATGGTATTGCATTTGGTTATATTCCATGAGAAGAGAAAAACCTAAAAGCTAGTTAAAACAGGTGCATATAAAATTGAAGTGATTCTAAAAGCAGGAAAATTTAAAAAAAAAACAAATCATCACAGTACCAAGTCAAGGACATCAGCTGTACCACCATGAAGCTGGATTTAAGGTTTTTTTTTAATACTTTACTTTCCAGCATAACAATAAGAAAACATACCATATGGATGATTCTGCAAACTAAATTCTATAGGATTACTTTTTGATCCCTGAAACCAGAATGCTTTGATTAGATTATTTCAACTGCATGAGCTACTGACCGTCACCAGATAAGGTTGAGCTCCATCTGACAATACAATAGCGAGATTTTCTGATGATATAGTAACATGAACCTACCATCCTGAAATCTGTTTCTGTCAACCTTCGACTCCCCTCACATCAGGTACAGAATGAACTTGAACTTAATTTTGCTTCCAAAAGGAGTTGAAACTCCAAAACAAGGCTTGCATGGCCATCAGGATCACATTTTCCTAATTTTCTACAAAAGGTACCAGACACAATATAAGCTTGTCAGACTGTAAGCGCTTTTTCCCAAAAAAAAAATAGCAGAAAAGTCACGGGACCTAGTATGACAAAGTACTTTTGTTTTTCATCATCGTGTTTTACTTAGATAATTAGATATACAGTAAGCGCCTTTCGTAGTTCATGTTTCATAGAATTCCTCTCAGCCATTAGGTTCAGCCATCGCATCCATGCATCATTCTGCATCAGTCAGCCATGCATCCTAGCCACCTATGACCTAACCAACAATGGCTCAAGTTTGTCAAAAATTGAACATTAAGGCTAAGCCAAATTGTTTGCAGTTATCACCAGCACCAAGCCAGGAGGGGAAGTGCAGGGTTGGCATCAAAATCATGGCTGTAGAAAACAAAAACAGTTCCCTTCATGCATGAAATGAATTCTGAAACCAGAGTCAATCTACTGCAGAAAAAAAGACTCTTATGGTTATCGCCTCGAGACCTAAATTTTATTAAGAATTTAATGATATTGATGATTCACCATATCAAAATGTCAAACAGACACTAGTGTTCTGAATCCGCTAACCTGTACCAACAAGGAATCAAGTTTGTCAAAAAACTAAACATTAAGGCTACCCAAACTGTATACAGTTATCACCAGCACCAAACAGGAGGGAAGTGGAGGGTTGGCATCAAACTCATGGCTGTAGAAAACAAAAACAGTTCCATTCATGTATGAAATAAATTCTGAAACCAGAGTCAATATAGTACAGAAAAAAAAGACTCTTATGGTTATTGTGTAGAGACCTGAACTTTATGAAGAATTTAATGATATTGATGATTCACCACTTCAAAATGTCAAATAGACACTAGTGTTCTAAATTCGCTGACCTGGCCCAAACTAGATTGGTGGCTGGGTCACGGGTCCATGGTACAACCATGAGTTGATTTGAGTACCAAAGGTATCTCTTATCCCTTTTATATTTATCACCTCTTCCAAAATGCTTCTATCTTTGTCAATGCCTCCAGCCCTCTTTAACGCAAAACCTCATCTAGCTCTCCTTCCATCGTCACTGTCGAGCCTCCACAGTCCATTGTCATCTGCCTGGCACCATTGAGCTCCTTACAAGCCACTGCCACCATCAAACCCCCCCATGCCACTGCTCTCTCTCTGTCTCTGTGTGTGTGTGTGTGTCTCCCTGTCACTATTGAGTCCCCCACAACCTGACCTCTTCTTCAAGAAGGACTTTCTAACATTGTCAAGTTCCTCCACAGGCTTCCCTTCTCTCCTCTTCTACTGAGCGTGTTCACCATCGACCACCCTCACCATCTTCACCTCCATCACCCTCCACTGACCCCTGGTCACCTCCCTTCCATCCACCATTTCAATGACAAGGTTCCTCCTTATGTTGGCACTTTGAGGGTTCAACATCCTTAGGTTAAGAGATCAAAGATTAAACATCATTATTTTTTCCTTCCTTTCCCTCTCACCAATATACTCAGGTTTAAGCGACTTGGGTGGTTCGAACTGTTGAACCGCTCACGTCAACAGTTTCAAGTAGGTTTCAGACAGGTTTGGCTTTGTTTTGACCTAAACCACAATGCCTAGTGGGTGACAAGTTGACCTGGGCAGGTTGACCGGGTCTCTAGACACTTTTGACAATGAAGACATGATTAAACAGGAAACTATAGTGCAAAAATACCATTTAAAATTCAAGGTTATTAAGGAATGGAATATTCAAAACAAATATATCATCTCCAAAGGCACACTCGTTCATAACCTTTTCCCAAAATCAAAGTACACTAATGCTAAGCAACGTGAATTAAGGTGCTTAACACATTGAAAGTGTATCACCTCGTCATGGCAACCTAACCACACAGGTAGAAAAATTTGGCACTCCCCCTGAGCAGTCATATGCTTTATGTTGAGGCCTCTAGCTATGCTAATCCAAGCAATGTTCGCAGTCATGCAATGCACCGAAACCCCCTCATGCCTTGCGGAGTTGTGGGATAGTAACATATTATTTCACAAGACAAGTTTGCCAACATGCACAAATTAAGGTCAGATCTCACAAGAATCTGAATCCTAATCAAATATTAATTATGCAATTCAAATTACTGTTTTGCTTTTAATCTAGATAAGGAGCCTTATATGATTCATTTCATAAATTTAAACATAAAAATTATACTTGACCTAATGCATATGGATCAACTTTGTGGATCATACTTTTACATATTTTGATTTATAGGAATATACCATGCATATATCCATGCGTCATAGACATTACAAGCATTTTAGAAAACCAGCTCAATTGAACTAAATCAAACCTGGTCTAGTGCTATTACACATCTGATGGCCTCAATATAAGCCCACATCCTAACTTAATCAGATCAGCATTTCCAAGCATTTTTGGTTGTAAAGTGATTTTTTTTAGGAATATATGCATAGAAAGTGTGTACAATGAAACCCTATTATAGTAGCCTACTCATTTGGGTGAGAATTCTAAGTACATGTATAAGCTTAGCTTCTTTTATAAAAGACATTATGCTCACTCTAGAACAAGGTTCGCAAATTTGGTACTCGATCCACTATCGGTACCATGCTGGCATAGTATCAGCATGCCCAATATAGAGATTAGTTTAGTACCGGTATAGTATGGAACACCTAGCAAGGAACGATATATACCGCTATGGTGAATCTTGCTCTAGAGTATCAATTTTAGGGTTCCAATGTATTAGAGACCAAAATCGCAAGACACCCTTATCCATTGACCAAGAGAACGAACAAAACCTTAGAAACCTAACATTTATTGTTTTCATTAATTCAAGGCCTAAAAGGACTTGTAAGATCCCTAGAGTCAATTTTAAAAATGTCCCTCTAGTCTATGAAGTCGAATACAACTCAAAAAAAAAGGTCAAAACAAGAAGAAATAGGTTCATTTGTCTCACTTGAAACAAGAAGTATATGTGCCTAATCATCCAGAGTTTTGCTACAAAAACTAAAGGAAAAAAAGAGACTAACATATGATCGCTTAATCCTTGGGTTTTCTTGGCACCACCCAAAGCTTTCTTCAGTGTATCATCCATGGCTTTAATTATAATTTTACTATTCTAGATGTGTTGTTTATTTGACAAGCTACCTAATGTTTTAAGCCCAAACCATGACTTCAAAGTAGAAATTTTTCTGGTCGGTTAGGATAGGCTGCTTGTTGGTTCCAATATACCTTTGTACAATGCCATATGGTGACAATGTTTGTCATTATAATTGTTTATGCGTCTCATGCATCTTCTCTTGGGAATATATAACATTCTCGGGGAGGTTGATTAATCACCACCCTTTATGAAATACCTATACCAAAAGGTTGAGAGAGGCCCAAGTTGGGGCATTATCTTTGTCACATGACAAGAAACTTATACCGGAAAGGCTGGCTTGTTCAACCTCTCATAATACATTAAGATAATATGTATCTAAGGCTATTTGCATCATACTAGGAACTTGAAAAATATGACATTGTGCGGTACACATTCTAAGAAAATGGACATTCAAGTTCCAGGAATCAATATTCCAGGAGAATTTTGTTATATGAGATATCCACATTCCAAATTAAACAAAAGAAAAAATGCATCATTAGATTAGGAAGGTGAGGATTTGGTGACACTATTTTCTGTGTAATGAATGATCCATTTAGTTTACAAGCAGTTTTTTGAATTATTGATTATCACTGCTTCAAAATTATATTCTTTGTGATTGTGTTTTAGTTGTCTAATGGTTCAGGGAAGGCAAATAATTATAAAGATATGGTCTTTGCTTTATAAGTCCCATTTTAGAACTTTCCTGTGATTTTGTAATGGCTTCTCACAAACGCTTGCAAAGATTATTACTCTCATGCCAACAATATCCTGAACAATTCCCATTTACTTTTATCCCTCCTCGTATTGTTATAAGTTCCTTGTTTCTAAGTGAATTTGAAAATTGGCTACTTGTGAGCTCAAAGGTGCTTCTAGATGAAATCGCAAACACTGCAAAAGAAAAAAAAAAATGATTTTCAATCAAGTCGAAGAAGATTCAAGCAACACTTATTTTTAGACAGCAATATCATTTTTTTTTACAAAATGAATCAATATTCTATCCTTTCAGTCAGAAGCTCTTGAATTGCAGTGCTACTTCCCCTCTATGATTCCTATTCTCTTTTCCAATTTTTTTCCTTCTTCTAACTCTGTATTGGCATAACTATAAATGCCAGGTTTCTATTTTTCTTTATTCCCTAACCCTTTTGTAATCTAAACCCATTTCCTATTGCTTTAAAAAAATTTCAAATTTGAGATGACAGAACGAACCGTAAACTGGAAAGAAACAATGAAAAAAGAGTAAACGAAAATATAAGATAGTATAACAAACCAGAGACATGGTTGGTGCCGGGTTGAGCCCCAGGTCGACCAAGCTCGGAATCTCCCCAGGATCAACGTCGCCCCTCGACGGCAGCCCCTTAATCTGGTCCAGAGCCTCGATTGTCTTCCTCACCGCCACCCGCTGCACTTTCTCCCTGAACCCCCCGTAATTAGATGGCATCTGCTCGACCTCGAACGGCAAATCATCAATGTGGTACAGCGTGCTCCCCCAGAAGTACTTCACCTCCATCCCTTCTTCCTCCATGGCCTTCGTCACTCGCTCCTCCGCCCGCACCTCATCGTGGGACACCTCCCGGTGGGCGTACACCGCGTCGGCACCGACAGCACGGGCGAGCTCCACCAGCACGGTCTCCGCCCGGCCGACCCGGACGACGAGGTCGGAGCCCCGTTCGCGGAGGCTGCGGCGGAGATTGGCGACGGACTGGAGGAGGAAGGTGGCGCGGTAGGGTCCGGTCTTGTCGAATCCGGAGGAGGACTTGCCGTAGTCCCGGGGGTCGAAGAGGTAGACGGGGAGGAGGGAGAGGGAGTCGTTGGTGGCGGCTGTCAGGGCCTCGTTGTCGTGGACGCGGAGGTCGGCGCGGAACCAGACGACGGTGCAGCGGCGGCCCGCGGCGGAGTGGGAGGGATCGGCGGGGCGGCGGCGGAGGAGGGGGGAAGGGGATTGGAGGGGGGAGTTGGCGACGCGAGAGGGGGTAGAGGTTTTGGAGGAGGGTTTCGTGGAAGAACTGGAGAGGGAGAGGTGGACGAGGGAGGAGATCTGGGAGGGAATTTTGAGGTGGGAGAAGGGGGAAAGGGAGGCTTTTTTGGTGGAGAGGAGGAGATGGGGGGAGAGGAGGGAGGAGAGGGAGAGGGAAATGGAGGCTATTGGAAAGGGTTTGGCGATCTCCAAAGGCTGTTGCTGGGTTTCTGAGGCTTGGGATTCGTGGTCAGGGGTTTCTGGAGTTTGGGAGCGGGGGTTGGGCTCCATGACCGCGGCGGAGGGGGGAGAGAGTGAGAGACGAGGGGGCGGGGGAAGAGGGAGGGGAGTTGCGGTCGTGCTTTGGCGTTCGGTGGATGGATATATCCGTTGTTTTGGGTGTTGCGTAGAATCTGGGCCAACCAAAGAAGAAAAACACCAACGCTCGGATTAAAAGCGTTCATGAAGGGGATTAGGAACTGTCTTTATCGGAGCCGTCCGATATGGATCGGATGGTGACAGTCGACATGAGTTCGACTGCTGGAAGCTGGAATGCATGAAAATTAGATGATTTTTTCAAAATTGTTGTCATCCTTCGCATTTCTTTTTTGTTTTGTTAGGTCTTCCTAGAAGCGCAACTCTAAAGTTAAGAAGGTTCCATCAAAAGTTTAACTGGGCCGACCGTAGCGGGGCCTCACCATCTGTAGTATCTTCTTTTTACTGATTCTGTTGGATGCACTCATGCTCGATACGTATGAGCTGGTGTTGTACCAAAAAAACAAAAAAGTTTTAAAAAATAAAATTACTAATTGACACTAATTTTTTGGAAAATTGCAAACATAAGATAGCCAAAAACCTTCTCATAAAGGCAAACTAATGTTGTTGGTTGTGGTTAGTCAATACATCATTAGTTATGGTCCAAGCTCATATAGTAAAATCCAAGGTTCCCCCACGATTGGAAAAATCTAGAGAAAAAAAAAAGAGGAAGCAAAGCAAGATTTCAAGATATTGGACGAAGGGATTAGGGTGAGGCCTTTTTTTCTCTCTCTCCTTATTGGAGATTAGGAGGGAGTCTCATCCAAGAAATCCCACTCATGTTAAGTCCCAGGCTGGTCTGTGACTTCAACCCATAATTTTCATATAGGAAGAGGTAGGAGTCTCACCAGCATAAGAATTATTTGGAAGAAATTTTTGAGAATGCACTAATTAAGATTTGAACCTATTGCTGCTAGAATCTAGATTTAGGTCGCTGTTCGAGGTATGCTGAGATCGACTGAGACCGAGTTACGATGAGGTCGGCTGAAACCATGGTACGCCGAGGTATGCCGAAACTGAGGAGTTAGGTGGGATTGACTTGCAAAATAGTCTTCTTGATTGAAAGTTTTTGGCGAGGGACCCTTCAATGCCTAACTTAGTGGAGATCTAGAGCAACAGTAGGAAAAAGAGAAATTGAGTGTGGAAGAGTACTCTAGAGAAAGAGGGAGCTTAAGAATATTCACCTAAGGGTCCCTCATTCACCTCTATATATAGGGTGAAATCGGGATTTGTTACCTAATTTGTCAGAAAATGCCATAACTGCACGATAATGGCTAACCGTGCATTCACAACATGGTAATAGCTTTCCACGATTGATATGCAATAATAATCACGTTGATCATGTCTTTATTGTTGTACTGATGTAATCGTTGCCAAGACCATGGTTGCAACTCATTCATTGATTTTTAGCATTATGTCTAGATAGGACCAACCAGAACGGTACGTCAGCAAATACTGAAGTTATTGACTTCAGTTGTGGCTGAGGTCAAAAAAGTTAGAACGATCCAAGAGCAGAATGGCGAATATTCTCCCCATTAGAATCCAACACCCCAACTTTCAAGTGGAGATGCAGCAGCCGAGATAGCTACTAGGGTTGAGGGTAAGGCCTAAAGTACAAGAAGCCATGTCTAGCTTTATGACCTCTTCCAAGCTTAAAATAAAACCCAAATTCATGTTTATGATTACCAACTTTTGGCTTATAGATATTATATAAATCTAGCTAGACCCATAAGCTTCTTGGCCTAGTTGCACCTCTAATCATTAGCCTGAATTTGCCCACAAGTACGCCAAATTTGTCACTTTAACAAATAACAATAGCCACTCACAGAAGCATGGGCCAAAAGCGACTTTCTTTAGCTTTTCTTTATATCCACTTTTGCTCTTTTATTTGAACAGCCTTTGTCGTCCAAATATCGACACAAGCAAATGTTGATATGAAAGGCATTTTTTACATAGCACTTTTTAACAAAATGTCAAACGCAGCCTCATCTACATTCCAGAATTAAGAGCCTTGAGATTTAAGAACTATTCATCCACAAGCTTCCAAAATGCCGATGCCACCGTTCCTTCTCCGTTTTCCTCGGCTTGTGATAAGGGAAAAGCATCAGAACGATAAGAGAAAAGCATCTTCTTCAATTCTCAGTAGTATAAAGAGACATTCTACTTCGCCAGAATCCAGCGTGAGAACAATGGCTGAAAAGAAACCAGTTGTACATTTATTATTAAATTTTTTTGCATAAATAGCCTCATAAATATCAAATTTTGCATAGATACCCTTTCAAAATTGATATTTATATATACATCCTCGTAAAACACTTATTTTGCTATTCTGTCTTTTTTATTCTTGTTTTTGTATATGTATCCACGTCATCTAGCGTCGTTAAAAAATTAATGATTTTAAATTAAAATGACTTAAATATCCTTAATATGTAGATGTGCAAAAAAAAATTTATAAGATGATCGCGATGAAGGATAAAAAAGTAATTTCAAAATTCTATTTCTTTTTAATTAAAATAAATATTATTTTTTTTATTTACGGTATTAGAAGAACCTTTATATTAGAGACATTTGTGCAAAAACAGTATTTTATAAAGGAACAGAAATAAATATAAATTTTAAGAAGGTATTAGCACAAATTTAAATTTTTAAAAGAGTATTCATGCAAAAAAAAAAAATCCCTTATTATTCAAGAGCAAAAAATTTAAAACATTAATTTTGTTTATGAAACAAGAAAATTACAAATCTAACAGGAAATATCAGTATTTCATCCCTGTTGTGACATCAGAATGAATTTATGCTTCTGAATCACCAGTAATCTTTACAGGAGCAGAATCCGTCTCGAAAATAGTGAAATCGGCTGCAATCCCTCACAACTATCTCTCGATCATAGATTTTGGATATAAGCTTAATGGCAACATGGCAATCCATGCATATTCTTAGATTCTTAATTATGCGTATAACCGTCCCAGGACTTGTTTTAATCAAGCTGAATGCAATGGCCAGCTTCTCACTGTGAAGAGATAGGGCTAACTCCTTCCCTTCTTCATCCAAGTCCAGCAACCCTTCTTCAGTATTCCCCACATAGCCTGCTACTGTTAACCTTCCCATAATCTCCTCAAGCATTAGAGATATCTCCCTCATCTCCGGATGTGATCGGTCTGCCACAAAGAACTCATGCAGGTGGCCATGCACCTCGACGAGACTGCATCCAGGCGTCTTCTTAATCCCCAATTCTTCCATACGATTTCGCACTCTCCTCACATCATCCCACCTGCCCCTCTTTGCATAAGCATTGGAGAGAAGCACATAAGCCCCGCTATTCGTTGGCTCCAACTCTATAAGTTGCTTGATCGAAGCCTCGCATGTCTCGATATCCCCATGCATTCGTGAACCGCTCAAAAGAGCCCCCCAAATGAGCACGTCGGGTTTCATGGGCATCGAATTCACTACATCCCATGCCTTTCCTATAAGCCCGGCTCTTGCATAAAGATCCACAATGCAGCCATAGTGTTGAATCATTGGATCGATACCAAACTCCTTCACCATTTGCTCGAAATACTTTTCACCCTCATTAACCAATCCTGCATGGACGCAAGCACTGAGAACTCCTAAGAAAGTTATGGCATTAGGAATTACTGCCAGTCCCCTCATGCTAAGAAACAAATCAAGGCATTCCTTTGCGAGTCCATGAATTGCAAGCCCCGAGATCATTGCGCTCCATGCCTTGATATCCTTGTCCTTGTCAGGGCCCAAACTATCAAACACCAACCTTGCCCTGTCGATGCTCCCGCACTTGGCATACATATCGATCAAAGAAGTCCCCAGCACCATGTTCACCTTCATGCCGCTCCGGTCGATGTACGCGTGCGCCCACTTCCCGTGCTCGAGCGCACCCAATTTCGCACAAGCAGCAAGCACGCTCGACATAGTGAACTCATTCGGCTTGACATACGCTTCTCTCTGCATGTCGCGGAACAATTGCAGCGCTCCCCTGTGGTCGCCGCATTTGACGAAGCCATCTATCATGCAGCTCCAAGCGACCACGTTTCTCTCGGGCATTTTCACGAATATTTGGAGGGCGGAGATGAGGAGGCCGGCCCTGAGGTAAGCAGAGATGATGGAATTCCAGGAAGGGAGGTCGGGGAGTGGGATTTCGTCGAAGAGGCGGCGGGCAAGGGGGAGGGAGGAGCAGTGGGAGTAGGCGGAGACGAGGGAGGTGCGGACGAACGGGTGGGAGGCGAAGCCGGAGAGGAGGGCGTGGGCATGGAGGAGGGGGAGTGCGGCTGGAGGGAGGGGGGAGGGGGAGGAGAAGGAGAGGAGGAGGAAGGGGAAAGTATAGAGGTCGGGGCGGACGCCGTGGAGAAGCATGCGGCGGTAGAGGGAGAGGGCGACGGCGGGGTGGGCACGGATGAGGGAGTTCCAGAAGAAGGCGTCGGGGGTGGGGTGGGAGAGGTGGAGGGTGGGGTGGGTCAAAGATATCAGCTTGGAGGATGAGGCTGCTCGCATTTCGTAGCGCTCGAAGGTTGGCGGGAGCTGGACGGCGCCCTCCATTTAAATAAGTGCCGCGGTTGTTAGCTTTTGCATGAAAGGGCTTTTCTAAACCAACCAACAAATTCTAAGCCGAAATGCATAGCCTGTGCATGTATATCGAAAGACCAACAGCACTCAAAGAGATTCTCTAAACACATCAAAAGATTCTTCCTCTACAGTTATGTCAGATTATAGCCCTTCTGCACCTACACTAGCCAGCCAGAGCCCAAAAGAAAATTAAGATATGGTGAACAATTACAGATCCACGGCCTAAGGGCTTAAAAATTTCTAGACAAACTAGATTCCTGATAGACATCTGGCAGCATTCATGTCCAGTATTCAAAACCCAGAGGGGAACACAAGGTAGCAGAAATTAAACAGGGCACCTCCATAGCACCGTCTCTGCAATGTAAGTATTGGAGCTCAAAGACATTGCACTCTTGGTTGGAAGCAATCATCCTAAGCCAATTTTGCACACCATATTTCTTCAAATATTTCTTTTTTAGACACTTCAAATCCCTAAGCAGCATATGAGGAGGGCGAAAAGTATCAAATTAGATAATCACAAAGCATAGAAAGGAGAAGATGGGATAAAAAATTGAGAAAAAACAAAGGTCTTATTTGGTTGTCAATCCTTGAATTTATTTATACTCTTGCAGACGCCACTGTGTTGGTACGTGAATCCGGGTTGTGCTAGGAAGAAACAGCAGCTTAAACTGAGAAAAAGTTTGACGGTACAAAAAACTGTCAAATCTTTAGATCGAAAGAGTGCACTTCAAAAAAGCAGCGGCATCCCAAGATCATAACACTGTTCAAATCATTTCTTTGTAATGGCTCTCAGCGCCTGAGTTTTACGTATGGCGGGTTCCCAGCCTTTCATCTTGTCATATAGGTGTCTCGTCAAACAGATCTCTACACATCACTGCAAGCTATGCTAAATCACATATTTTGGCATATGTCCCTTCTTCATAACTCCATAGGAAAACAGAGATTTGGCTGGTGGCAGTACCAGGATTATACTGTGAATTAAACACAGCAAGGTGTAATGAATCAGGTTCTGCACTGTGCGTTGGTAGCCCGTTGCCAAGGGTACCACATATCCTTAACATATGGAGAAAAATAAAAAAAATCAACAGTTCCACAAAAGAGAACCATGGTGAATGCTGCTGGTTAAAGCCCCAGTTCATCACTGTGCCAGGTTAGCAATGACTCGACAGAGTCATGATAATAGACTGGAACTCAGCATTCCACAACAAAAAGCTGCAAAAAAAAAGTTCAAAGCTTAGATGCAAGATAGAATCCCCAAAAAAAAAATGATAAAAATTACAGATCCATGGCCCAGGGGCTTCAGAAATCCAAGAAAGCTGAATTTCCTGATAAACATTGGACAGCATTCATGTCCGCTACACAGCCAAAGAGAAATGGAGGAGTAACGATATGCTTGTCTTCAAACTAAGAGAACTTTTCAAATATCTCAGAAGTAAATTCAAAGGGTGGCAGAAATAAAACAGGGCAGTGCCATCAGTCTTCCTCTTCGCCCTCATTCTCCGCTATGTTGAAGTATCGGAGCTCATAAACACTGCGGTCTTTGTTGGAAGCAATCACTCGCAACCAGTCTCGCACATTGTGTTTCTTCAAGTATTTCTTAGTTAGATACTTCAAATACCTAAGCCGCACAAAAGAGGAAAATGAAAATGAGATCATATAAACATAAAGCATACAAAGGAAAAGATGGATTAGAAATTTGACAAAAAAGGTCTCCCCAGATTAGTTGTCAATTCTTGATTGTACTTAAATTCATGCCTATCTTTTTCGGAAGGTGGTATTATTCCACTATTTGGGAAAAAATCATAAAATGAAAAAGATTTTACTGAAAAAATGGTGTATGGATGTTTCGCTTCTTTGTTATCAATTTACTTGAGAAGCTCGGTCAAAAATGTGTATGAGCTAATTTGCTACTGCAAAGCCTTCATCCCGCAGGATATACAAAATGAAATAAATCGCCACATGCAGTTGGTAGTTCTAAAAAGAACTCTCATATTTTCTCTGTCAAGAACCAACATGAAAATTTCCACTGGGCTCCCACATAGTTCTTTTTCTTTCCCTACCATGAAGTTTTTCACTTGTAATACACATGCTAGACTCTAGTTTGTCTTAATGCCAGATTCTGTTTGGCACTGTTGTCTTCATTGTTTTTTTCCTTTTCTAGCCAAAACAAAAAGCATGTCTAAGGTTTCTCTAACTTTCTAAATATGATATATTCATTGAGAATACAAACCCATACATCATATCAAGATTTTGTCTTATAAGTCCAACAATTGATGATACCCTACAACTGCTCAGGGTAGCATACGTCCTTCCTAGTGAGGCATTGTGCTATCTGAGCACAGGTTGGTCATATTAATAGGCCCTTCAAGCTTGCCACAGCTTGAGCTAATATCAGATATTTGCTCGAGCAGACAAGCCTATGTACAACTATTCGGCTAAGTTGTTTTAAGATAAGCCTTAAGGGCCAGTTTGGATTCCCTGATAACGAACCCTTGGAATTATACATTATGGTGGGATTTGAGAACAAACTTTGGTGGGAGAAGCAGAATATTTCATTTTTATGGAGGAACTCAGACTTACAAGCCTAAAAAATATGAATACCATAAAATCACATTTTAAGTGGAATGCATAATCCCTATTTTCTCAGGATTGTTCAGTTTCGGAGCCCCCCATTTTATCAAACTCTTATTTCCGATCATGCTTTCTCTGTTAAGTTTCCGCTGCATGTGTCCCAACAGCCTTAACACTATATTCAGCAAGCTTTGATATGGGCCTATATTTGTTAGAATTAACATTTCATTTTTCAGCCCTGCTTTTTGGTCCATTTAAAGATAAGATCAAGACAAGCTGCAGCTACCAACACACCAAACCACCCCACCCCCCACACCCTCACCGTCGTGCTGTATTCAACCTGATATAGTGCCCCCTCTACATCAACCATGAAAGAATCATCACAGAAAAGAAGACTAGAAAACCTTAATCAATTCAAACATCTTTCGTTAGTCTTCCATCATGGTTCTCAAAAAAAGGGGGGAAAAATCTTTCATAAGTCCTTTTAACCTGATACTTCTACAACTTTCAAACCTTAAAACTCTCTCTAAACCACCAGTATGTCATAAATCGTCACACTAACCCTTCCATAGTATCCATTTCTCAACCTAATTCTATATTCTTTAATCCACATCACCGATGTAAAAATGTCCTATTAATCTCCCAAATTAATTCCAACAGGACCCATCATAACATCTATCAAAATGAAAACGACCATCAAAACCCTGGGCACCTACCAATCATCTACAACAAATCATTTGGCTCTTCTCAGCATACTATGTCAAAAAAACTTCAGAATGCCACAAAAATTTTTTTTAAGAAATTGCTGGTTAAAATTGTTTACTATGTGTAATCTTCTCAAATGAATAGGAAAGAGAGGGGGGGGGGGGGGGAGAGGAATCTCCCACCTAATAATCAGTTCTTCAAACAACCAACAAGAACACCAAATCAGTTTTCCTTAAAGGAATAAGCTAAATATTCAAAATGATCTAGTTCCAAAATCCATCTAATAAAAAATGGCATAAGTATGCCCTTCGCCTCTCCATTAGGAAGCTTATATCACACTTGCTAGGACATGGAACAAGTCTAACAATTGCGACTTTTGAAAACCAAAAACCAAAAAAACATGAAATAAATTCACAAAACAAGAGACGGAGTTCGTTGAATAGAACGCAATTGTGTGCTTTGTAGCAAGTACAGCTTTCATAATAGTTAATGTTTCGTCCTGTTAACCACTGAAAACAAACTAAACCCAATTTGATGTCACTCGTCTCCTTAAGACTATTCTTGCTCAAAATGATTACTATCAGAGTAGCCGAAGCAGAAAGCATGATTCACCAACCATAAACCGTACACAATCTTGATAAAAATTTCAAGAAAGATGATGGATAATCCAAATAATGTTCCCTGACACTTTCCGACAAACTAAATGTAACAAAGAACAAGTTCATCAATCAGCAAACAAAGTTGTTCAACATTATAGCTCCACAATGGACAAACATAGCACCCAAATCCCGCCCCATAGAAAAGTAGATTTGATATTAAAGAAAAAAGAAATCCAACAAAAGCTAGGATCTAGTAGAATGGAATGGCAGTTAAGAGAAAGACTGGTACCGCTTAGAGAAGGGGCCCTCGGAGGTGACGGTGATCTTGGACTTGTCTCGGGTGACGGAGACCTGGTCGCCGAGGGCGCCGGGCTTGCCGCCGGCGACCTTGATGCGCTCCTGCAGGAACTTCTCGAGGGAGGCGATGTCCATGATCTTATCCTCCACCGGCTTCGCGCATTCGATCGTGAACGTCGTCGAAACCCTCTTCTTCCCTCCCTTCGACGCCGCCATGCTCCCCCCGCGGCTCATCTTCTCCCTTCTCTCTCTCCCCGCTGCGACGACTGGGTTTAGGGTTTTGGCCTCGGGGAGAGGAGCTGCGAGCTTTTATCGGGGGCTCTCCGTCAGTATATTTGGAGGATCAGTCTAAGTGTTCCACTGTATCAGACGGTCTTAGTTTATCCAACGTAATCGGTAACTTAGATTTAGGATGGCAATTGGATGGATTCAGGTCAAATCGCGGGGGGGGGGGGGAGATGTTCGATAGATGCCCAAAAAAAAAAAAGAAGAAAAAAGGAAAAAGAAAAAAAGGAAAAAAAAAAAAAAAAAAAAAAAAGGCTTATCACAGTTATAGGGGGAGAACTTCGAACTGCATTGAAGGAATTGTTATATGTGAGGAGGATCCTCGGTGCCGAGTGGGTGCCTCTTGAGGAGAATTCTTCTGTGGTGATTGACTGGATCCGAAGTGTTGATAGATATGGTGATGGCTTCTAGGCAGTACACATATTTTGGAAGGTGAACAAGGCAGTAGACTGGATTGCCTATTTCGTCGTCCGGCACTTCAAGAAGGTCCTCTGGACATTTATAAGAGATATTCCCTCCTCTTTGTACTCTTTATTTTCTTGTGATCTTGCAGGACATACTCATTTTAGAGCTATATAATTTACCATTTTTCCCAAAAAAAAAAAAGAAAAAGCTTGTCAACCCAAACTTCATCCATTTATTAAATGGGTCAGAATTTCGAAATCTAACAAGACTATTTACTAAACAGCTAATCTGACCTGATGCACGTAAGTATTACAATGAAGACAAGGGGAAGATTGAAAGAAAATGGATGTCTTGATTGGTACTAAATCCTTCCGAGATTGGAACAAAGAGATAGCTTCATGAGTGTTGGAAAATAGATCATGGGTAGATGGTGTAAGATTATTTTATCGTCACCTGAGTGTCAAATGTTCTATATCTCCATACATTTGATCCTTTATATATCCTCCTATTAAAAAAAAAAGTTATTAATCAAGGTACAATTGGTAAGGAAGATATGATTGGGATAGATGGAACTAAGATCTATCATTATTATATCTATCATTTTGAGGGGTCAATAACTAAATCCATCAATATTTATCGAGGAGTCACAAAAATCTAGCAACATTTGTTGATGCCATTTTATAATCAAATTAGCTATTCAATATGTTTTGTAGAATAGAACTATCAACTGGTTATCAGAAGTTTCTTATTTCTAGTCAAGTTGAAATTTCAAAACTTACTAGAAATAAAGCCAACCCAATATGTAATAATGAGGGAAAATTTAGGATAAATTTATTTTTTTTCAAATGAAATACAATATTGTGGTGTAGTGATATTATGGAACTGAAATTTTTATGTAAACCTAAATTTCATTTTACCCCATTTTCTCCATGCAAACTATGCTAATTGAGTGTAAGTACTATTTTTCTCCATTTATTTAGGCTCATTTCCCAAGCGTAGCTTCATTGAGACCGGAGTTTCTGGACGTTTTTAGACCTCTTGATAGAATTGTCGGGGGAAAACACTATGCACCGATTTTGTCTCATTCTCAGAGGAGTGCATGCAAATTTTTTTGTTTTTTAAAATAGATCAAGTGAGATCTAGGTTCTGCCTAAATTTTTTTTAGAATTTTTTGCGTAAATACTTTTCTAAATATCGAATTTTACATTAATACTTTTTTAAAAGTGATATTTGCATGTATATCCTCGTAAAATACTTATTTTGTTATTTTGTTCTTTTTTATTCTTATTTTTACATATGTACCCATGCCATCTAACACCGTTAAAAAAATTATGATTTCAAATTAAAATGACTAAAATATCCTTAATAGGTAGATGTGCAAAAAAATATTTTATAAAGCGATCACGATGGAGGACAAAAAAATAATTTTAAAATTCTATTTTATTTTTAATTAAAATAAATATGGTTTTTATTAAGGTGTTAGAAGGACCGCTATATATGGGGCATTTGTGCAAAAATAGTGTTTTATGAGGGTACAGAAACAAATATAAGTTTTAAAAAGATATTCACGTAAATTTGAATTTTTAGAAGGATATTTGGCGGCTAATTTTCTTACTGAAGAGCACCTGTTAAGTGGCTTGAAACCCTAACTAAGGGTTTGCTACCGTTTAGATTGCTTATAGCTAGTCATATGCTGGCATATCAGTTTATAACTTTGCACATGTAAGCTTAGCAACATGATAAATTAGAAAACCACTTGCAAAAATTTGAGAGTTATTGACCTGGTTTCATAGCTCTTGCACTTCTGTTTTGTTTCTGTTGCTGGAAATTGGACCCGGGGGCAATCTTCGGTCGAGGGAGAGGGAGCTGCGGGTCACCACGGCGGGGCGGCGACCGGTCGGCGGGCGGCGTCCTCCGTCTGGGGTGGCTGGAGAGAGGGAGCAGGAGGTCCTCACAGCGGGGCAGCGATCCGTCAGCGGGCGGCGTCCTCCGTCTGGGTGCCTGCAGACAAACCGGTGGCCGGGTTTTCCGGCGCCGGCCCTCCGACGCTCAAGTCAGGGAGGGGGCAGATAGTGTAAGGAGGAGATGAACAGTGCTTGTAAAGCGCGGAATTTCCCAACCCCCTCCTGAGAAGCCAAGGCTCCCTTTTATAGGTGGGGGTCGGTTTACCTGTGATGTAACAGGGCGAGGCCATAGTACGGCTCGGCATGTGGCTCAGGTCGGCGCACGGTCAGGCGAATCATTGTGCTGATGTCGGCGGTGAGGGCGTCGTACGACCCGAACCAGTACGCTACCAGGCGAATCATTGCATTGGTGTCGGAGGTATGGCCGAGATCAGAGACTTATCATGGTTGACCAGACTTTGCTGAGCTAACTTGCCGTGGAGAGCTGAGAGTCCGTAGATGACAGGAGCCATACGCATTAAATGTGGAGTAAGCCGGAGATCCGCATTAATTGTAGAGTAGGCCGGAGATCCGCATTGATTGTTGAGTGAGCTGGAGGTTTACAGTAGCCATGCGCAATAAATGCTGAAGCAGCGGTAGGATATGGTCCTCAGTTGGACCTCAGAGGAGTACGGCCGTAGTAGGTGGCTGACAAGGGTAGACATTGAGCATCAGGATTTTCCTAGGTCGGAGGTCTCGAGGTCGGATGTCTTGAGGTCGGGCGTTCCGAGGTCGGACGTCGACTTTGGCCGTTCAGGGTCGGCGATTGTGCGGCTTCTTGGGGGCATTTGTGTCACTTGGGGGGAAAAATCTTATTCCCCCAACACTACCCCCCGACTTCCGAGTTCGAGCGGCTTGCGGGCTCGGACGTGGGAAGTAAAGTCTATCATTAAAGTTGGGGGGCGAATCTCGTCCGCGCCCTCGTGTTTCTCGGAGTGTTTATGGCGAGACCCGCGCCCTTGGGCGTTTCGAGGTTGCTTTATTCAGCGAACTTATGGTGGAGCTCGTGTCTTTACATTTCTCGGAGCGGGTGTAACGGGGGTAGCGTCTCTTGGATCGCCAAGATCGCTTCGTGCGGCGGACCCATGATGAGGGTCCTTGGGCTCGACGAGGCGACGCCTCGATCCCGTAATCGAGACTCTCCGCTCATGAATGAGTGTGCCGTTACGGGGTTCAAAACGGACACGCGGCATGACCTAGGATCGGACGCTTCCGATCTCGTATTACTGGATCATGGATCCGGCGAGGTGAAGGCTACGTCGGGGCTCCACGTGCCCCAGGGCCTTATTAAATGAGGGGAGCGGAAGTGCCGTCCGTTCGTTCTTCAAGGTGATTCGATTCTGCGGACCCATAATGAGGCCCCGAGATCCGATGGGACAGGGCTTCGAATTTGTACCCGATTTATTGATCCGGAGTGAATACGGTGCCTCGGTCTCCGAGGTCGACACGTGGCGCAATCCGGTCGGGGGATGGGAACCGACCCTGCCGATCTGGACCGTCAAGGGGGTCTATATAAACCCCTCGAGTTTGCCCTAAAGATTTTATTTGGCTGCCTCTTATTTTTGTTGTCTTTCTCCCTCGCTTCCTTCCTCAACCGAACCTCGCCGTCGGTGCCCGGAGCGATTTCCGGCGATGTCTAGTAGGTTCCTACCCTGCAATTGCTAGGGTTCCCCTTCCTTTTCCTTCCCCAGTTTTCATTCTCTACTTTCGATTTCACTTCGCTCCTGTAAAATGGGTCTTGGTCCGGAGGAGGTAGGGTCCAGCCTGTCAGGGGAGGAGTTGGAGTTAATCCGCTCCCGGTTTTTCTTCCAGCCCGGGTTTCGTCTCGAAACTGCGGGGCCGGAAGACAGGGTGACGCGGCCGCCCCCAGGTCGGATCGCGATTCACCGCGAGACCCTCTGGGCCGGCCTGCGGTTCCCTGTCCACAGGTTTGTGAACGACTTGCTGGTCGAGTACCAACTTGTCCCAGCACAGCTCGCTCCGAACTCGTGGAGAACCATCATCGGGTTCCTGTCTCTGTGCCTTGGGCATGGGGTCCCGATTTCAGTGAGTATTTTCCGCCGGTGTTTTCTGTTGAAGAAGAACCCGGCGGACGCGGAGTGGCTATACTTTGCCTTCCGAGGCGGTATGTCGCTCTTCCGCGGGGCCCCTTCCTCTATACACGAGTGGAAGGGGAAATTTTTCTTTCTGGCGTCTGAGGCGCCATGGGGGTTTAATCCGAGGTGGGGACACCCTCGGTTGAAGGCCCTTAACAAGCTCTCCGAGCCCTCGGGGAGGGAGCAGAGGACCCTGGATTCTCTCCGAGCCCTCGGGAAGGGCTACGACCTGACCGAGCTCCTACGGGAGGACGCCCTGGCGAGCGTGGGTCTGAGCTCGGCGCGCCCCGAGGGTAAGGGTAGTTACATTACTTTTTTTTTTTGTCCTTTGTTTTTACTGCTAATGGTCTAATACTTGATGATATTTTTGATTTCAGATATTCCCCATATGCCGACCAGCAACACGTCGCTTTTTTCCCGCCTGAGGAGGCGGGAGGCCGAGGCCGGGGGTGGTATGCCCCAGCCTCGGAAGAAGGCGAGGTTGGCCGGCGCTTCTACGTCGGCCGAGACGAGCGGCCCCGAGGCGGGGGCCTCCTCAGCCGACCCGAGGCGGGCGCGGGTCGTCGACGACGCGGGCCCGTCGGGCCCTCCTTGCCCTGCCCTCGTTTCCCAGCAGGAGGGCCCGGCTTCGGGTTCCTCACAGCGCCCGGGGCCCGAGCCGACCAGGGGCCCTGAGGCAAGCGGCCCCAGGGTCCCGAGGCCGGACGCGCCGAGCTCCTCAAGGTACTTCGAAGAGGAGTCGGATGAGCCGGACTCCCCTATCCCTGTGAGGAGTTCGGCTATTCATGATGCTGAGGTCGCACGCGTCGTGTTTCGGCGTGCGATGCTTCCGGCGGACCGGGCCGAGTTCCGGAACATTCCGTTGGAGGACATTGTTGACAGTGCCTACTGCAACACTGCCCGGGTAAGTCCTTTTCTTGATTTCCTTAAAGTTATTAGCGAGTCCAGATGTTTTTAACTCACGATCATTTTGTCTCTTTCTTTACAGCATATTCACGAGCTCGATTCCCTGGTGTTCATCGCCCGGGGATGTCAGGAAGAGACCCGGCGGGTCAGCCGGCAATTGGAGCCGGCTAAGAAAAGGATCGCCGAGCTGGAGGCGGCGTTGGCCGAGGCCGAGGCTCGTAGGGCGGCCACCGAGGCCGAGCGCCTCGCTATGGCGGAGGGGCTCAAGGAGGAGAAGGCTGCTCATGCCCTAACCAGGTCGGCCTTGCGCGCCTCGGAGGCGCGCTTGGGGGAGGTCCAATCTGAGGTTGCGGGCCTCAAGTATGAGGACGGGGTTTCCCGCCTCCGAATCGAGCAGCTCGAGGCCCGAGAGAGGAGGGCACTCGAGCGAGCTGATCATGCCGTGGAGCTCTTCAAGGGGTCGCAGGAGTTCCACGACATGTTAGAGGAGGAGACGGTCGACGGATTTCTCTGGGGCTTCGAGAACTTCCGGCTGCAGGTGATCCGATATTGCCCCCAGTACGACTTTTCGACGATCCGTCCGAAGATGAACCTGGGCTACGGGTCCGACACGGAAGACATTCCTGCCGTTTTGACATCCGAGGCGGGATTGTACGAACAAGACCCCGCCGAGCCTTCGACGAGGGCGGCCGAGGCGGACGGCGTCCCGGAGGCGGCACCGGCGGCCGAGACGGACGGCGTCCTGGAGGCGGCACCCGAGGCCCCTGCCCCCGACCCCGAGCCTGTGCCGGCTGAAGGTCCCGAGGTCATCACAGTGCCAGATGATCCCCCGGATGTTGCTGCCGCCGCTTAAGACTTGGCGTATTTTTTCTTTTTCATTGTATCCGAGGTCGGCTCTTGAATGGCCGACCTCCAATTTTGTAATTGGCCTTCCGGCCCTTTGTCAATAAAAAATACTTTTGTCATTTTGTGCTCGTCTTTCCCTTTCTTGTCGTGAATGAGGCTAGAGTTTTAGCTAACCGCCTCGACGACCTCTAACTCTGTATTTTAGTTCTCGGGCTACTTAACGAAGTTGCCCTTTTCCTGAGTTATATCTTAGCCTTCTCGGATCTTAGTCATTCCGAGCAAAGGGAGCTCCGAGCTTAGGTTTCCAGAAAATTTTCCTAAGTCCTATAACTCGGATCTTAGAATCGCGAAAGTCGTCACGTTCGGCCTTTAGGGAAATCCCAAGGCATCCTTAGCCCTTCGAGTAGGACCGGGCTAGGTCTGTTCGTGCCGCTATTCGAGGGAGTCTAGTCGGGTTTCCGAACTTGACTTCCGGGTCCTTTGTAGGGAGCGCGGGCTAATAGTCGAATTATCGCCGAAGGTTTTCATAGTTATTGTTCTCGGACTCTGCCGAGATTTCAGTGAGTAAGGCTGGAATCTCTGAAGATCGCCTTAGTATCTGTGTTCGGCTGGTGCACTCGCGGCCGGGACCGCTTTCTCAGCTAGACATCGGAGTCTATGTATGGAGGCCGAGTTGGGCCCTAACTTACGAAGACTTTGTTCAAGTTGAGACTTGACGAGTGGAGACTTGTCGAACGGAGCGTACATAATGTAGTTAGGAGATCGGTCTTAAGCCGACCCATTGGAGTAGCCCGACTTTGGGGCGAGATAGGACTCCAACGTTAGATGATTAGCGGTATGTAGATAAAATTTGACAAGGAGGGCATCGAATTAGATGTACCTCTTGCATTCTCAGAGTTGTGTTTCACATGGCGGAGTAGGTTGCTTCCCTTCCTCGTCGTCCTCCGGAGTCATTTTTGACTTGTAAGGGGGCTCGGGCTTCTCACGGACCCGACGACACCCACCGAAGTTGAGAGGATCTGGGGAGGCTTTATTGATCTACAGTTCTTTTCGAGGTCGAGGGAGCTTGAGACCCTCTGGTCGGACCCCGGGGCGCCCCAACCTTAGTTGAGGAGTCTTGTGTCAGGTCGGCGGGCCTGTGGGCGCTCTACCGAAGTAGGGTGCGCGCTAGTTCAATGGCAGAGCTCTGCTTCAGAAAGTATTGTCCGCTTCGGGGATCGGGGATCGTCGACCGCTCCCGGGGGTCCACTTTGTGGCGCCCCGGGTGGAACCACCCTTTCCACCCCTCACGGCTTCGTCCCGAGGTCGAGGGAGTTTGGAACTCAGCGGTAAACCCTCGGGGCATCCCGACCTTAGTCGAGGGATCGTTCGTCAGGTCGGTGGGTCTGGGCACGCTCTACCGACCTGCGACGCTTCCCGAGGTCGAGGGAGTCTGGTTCTCTACGGTCGACACTCGGGGCATCTCGACCTTAGTCGAGGAATCGTTTGTCAGGGGATCGGGGATCGTCGACCGCTCCCGGGGGTCCACTTTGTGGCGCCCCGGGTGGAACCACCCTTTCCACCCCTCACGGCTTCGTCCCGAGGTCGAGGGAGTTTGGAACTCAGCGGTCGACCCTCGGGGCATCCCGACCTTAGCCGAGGGATCGTTCGTCAGGTCGGTGGGTCTGGGCACGCTCTACCGACCTGCGACGCTTCTCGAGGTCGAGGGAGTCTGGTTCTCTACGGTCGACACTTGGGGCATCCCGACCTTAGTCGAGGAATCGTTTGTCAGGGGATCGGGGATCGGGGATCGTCGACCGCTCCCGGGGGTCCACTTTGTGGCGCCCCGGGTGGAACCACCCTTTCCACCCCTCACGGCTTCGTTCCGAGGTCGAGGGAGTTTGAGACTCTACGGTCGACCCTCGGGGCATCCCGACCTTAGTCGAGGGATCGTTCGTCAGGTCGGTGGGTCTGGGCACGCTCTACCAACCTGCGACGCTTTTCGAGGTCGAGGGAGTCTGGTTCTCTACGGTCGACACTCGGGGCATCCCGACCTTAGTCGAGGAATCGTTCGTCAGGGGATCGGGGATCGTCGACCGCTCCCGGGGGTCCACTTTGTGGCGCCCCGGGTGGAACCACCCTTTCCACCCCTCACGGCTTCGTCCCGAGGTCGAGGGAGTTTGAGACTCTACGGTCGACCCTCGGGGCATCCCGACCTTAGTCGAGGGAATCTTGCGCCGGTCGACGTTTCGTCGTCCTGGCGATACTTCTCGAGGTCGAGAGAGTTTGGGACTCTACGGTCGAGCCTCGGGGCATCTCGATTTTGGCCGGGGAATCTGAGGATCACAGACGACCCAACATTAGAAGAGAATTACAGTCATCAAAATGAGAGAATTATTTGCAAAAAGGAAGCTGAATCCATTATCCTAATTGTCTTGAACCCCTAGGGGTTTCATTGGTGGTACATTCGTAGATTCTCAGAGTTCCAGCTTCGCGGGATCAGAGTCCCCTCCAGGGACTTCAATTTGTACGCCCCTGGTCGTTGTACCCGGGCGATTCTATATGGCCCTTCCCAATTCGGGGCGAGCTTTCCTTGCTCGGTCGGTTGAGAAGCCTCGGCTCTCCTGAGGACGAGGTCCCCTACTTTGAAGAGCTTGGGCTTGACTCTGGAGTCGTAGTATTGGGTCGTTCGCTGTTGGTATCTTGCCATGCGGACCCGGGCGACCTCTCGTGTCTCTTCGACGAGGTCCAAGTTGCTCCTGAGCTGGGAGGAATTGGTGTCGGTGTCATAATGCTCCACCCTTGGAGAAGGCAGGCCGATCTCCAACGGGATGACGGCCTCAGTGCCGTATGCTAGGTTGAAGGGGGTCTCTCCCGTGGGCAGTCGGAACGTGGTCCGGTATGCCCAAAGGACATTGTACAAGTCCTCGACCCACTGTCCTTTGGACCGGTCAAGCCTAGCCTTGAGTCCCTGCAAAATAGTGCGGTTAGTTACCTCAGTTTCCCCGTTTGTCTGGGGGTGAGCAACTGAGGTGAAGCGGTGATCAATGCCGAGCTCGGAGCAAAATTTCCTGAAATGAACATTGTCAAATTGTCGATCATTGTCGGATATAAGGATACGGGGTAGTCCAAATCTGCAGATTATGGACTTCCACACGAAGTCCCGCATCTTTTGCTCGGTGATCCGGGCGACGGGTTCGGCCTCGACCCATTTGGTGAAGTAGTCGATGGAGACGACCAGGAACTTTCTTTGTCCGGAGGCTAGGGAAAAGGGCCCCAGGATGTCGATCCCCCATTGGGCAAATGGCCAGGGGGCGATGATAGAAGTCAGCAGGGCCGAAGGTCGGCGCTGGATATTGGCATTTCGCTGGCACCGATCGCATTTCCGGACGAAATCCGTCGCATCCTTCTGGAGTGTGGGCCAGTAATATCCTTGCCGCAGGATCTTGTGGGCCAGTGCCCGACTCCCCATGTGATTTCCGCAGATCCCTTCATGGACCTCTCGGAGGGCATAGTCCGCCTTGGAGGGGCGGAGGCATCTGAGAAGGGGAGAAGTGAATGATCGACGATAAAGTCTATTCTCGTACAGGACATACCGGGGGGCTTGGCGCTTGATTCGGCGAGCCTCCGTCTCGTCATGAGGTAGGGTCCCGTCTTGGAGGTAGCAGACGAGCCCATCGATCCAGCTTGGCTCGGAGTCGATGCACATGGTGGGCTCGGGTTCCTCCGTGCTGGGGATCTGAAGATACTCGAGCGTTGTTCCCTTGGGAAGCTCGCTCATGCGGGAGGTTGCCAATTTGGACAGCTGGTCTGCCCTGAAGTTTTCCGCCCTGGGAATGTACTGAATATTGAAAGAATTCAGGGCAGACATAAGTTCCCGCACCTTTTGGAGATACTTTTGCATGGATGGCTCTTTAGCTTCAAAGTCTCCTTGGATCTGGTTCACTACCAGCTGGGAGTCGCTGAAGGCCGTCAGGTCTTCCAGTTTCAGTTCTTTCGCCAGCTTGAGCCCGGCGATGAGAGCCTCATACTCGGCCTCATTGTTCGAGGCCGGGAATTCGAGGCGCAAGGCTTGCTCGGCCACTACTCCGTCTGGACTGGTGAGGATGAGTCCGGCTCCGCTACCCCCCGAGGTTGAAGACCCGTCCGAGTGCAGGACCCATGGCTGCCTCTGGGCTTCCTCCGCGGATACGGGTGGCAACTCGGGGTCGTCCGGCAGAGTACACTCCACGATGAAGTCGGCAAGTATTTGGGCCTTGATAGCCGGTCTGGGCCGATGCTCGAGGTCAAATTCCCCTAGCTCAACCGCCCATTTAGCGATCCTCCCCGCACAATCCGACCTTTGCAATATTTGCTTCATAGGCTGGTCGGTCAATATAGCTATTGTGTGGGCTTGGAAGTAAGGCCTGAGTCTCCGAGCCGAGATGATGAGAGCTGTTGCTGGTGGTCCAAACCGAGAACGATTGGCACAGCGGTGTGAACGGGGTTCCGTTTGAGTTGCCTTGGTTGGTGTTGATTGCGCTCCACCTTCCACCGGGAAACCTGCAAGCAAGCCTCGCACCACCACTGGGGTAGTGGGGGCCCTCCGACGATCAAGTCAGAGGAGATTGGAGGAGAAGGAGAGATAATAGTAGCAAGTAAGAGAATGCTCTGGAAGTTCTTGCTTACCCCCCCCTTCTCCCCCCAGCCGCATATATACCAGGCTGGGGGGTCCTTCTGGGGGGTTGGTCATCGTGTAGCATGATGGAGCTGCCACTGACATGGCCGTTACAGGGCGTCGTGGGGCAGCGCTGGGTACGGCCATGACAGGGCGTAGTGGAGCTCCGCTTTGTACGGCTGTTACAGGGGATCGTGGAGCAGCGCCGGATACGACCGTTGCAGGGAGTAGTGGAGCAGAGGGCCGCGGCGTGCTTCAGGGGAACAGCCTGTCGTTGTCGAGAGATTACCGACTCGGGGTCGGACTGCTGGATCAAGGGGCAGCCGACTCGGGGTCGGGCTGCGAAGCCGAAGATATCCGACTCGGGGTCGGACAGCTGGATCTAGGGGCAGCCGACTCGGGGTCGGGCTGCGAAGCCGAAGATATCCGACTTGGGGTCGGACAGCTGGATCAAGGGACAGCCGACTCGGGGTCAGGCTGCGGAGCCGAAGATATCCGACTCGGGGTCGGATTACTGGATCAAGGGACTGCCGTAGTCTTCCTGGGTGCGCGTGCCGGTCACGTGGGGCGTGGCGGCTAAGTTCCCCCGTAACAGTAGCCCCCCACTCCCGAGCCTGGAACCAGAAGGGGAACGGGTGAAGGGAGTGATGCTTCGAGATTGCCGCCATCCCTCGGAAAGGCGCGCGCGCTCCGAGCTTCCCGCCTTCTTTATGGCGTATGGCAGTTGTCGCTGATCTGGCGGTCTGCGGATTTCGGCGGACATCCTTCCTCTTTTTAACTCTCGGTAGTGCCTCGCCGACTCCCGACTCTTGAAATTCTTCTGGCGCTAGGCCAGGCATCCGAGGATTAGGCCTCAGGGAATTCTTCCGGCGCTAAGCCAGGCATCCGAGGATTAGGCCTCAGGAACTTCTTCCGGCGCTAAGCCGGGCATCCGAGGGTTAGGCCTCAGGAAATTCTTCCGGCACTAAGCCAGGCATCCGAGGGTTAGGCCTCAGGAAATTCTTCCGGCGCTAAGCCAGGCATCCGAGGATTAGGCCTCAGGAACTTCTTCCGGCGCTAAGCCAGGCATCCGAGGGTTAGGCCTCAGGAAATTCTTCTGGCGCTAGGCCAGGCATCCAAGGGTTAGGCCCCAGGAAATTCTTCCGGCGCTAGGCCAGGCATCCGAGGGTTAGGCCTCAGGAACTTCTTCCGGCGCTAAGCCAGGCATCCGAGGGTTAGGCCTCAGGAACTTCTTCCGGCGCTAAGCCAGGCATCCGAGGGTTAGGCCTCAGGGAATTCCGCTCGTTGGTCGGCCAAGGCTGGCGCAAGCCGAGGCGACCGGTCGGGGCTTCAGGCTAGTTTGCTCCCGGAATGATCATCGGGTTAGCCTGGCATCCGAGGGCCAAGCCTCGGGAGATTCCGCTCGTTGGTCGGCCAAGGCTGGCGCAAGCCGAGGCGACCGGTCGGGGCTTCAGGCTAGTCTGCTCCCGGGATGATCATCGGGTTAGCCTGGCATCCGAGGGCCGAACCTCGGGAGATTCCGCTCGTTGGTCGGCCAAGGCTGGCGCAAGCCGAGGCGACCGGTCGGGGCTTCAGGCTAGTCTGCTCCCGGGATGATCATCGGGTTAGCCTGGCATCTGAGGGCTGTCAGGCCTCAGGAAATTCCGCTCGTTGGTCGGCCGTCGTGCGCCTGTCGCTTGCCGCCCGACGGGATTTCTCCGTGGCCAGCTGCGATCGTGTTTCTCCTCCTCTCCAAGCGTCGCCTGGGGAACACCAGATGGGCATTAAATGCTAATTGAGGGGTTACCTGGGAAATCGGATCGCCAGTTGCTGCTTGCGAGGAGTGTCAGTTAAGCGGCCGCGATACGCGCGTTCTTCGAGGCGGATGCGGCCTGGGCGCGAGCGGAGATATGTGGACCTAGGGGTACAGGCCACCCGGAGTGTCCTGCACAAAGAATGCGATTAAGGAGAATAACGCTTAGGAAATCACGGAAAGATACGCCTCGAGAGCCGGATCGGCTCCGGATTCAATGCGCCCGCATTTATTGGAGCCACCCGCATCGGAACGACCGGGGGGCCGCAGTTTGGCTATAAATATAGGTGCAGGTGCGATGGAGCCTGCCAAGCCGGAGCTGTTCAGGTTGCCATGGATCGTGGGCCTCCTCTCCGGCGCATGGTTGAGAGACCCCTACCGAAGGAACGGGAGGCGCGCCCTTCGCGACTTCCGTCAACTAGCCGTTTCATCTGGGATCAACAAGGAGGTTCTCCCCGGCGGAACTCCGCTCTAGGCGTTTCATCCGGGATCACGTCTCCCCTCCTTGAAGTTCAGCCTCCCGATTGAGCTCCGCGCCAGACGCTTGATCCGGGACCGCGCCTCCATATGCTCTTCTCCCTTGTATCCCTTCTCTCCCCTAACACTGGGGAGGACCGGAATATCCCTTGGAGGTGGCGTTCCCCTGGAGGCAGCGGGAGCTTCTTCTGCGGCGGCTCCTCGTCTTTTTCGTGAGGCGTGGATGGCGCCTCTGGGTAGGAGCAGTGTGGACTTCTCCTTCGTCCACTTCTTCTTCATCCGCGCCGGCTCTTCGTCTTTTTCGTGAGACGTCGATGGCGCCTCCGGTTGGAAGCACCCACTTCCGGTGGAATTGCAGCCGCTTCGGATGGAGGTTTCGAGATCCCAGATCTTCAGCTCCTCGGAGTCTCCACCTCTTCTTTACTTTCTTTACACCCTAATTCCCCTCTGGGAATTCCTTGTAATCACACGAGCACGCCATTGTAACCAGAAATTATTGAAATGAAAAGTGTTATACATTTTTGAACTGTCTTTCTGGCATTGTCGTTCTACTGGTAATACATCCGCAGGTTAGCGAAATTCCAGCTCCTTGGAATTTCTCGACCATCTAGGGCCTCCAACTGGTAGGAGCCAGGTCGGTTTACCCAGCGAACCCTATACGGGCCTTCCCAATTCGGCGCCAGCTTCCCACCTTCCGCGGGTTGAGATGCTTTGGCTCGCCTTAGCACCAGATCTCCGATTCTGAAAAGTTTCGGTCGGACCTTGGAGTTATAATATCGGGCCACCCTCCACTGATACATCGCCATCCGAACCTACGCCATTTCCCTTGCTTCTTCCAAGAGGTCCAGGTTCCCTCGGAGTTGCTCCGAATTGGCCTCGGGTCGGTGCGCGGCCACCCGAGGTGAGGGGAGTCCGAGCTCCACGGGGACAACGGCTTCCGTGCCATAGGTTAGGCTGAAAGGCGTCTCCCCGGTAGGGGTCCGATGCGTGGTCCGATACGCCCAAAGGACATTCTCGAGTTCTTCAACCCAAGCTTGCCCCGTCCGACCGATTCGCGCTGTGATTCCTTGGAGGATTGTCCGATTTGTGACCTCGGCCTCGCCGTTGGTTTGGGGATGCGACACAGATGTGAACCGATGCTCGATCCCGAACTCCTCGCAGAAGTCACGGAAATGCTTGTTGTCGAACTGTCGACCATTATCCGAGATGAGGACCCGAGGTACCCCAAATCGGACAATGATGTTCTTCTTCACGAACTTCGGACTTGCGCCTCCGTGATAGTGGCCAGCGGCTCTGCCTCCATCCACTTGGTGAAGTAGTCGATTGCAACAATCAAAAATTTCCGCTGAGCTGAAGCGACGGGGAATGGTCCGAGGATATCCATTCCCCACTGGGCGAAGGGCCAGGGTGCAGTGATTGGTGCCAAGGGGACAGAAGGGACTCTCTGGACGTTGGCGTGGCGCTGGCAGGCGTCGCATTTCCGTACATGATCCTTTGAGTCCTCCAACAAGGTAGGCCAATAATAGCCTTGCCTCATGATCTTGTGCGCCAAGGACCTAGCCCCCAAGTGTGATCCGCAAACGCCTTCGTGGACTTCGCCGAGGACGTAGGCCGCTTCCGAGGGGCGGAGGCGCTTTAAGAGGGGGGCGGTGAACGAGGTCCGATACAGCCTCCCTTCATAGAGTACGTAGTGGGCGGACTTCATAACAAGTCGCCGAGCTTGATCTTCGTCTTCAGGGAGGATCCCTTCGGCGAGGTAGGCGACAAGCGGGTCCATCCAAGACGGCTCCGGATCAATCGCCATCACCGCTCCAGCCTCGCCGATGCTCGGGGCATCCAGGGTCTCCAGGTAGATCGCCCTCGACAAGTTGTGCGCGTCTGCGCCCACTAAGCGGGACAACCTGTCGGCCCTGGCATTTTCACTTCTTGGGACCTGCTGGATGTCGACACTGCCGAGGTCGGAAATGAATGCTTGCACCTTCCGGACGTAATTCTGCATGGTCGGGTTCCGGGCCTCGAACTCCCCACGGACCTGCCCGACCACCAGCTGGGAGTCGGTGAAGACCTTCAGGCGCCGGATGCCGAGCTGCTTGGTGAGTTTGAGTCCCGTGACTAGGGCCTCGTACTCCGCCTCGTTGTTGGTCACTGGAAATCCGAACCTCAAGGCGTACTCGGCTATCACTCCATCAGGACAGGTAAGGACCAGCCCGGCCCCTCCACCTTTGGGGTTCGACGACCCATCGATGTGAAGCGTCCAAATCGGGAGGTCGAGGCTGGGTGTTTCCGGCGACCTAGGTTCCGCCTCCTGCACCGTGCACTCAGCGAGGAAATCCGCGAGCGCCTGGGCCTTGATGGCGGGTCGGGGCTGGTAGCGGATGTCGAACTCACCAAGTTCTACTGCCCACTTCACCAGCCGTCCCGCATTCTCAGGATTGCTGAGGATCTGCCGCAGCGGTTGATCGGTCAAGAGGGTGACAGAATGGGCTTGGAAATAGGGGCGAAGCCTCCTGGTCGCGGTCAGCAGCGCGAAGGCGATCTTTTCAGCCTTCGTATACCGCGTCTCGGCATCCCGTAGGACCCGGCTGATGTAGTACACAGGCTTCTGGAGCTTTGCCTCTTCCCGAACCAGTACCGCACTAACTGCGGTTGGGGAGACCGCCAGATAGAGGTAGAGCATCTCCCCTTCTTGCGGCTTGGACAGCAGGGGAGGAGACGCCAAGTATTCCT
Source organism: Phoenix dactylifera (assembly GCF_051530095.1). Lineage (NCBI taxonomy): Eukaryota > Viridiplantae > Streptophyta > Magnoliopsida > Arecales > Arecaceae > Phoenix > Phoenix dactylifera. Next base: position 12,896,864 of record NC_143206.1, on the reverse strand, counting down.
TGAGCTGGTCGAATGCTGCTTGACATTCGGCCATCCAGAGGAAGTCTTTCGGGCGTTTCAACATCTTGAAGAAAGGTTGGCAGCGTTCGGCCGATTTTGCCACAAATCGTCCGAGCGCGGCGACCCTCCCAGCGAGCTCCTGAACCTCCTTCACTTTGGTCGGAGGGGACATATCTTGGATGGCCTTGATTTTGTCCGGGTTGGCTTCGATCCCCCGCTGGTTGACAATGAAACCGAGGAACCTCCCGGCCGAAGCGCCAAAGGTGCACTTCGCTGGGTTCAGCTTCATGCGAAACTTCCGCAAGGTGGCGAAAGTCTCCTCCAGATCCGCGATGTGCTGGTCTGCATGGCGGCTCTTCACCAGCATATCGTCCACGTACACCTCCATGTTCCGGCCGATTTGCTCTTTGAAGATTTTGTTGACGAGGCGCTGGTAAGTGGCGCCAGCATTCTTCAGACCGAAGGGCATTATCTTGTAACAGTACAGCCCCCGGTCTGTTATAAAGGCAGTTTTCTCCTCGTCCTGTGGAGCCATCATTATCTGGTTGTAGCCGGAGAAGGCGTCCATGAAAGACAGCAGCTGATATCCGGAAGTCGCGTCGACCAGTTGGTCTATCCGCGGAAGCGGAAAGCTATCCTTGGGGCATGCCTTGTTCAGGTCGGTGTAGTCGACGCACATCCTCCACTTTCCGCTCGCCTTCCGGACAAGTACGACATTTGCCAGCCATTCGGGGTAGCTGACCTTCCTTATGAATCCTGCCTCCAAGAGCTTGTCTACCTCCTGGTCGACCACTCGGATCCGATCCGGAGCACAGTGTCTCTTCTTCTGTTTTACCGGTCGGTGGGTCGGGTCGACGTTGAGGGCGTGAGAAATGACCTCCGGGTCGATCCCAGGTACATCGGCCGCCGACCAGGCAAACACATCGACATTGGCTCGGAGGAATTCCACCAACCGGGCCCGAGCTCCCAGGTCAAGATTGGCGCCGACCCGGATCGTCCTGTCCGGGCGACCTTCCTCGAGGAGAACTTCGATCACACCCTCGGCCGGCTACCCGTGCCGCAAGGCCACCTCGTCTCTGGCGTCGAGGGACTCGACGCTTAAGGCTTCTACGGGCTTCTTCCCTTTGAGAGTTGCTAGGAAACATTGCCTTGCGGTCGGTTGGTCACCTCGGACCTCTCCAATCCCGGCCGCCGTGGGGAACCGCATGAGCAAGTGGTACGTAGAGACCACCGCGCGAAGGGCGTTCAGTCCGGGTCGTCCGAGGATAGCGTTGTAGGCCGAGGGAACACGGACGACCAAGAACCCGAGCCGCACCGTGGCTTCTGCGGGTGCAACGCCCGCAGTCACAGGCAGCTCAACGACACCTTCGGCCGAGATAGCGTCACCAGTAAATCCTATGAGGGGGGTGGATGTTTTGTGCAACAATTGTCTGGACAAGCTCATCTTTTGGAAGGCCTCGTAAAACAAAATATCAGCTGAGCTTCCACTATCCACAAGAACACGCCTTACATCGTAGTTTGCCATAGTGAGGGAGATCACCATGGCGTCATCGTGGGGGGTCTGAACCCCCTTTACATCTTCATCACAAAAAGTAATTACATTACCGACCCTCTGCCTCTTTGCGACGGCTGCCCCTCACGCTTCAGTCGAGCCCCCTGCGTTCCTCTCGGGCCGGGGGCAGCCCCCAGTGATAGTGTGGATCACGCCCGCAACGGGTCGATTCTGCTCCCGAGGCTCCTGAGGGGCCGGGTCGGCCGGACGCGGGTCTGCGGGGAGACGTCGGTCGTTCACATATCGACCGAGACGCCCTCGGCGGATGAGAGCATCGATCTCGTCCCGAAGCTGGAAGCAGTCTTCGGTGTCGTGGCCGTGGTCCCGGTGGTACTCACAGTACGCCCGAGAGGGCCTCCTCCCAGGAATCTTCTTCATCTGTCTCGGGACCGGGAGGTCCTCCCGCCCCTTGATTTCCATGAGGATCTGGGCCCGGGGAGTCAGGAGAGGAGTGTACCGGTTGAAACGTCGGGGCGGAGAACGAGGGCGTAGGGCGCCGTGGTTCCTCGCCGGCGACAGGCTTCTGCGCCGACGTTGAGGCGTCGGGCTCCTCCTCTGGCGTGCCTCTTTTCGCCTTTTCTTCCCGAGCTTTGGAGGGATCTCGGCGGCCTCCTTGCTCCGGTGGGCGGCCGCCTCCTCGGCGTCCGCATACTGGTTCGCCCGGGACAACAGCTCCGGGAAGCTTCGCGGCAGGCGTTTGTCCAGGGAGAAGGTGAGTCTGCCCTTTCGGAAGCGACGCTTCAGGGCTGAAAGAGCCACCTCCTGGCTCAGGTTTCGGACTTCCAGCGTAGCCTTGTTGAAGCGGGTAAGATAATCCCGCAAGCTTTCTCCCTCGTTTTGCCGGACATCAAAGAGGGAGTCGGAGACCAGTCGCCGCCGGCTACTGACGGCGAAATGGGTGATGAAGAGGCGAGTAAACTGGTCGAAGGACTGGATTGAGTTAGCCTCCAAGCCGGCGAACCACGCCCTTGCCGGGCCACGGAGGGTCGCCGGGAAGGCCTTGCAGAGGAGAGGATCTGATGCTCCGTGGAGGAGCATAAGGGTCGTGAAACTCTCGACATGATCCCGCGGGTCCGCCGCCCCGTCATAGGGCTCGATCGCCGGCATTTTAAACCCCGGCGGATTCGGGGTCCGCAGGATCCTCGAGGCAAGCGCCGGCTGGGAGGAGATCTCCAAGTCGGCGAAGGGATCTTTGGAGTGGCCCTTCAGGACCTGGAGTTGTCGGTGGAGATCGTCCACCCGCCGGTCCAGGGAGCGCGACCGATGGGTGGGAGACAAGGAGCACCGAGAGGTGGACCGACTGGAGCGCGGGTTCCTTGAGGACTGGGGGGTCTGGGAACGCGCCCGGGCCCGCCTCTCGTACCCTGCGCAGCTCCGATGGGAAGGTCCCGGCAGAATGGACCGTGCTCGAGAATCTTCCTCGCGCCGGCGCTCCTCCCCATGGGAGATGAAGGAGCGCGGGTTGAGGAGGACAGGTGAGCGCTCAGGGAGCAGCGGCTCCTGGGCCCGCTGCGGCGCCCGAGACATCACACCCTGCAGGTTCTGCACTGCCTCCGCGAGGGTGCGAACCTGCTGGGCTAACTGGTCGAACTGAGCGGCTTCGACCATCTGAATGGGAGGTGGAGCGGTGGAGTGTTGCTGAGAATGTGTTGGAGACGCAGCGGCCTCCCGGCCGGAGGCGCGAGAGGCCCCGCGACCGGAGGCATTGGAAGCTCCACGACCACCTCGCCGTGCCATTACGATCGCTCTGAGATTCGTGCCCTTCCTCTAGCGCCAACTGTTGCTGGTGGTCCAAACCGAGAACGATTGGCACAGCGGTGTGAACGGGGTTCCGTTTGAGTTGCCTTGGTTGGTGTTGATTGTGCTCCACCTTCCACCGGGAAACCTGCAAGCAAGCCTCGCACCACCACTGGGGTAGTGGGGGCCCTCCGACGATCAAGTCAGAGGAGATTGGAGGAGAAGGAGAGATAATAGTAGCAAGTAAGAGAATGCTCTGTAAGTTCTTGCTTACCCCCCCTTCTCCCCCCAGCCGCATATATACCAGGCTGGGGGGTCCTTCTGGGGGGTTGGTCATCGTGTAGCACGATGGAGCTGCCACTGACATGGCCGTTACAGGGCGTCGTGGGGCAGCGCTGGGTACGGCCATGACAGGGCGTAGTGGAGCTCCGCTTTGTACGGCTGTTACAGGGGATCGTGGAGCAGCGCCGGATACGACCGTTGCAGGGAGTAGTGGAGCAGAGGGCCGCGGCGTGCTTCAGGGGAACAGCCTGTCGTTGTCGAGAGATTACCGACTCGGGGTCGGACTGCTGGATCAAGGGGCAGCCGACTCGGGGTCGGGCTGCGAAGCCGAAGATATCCGACTCGGGGTCGGACAGCTGGATCTAGGGGCAGCCGACTCGGGGTCGGGCTGCGAAGCCGAAGATATCCGACTTGGGGTCGGACAGCTGGATCAAGAAGCAGCCGACTCGGGGTCAGGCTGCGGAGCCGAAGATATCCGACTCGGGGTCGGATTACTGGATCAAGGGACTGCCGTAGTCTTCCTGGGTGCGCGTGCCGGTCACGTGGGGCGTGGCGGCTAAGTTCCCCCGTAACAAGAGCGAAGATGGTCTTCTCAAGTTTAGAATATCGGGTCTCAGCATCCCTGAGAACCCGGCTGGTGTAATAGACCGGCTTTTGGAGCTTGTCCTCTTTCCGGACGAGGACTGAGCTCACTGCAGCTGTGGAGACGGACAAGTATAAATAAAGGACCTCGCCCTTCTGGGGCTTGGTGAGCAGCGGGGGAGAGGCCAGAAGGCTCCGGAGCTCTTCAAAGGCTCGCTGGCATTCTTCTGACCACCGGAAGTCTTTCGGCCGTTTGAGGCTCTTGAAGAAAGGAAGGCAGCGCTCGGCTGATCGAGAGACAAACCTTCCCAAGGCGGCAACTCGCCCTGCGAGCCGCTGCACCTCCTTAACTATCTTCGGAGGCGACATCTCTTGCAGTGCCCGGATTTTCTCCGGGTTGGCTTCAATTCCGCGCTGGGTCACTATGAAACCCAGGAACTTGCTCGAGGTGACCCCGAACGCACATTTCGCAGGGTTGAGCTTCATTTTGTATCTTCTGAGCTTGGCGAATGTCTCGTCGAGATCAGCTATGTGGTGTTCCGCCGCTCGGCTTTTCACCAGCATGTCGTCCACGTAGACTTCCATATTTCGGCCGATCTGGTCTTTGAAAATTTGGCTGACCAGTCTCTGATAGGTGGCCCCAGCGTTTTTCAGGCCAAAGGGCATCACCTTGTAGCAGTAGGTGCCCTTGTCGGTGATGAAGGCCGTCTTCTCCTCGTCTTCTGGCGCCATTCGGATTTGATTGTACCCTGAAAAGGCGTCCATAAAAGTTAGCAGTTGGTGCCCTGAAGTAGAGTCGACGAGCTGGTCGATGCTTGGAAGGGGAAAGCTGTCTTTCGGGCAGGCCTTGTTCAGGTCGGTGTAGTCCACGCACATACGTCATTTCCCGTTGGCCTTCTTTACGAGGACTACGTTGGCGAGCCAGTCCGGGTAGGAGACCTCCCGGATGAAGCCGGCTCCGAGGAGTTTGTCCACCTCCTCGGCCGCAGCACGTTGCCGTTCCGGGGCGGAGCCCCTTTTCTTCTGCTTTACAGGCCTGCTGGTTGGCCTCACCTGGAGTCGGTGAACCATGACCTCAGGGTCAATTCCCGGCACGTCCGCAGGCGACCAGGTGAAGACGTCAGCATTGTCCCGCAAGAAGCTGACGAGGCGATCCCTCTCGCGGGCGCCGAGGCCGGAGCCGACCTGCACGGTTAGCTCGGAAAAATTTTCTTTTACTGGAACTTGAACAAGAAGCTCACCGGGCTCTACTTGCTTCTTCCAGAGGGTGTCCCTCGCATCGAGGGTTTCTATGGGCAATGAAGGGCCCGTTGGCTGAATTGTCGCCTCGGTCGGTTGCTTTACTCCGTGGGCCGCCGTGTAGCATTGCTTGGCGACCAGCTGGTCTCCTCGGACCTCGCCTACTCCTTGGCCGGTGGGAAACCGCATGAGCAGATGGTGGGTTGAAACTACGGCTCGAAGGGCATTCAGCCCTGGCCGCCCAAGGATGGCGTTGTAGACCGAGGGCAGTCGGACCACCAGGAAGTCCGTCCTCACAGTGCTCTCCCGGGGGGCGAGGCCAACTGTGACAAGGAAGCTGGTCTCACCTTCGACCGGGACCGAATCTCCGGTGAACCCGACCAGTGGGGCGTTGATCCTCCGGAGATGTCCTTCTGTCAACCCCATTTTTTGGTAGGCATGATAATACAAAATGTTGGCTGAGCTTCCATTGTCAACTAGGACACGCTTTACATCAAACTTATTTACAATCATTGAGATGACCACAGCGTCATCATGAGGGGTCTCGACCCCTTCTAAGTCCTCGTCCGAGAACGAGATGACTTCATCAGTGCGTGGGCGTTTCGGGGGTGTTCCCAGGGCGGCTGCTCCTGCTGAGGCCCTTCCAATCATGTTGATGGTGCCGGCAATGGGCTTGTTGTCGTCCGGATTTTCGGTTGGTACGACATCCTCCGCCGGCCTCCTTTCCTCGCGCCGGTTTCTCACGAACCGGTTGAGTACTCCTCGACGGATGAGTGCTTCTATCTCGTCCCGGAGCTGGAAGCAGTCCTCCATGTCGTGCCCACGGTCTCGGTGGAAGCGACAGTACTTTCTGGGATTACGGGAAAATTCCGTGTCTCGCATAGGCGGTGGGGGTCGGAAGAAGTCCCGACCCTCGATTTCCATCAGGATCTCGGCCCGGGGGGCGTTGACGGGTGTATAGTTCTCGTACCTCCCCGGGTACGTCCGAGGCCGTGGTGGGGACCTCGGTCGAGGAGGGGTCCCCTGCTGAGGTCGCCCCTGCTGACGGGGCGGGCTCCTCAGTCTGGGGAGATTCTTCTTTCGACGGGGGGATCGGCTCCTTTGTCGGTCGCGCTCCTCGCGGCGCTTCTTCTGCTTCTTAGAAGCGGGCTCAATTGCTCCCCGCCTAGAGGCAACTGCCTCCTCGGCCTTGGCATACTTCCGGGCCCGGGCCAACATTTCGGTGAAGTCGGCCGGGAAGCTCTTCTCGATGGAGAAGAGGAATCGGTAGGAGCGAACCCCAGTCTTCAGAGCCGACATAGCTATCGACTGGTCTAGCTCGCGAACCTCCCATGTGGCGGCGGTGAAGCGGTCCAGGTATTCCTTGAGGGACTCCCCCTCTTTCTGTTTGATGTCGAGGAGGGAGTCTGACGTCCGTCGCTGGCGCCGGCTGGCAGCAAAGTTGGTGGCGAACTGCCTGCCGAGTTGCTCAAAAGAGGACACCGTGTTCGGCTTCAGTCCAGAAAACCAAAGCCGAGCGGTCCCTCGGAGGGTTGCTGGGAAGGCCTTGCAAAGTATGGCCTCCGAGGACCCTTGTAGGGCCATGAGGGCCCGATAGCTCTCCAAGTGGTCGAGAGGGTCGGTGACTCCGCTGTAGGGCTCCATCTGAGGCATTTTGAACCTCGCGGGAACCGGCTCATCCTCGATCCGGCTGGAGAAGGGGGACTTGGTAGCGAACTCAAAGTCTCCCTCTTGCCTCGCCTTCTTGCTGTGGAGTGCCGCGATCTGGCGCTCCAGATGCTCAACTTTTCGGTCGAGCTCCCCTGCCTACGGAATTGTTGCCGTGGTTTGCACCGGCTCACGGCGGTCCGGAGCTGACTCAGCCTCAGAAGGCTGGAGTCTTCTGTTGAGATCTTCCCCCGGCAGCTCTCTCTGGGGGGAAGTCCGCTCCTCGTTATTGGCTCTGGAGGAGCCATGTAAATTCTGGCCGGGGAGAACCGGGCCGTTGGGAGGAAATTCCGGCGGGAACTGGGCCCGCGGGGGAAGCGTTGGTAAAGCTTCCTCGCGTCGCAGGTCCTGAACGGCGGCGGCCAGGGCCTGGACTTGCTGTACTAAGGCGTTGAACTGTTCCGGCTGGACCTGAGGAATTGGGTCAGCCGGAGTTGGAGAATTCTGGACGGAGCGTCCAGGACTTTGCGGGGGACGCCGGGAGACGTTGGAGGCTCCCTTACTTCTCAACTTCATGACTGCTACTCGGGCCCTTCCTCTAGCGCCAACTGTTGCTGGAAATTGGACCCGGGGGCAATCTTCGGTCGAGGGAGAGGGAGCTGCGGGTCACCACGGCGGGGCGGCGACCGGTCGGCGGGCGGCGTCCTCCGTCTGGGGTGGCTGGAGAGAGGGAGCAGGAGGTCCTCACAGCGGGGCAGCGATCCGTCAGCGGGCGGCGTCCTCCGTCTGGGTGCCTGCAGACAAACCGGTGGCCGGGTTTTCCGGCGCCGGCCCTCCGACGCTCAAGTCAGGGAGGGGGCAGATAGTGTAAGGAGGAGATGAACAGTGCTTGTAAGGCGCGGAATTTTCCAACCCCCTCCTGAGAAGCCAGGGCTCCCTTTTATAGGTGGGGGTCGGTTTACCTGTGATGTAACAGGGCGAGGCCATAGTACGGCTCGGCATGTGGCTCAGGTCGGCGCACGGTCAGGCGAATCATTGTGCTGATGTCGGCGGTGAGGGCGTCGTACGACCCGAACCAGTACGCTACCAGGCGAATCATTGCATTGGTGTCGGAGGTATGGCCGAGATCAGAGACTTATCATGGTTGACCAGACTTTGCTGGGCTAACTTGCCGTGGAGAGCTGAGAGTCCGTAGATGACAGGAGCCATACGCATTAAATGTGGAGTAAGCCGGAGATCCGCATTAATTGCAGAGTAGGCCGGAGATCCGCAATGATTGTTGAGTGAGCTGGAGGTTTACAGTAGCCATGCGCAATAAATGCTGAAGCAGCGGTAGGATATGGTCCTCAGTTGGACCTCAGAGGAGTACGGCCGTAGTAGGTGGCTGACAAGGGTAGACCTTGAGCATCAGGATTTTCCTAGGTCGGAGGTCTCGAGGTCGGATGTCTTGAGGTCGGGCGTTCCGAGGTCGGACGCCGACTTTGGCCGTTCAGGGTCGGCGATTGTGCGGCTTCTTGGGGGCATTTGTGTCACTTGGGGGGAAAAATCTTATTCCCCCAACAGTTTCTACAAAAGCTCGAGGTCAAACATATATGGTTCCTTGTCTGCCTTCAAGTCCAGCTGCTGTGATTCCTCCTTTTTCCCGTGAGCTCTAACGGACGCAACCATGCAAGCTTGGATGTGCTTAGAGCCCAAAAAAACAAGCCACAGGAACAAAACCAAAATAAGCATGAAGTAAGGGGCAACAGTAAAGCTAGAAAGGGCATTGTTTAAGGGCCTTTGAGGGCCTGTAAGGTTGCATGGTAAATTAGTAACTTGACTGTTTCATGTAGTAACTCTGGCTCATAGAAACATTAGTATCAGAAAACTCCAGCTCAGCTCGTTGTTGAAGTTTCGATTGCTGCAATCGCTGTAGAGCCAGTGGCCGTAGGACACATTCTGGCGACTGAGAGAGCCCTGCCAATTTATAAGCCAACAAGAGAATCGAACTCGACCAGTTGCTCTTTAACTGTGAAGTTGGTCAGCTGCACTACCAGCTCCAATAGCGTAGTCAGTGGAAGATGAGTAGGATTGGTAATCAAATTATGAAGTAATAGAAGATGTTAGTGATCGGGGCAGTAGTCAGTGGAAACTTTTTTTTTTATTAAATTCACTGGAAGCAATGAGGAAGTGAGAGAGAAACAATGAGTAGGATTTATGAACAAACACTCGGTCAATGTAACAACCTGGTTAATCCTCTCCTTTTTAATTTCCCCACTTGTTTCCTCACATTGCAGACTTAATATGTAATGCTTAGTAATGCATTTTATGAGATAGGACCACTCAGAATATTTGAGGAACAATTTTTTGGCAAAATTCAAGTAACTCCAAAGGTTTGAGAGGATATATCTTTTCTCTAAGGGACATGTTTGTATTTACTTGAACAAGCCGACCATGCGACTGCTATTGGGCGGTTGCAGGTATTCCTTCCATCAAGGCCACCCACTGAAGGTGGTGAAACAATGCATGAATTACTACGTTGAATGAATTCATGCATGCATGAGAAAGCTCATTTGAATGCTAGCCAAAGATCAACATATACAGGTGGCAATACTCATTTTTGACATCCAGTGGTTTGATGCACTTGTCCCCTCTCATTGTTTTGCTCACTGGAGAGGGTATCTATCTTTGGGCAAGCCATTTATCCTATTAAAACATGAGGGAGATCAGCTGTCCAAGACCAGTGCCCTACAAAATGCCATAGGTGGGTGCAACAGTCTCGCCAGGAGGTGCTGTCTCTTTACCCTGTGAAAGAACAAGCTTGGAGGTGGAGAACTTTTTTCCCCTGTTCATGCATAGGATTAGAATCTAGCCTGCATCTTTTCGAACAAAGGTATACCGACTTTTATTAAGCTTTGCCGTAGGGAAGACCGAAGACTGAAGACCTCAGAAAAGGCCAAGGGGCATATCAACGCACAGAGATGAAAAATTCAGTGAAAGAAACAGAACATCTAAATTTGTAATAGAATTAGAATAACAAATAACAAGGAACTCCTGCTTCAACATTCAAAGAAGAAAAAAATATATAAAAATGGGAGAGAAAAGAAGATCGTCACTAAGGTTCTGGTACTACTGTTCTGCAGATAGCTATCGTCAGACTGCAGCAGTAGTAGTTATAGGGCTTAAAAAAAAAGGAATAATAAGCCAAGTAAAAAAAAAAAAAAGAGCCTAGACATCAGGAATAGAAATGTAAGTGGGCCTGCATCTCTCTTTGATCTCTTTGATGGAGTATGACATGGATCAGGTCCTGAATTGACTAATGAAAAGAAGAAGGGGGCTCTTAGGAGGTGCCGGTGCTGGAGCCGGCGGTGGCGGCATCGGAGCTGGAGTGGTCGCCGGAGATTCGCTTGCGGAAGTCGGAGACCATGAGGGGAAGACCCTGGCGGAGGGAGATCTTGGGCTCCCAGCCAAGCAGTTCCTTCGCCTTGGTGATGTCAGGCTTGCGCTTGTGGGGGTCATCCTCGGTGTTGGGCCGGAACTCGATCCGGGCATTGGGTTCAATGGTCTCCTGCACCACCTTGGCGAGCTCCAGCATTGTGAACTCACCGGGATTCCCAAGGTTGAATGGCCCAACATGCTCTCCTTCCATCAGCCTCATCAACCCCTCGACCTGCAGTTCAAGCTCTCCTCGTCAAATTCTCTAAAATTAATTTATTTGTGAGCTTCAATCTCTTCTCATCTACCTCTTCTCATGTTTGAATTCCTCAAACTTGAATTAAATAAGAAAATAATATATCTCATATATTATATTTAATTTATAAACAAAAACTAATTATTCATGTGTGCATGCAAACCTAGCATACATTATATCCAGAAGGATGTAAACCGGATGTTGTATCTTTAAACTATGGCGACAATACTTACTAGCAAGTGAACATAGCAGCAACGAGATTAATATATAAACAGGTGCAATTAGCTCAAAGTATATTATGTGGAAGCCTCGCCTCAAGCTCTCAGTCTCGCCTACAGCTAAAAGTTTGCTCTGAATTAATTGAATTCAGACTAAAATGGGCCGAGCGTAGCTCAAGCCAGCCTCAAACTCAGCTCGTTTATTCACAAAGGAGTGCGACTATCAAAATCTCAAATAAACTGGAACCTCTAAAATCTAAATATGCTCCAGTTTTTTGAAAGATTAAACTTCTAAAAAGACACGAAAATAAAAAGTTCAGAAGCCCTACCAGATCCGAGACGTACTGGAAACTCCTTGTTTGCTTCCCATCCCCGTAAACTGTCATCGGCTCCTTCCTCAGCGCCTGAAATCATTACACCCAACAACCCCATTTTTCAGCACACTAATTAAACTACAAAGTATCTTAAAAACGATTAAATTAACAAAAGCATACTTTGAAGTTTGTACATACTGTTATCATATTTAAAAAAGAGTTTTTTTTTTTTTGGCACGAATACCTTCTAAAATTTTAAATTTGAGTGAATACTTTCTTAAAATTTATATTTATTTCTATGTCCTTATAAAATACTATTTTTGCACAAATACTCTTAATATAACAGTTCTTCTAACACAAATAATAAAAACCATATTTATTTTAATTAAAAATAAAATAAAATTTTGAAATTACATTTTTGTTTTTCATCACGATGGTCTTATAAATATATTTTTTTCTTACACATCTACAGGTATTTTAGCCATTTTAATTTGAAACCATTGATTTTTTAACGACGTTAGATGGCATAGGTATATGTGGAAAAATAAGGATAAAAAAAGAATAGAATAGCAAAAACAAGTGCTTTACGATGATATCCATGCAAATATCAATTTTGGCAGTATATTCATGCAAAATTTGATATTTAAGAGGATATTCATGCAAAAAAAAAAAAAAGAGCGCGGAGGCTGACCTGGGCCACAAAGTTGCTGACGACCCGGCCATCGTCGATGCACATGCGAGGCCCGTACGTGTTAAAGATTCGAGCAATCCTCACCTGCATAAGTGAAAAAAGAAGAAAGAAAAAAAAAATAACTTTTACAGTTAATGAATTAATACATTTTACATTATAAGCAGCTAATTAAACAATTAATCGAATAATTATAATTAGAAAAGAGTAGAGTGGCGGCCCACCTCAACATGGGCACCACGATGGTAGTCCATGGCCAAAGTCTCGGCCGTACGCTTGCCCTCGTCGTAGCAGCTCCTGACCCCTGCGGAGCCCATCCAGAAGACGTGTCAGTAGACAGGCAGCGTAAACCGCACACCCCTGTTTTTTGTTCCTCAACGCGGAAGCCAGACCTCTGGAACTGGTCCACTGGTCCTTTTCCTCCTCCCAACTTTCTTCCGTTCTCTCCAAAAGTCACCCATCCAATAGGAAAAAACTTTACACTCGATGCTGCTTTCTTTCTTTTGAAATATTTTTTATGCAAATTCTTAAACAAAAATATATCTCTATTTTCTTTAATTAATGTTTCGTGTAAAAAAATTCAAGTAATAGTATCGAACATTTGTTTTCTAAAACAGAGAGGGGGAAAAAAAATCCAATTTTGAAGCTTTGAAAGGGTTAGATTCCATGCGGCATTGTTCGGAATCCCTCCACAGGGAACAAAGCGAAGCTACAGAGAGAGAAGGGGGGGAGGGGAATACCGATGGGATTGACGTTGCCCCAGTAGGTCTCAACCTGGGGGTGCTGGAGGGGGTCGCCATAGACTTCACTGGTGCTGGTGAGAAGGAAACGGGCGCCGACCCTCTTGGCCAGGCCGAGCATGTTGAGGGTTCCCACTACGTTGGTCTTGTGCCAGGAGCCCAAACCGGATGAATTAAGGTTAACAATGGAAGGCAAAAGATGTCCCAAGAGCAGGGAAGGTATCACGTCCCCACGCACGACCGCGAGCAGTAATAGGAGTAAAAGCCCACGGATTCTTTGAAAAAAAAAGATCATTTTTGTTCTACAAGGAAAATTACTATAGTTTTCGTGATAAAGATTCTTTTTTTGTGTGTGTGTGTGTTTTCTGAGGTGGAAGAAGATGCTCTGCTCTAAGAAACGCGTAAACAGGGGAAAGCAATACGCAAGATTAAGAAATTTTGAAGGGAAAAGCTGGAACTCGTAAAAAGAGTTAGAAGAATTGAAAGAAGAGAAACTTTAGCACTGAGATCACAAATGGAGAGAGAGATTCGGAGCAATTCGTTTTTAAAACAAATCGTGACTTCATGCAAAAATCAGAGGAGAATAGAAAAATGCGCAAAAAAAATAATTTCTTAGGGAAAAAAATCGCAACTTTCTGAAAACCCCATGAAAAATTGCAAGAAAGGAGAGATTTTTATCCCAAAGGAACGCATATGGGTGAATATTCCGAGCTAGAAAAGAGATCTTTATCACTAAAACCCTGATCCAATATATCAAAAAGAAGAAGAAATTTTCAATGGAGGAAGAAGAGAAATCATCAATCGTAAAGGATATGATAGTCTTGATGGGATTGAACTTATAGTGCACGGGAGAAGCCGGGCACGCGAGGTGGTAGATCTGGTCAACCTCAAGGAGGAGCGGCTCCACGACGTCATGGCGGATGAGCTCGAAATTGGGGTTCCCGAAGTGATGCATCACGTTCTCCTTCTTCCCTGTGAAGAAGTTATCCACCACGATCACGCTGTCCCCGCGAGCAAGCAGACGGTCCACGAGATGGCTCCCGACGAATCCCGCCCCGCCGGTCACCACGATCCTCAGCCCCTTCCGCTTCAGCCCCAGCGGCACCTTGCCCCCGACGAACCTCCTCGCCGGGAGCGCCTCCCGGTGGTTGTAGTACCCTCCGCCGACGCCTGCGGCGGCGGAGCGGCGGACGAGGTCGACCATGACGTGGGCGCCGACAGCGGATCCCGCGGCCGGAGGCGCACGCGGGAGGAGGACGAAGACCAGGGAGGCGAGCGCCATCCCGACGAGCACGAAGAGGAGCCTTTGCTCGCCGAGCAGGTAGCGGAGCGGCCGCGAGAGCCACCCGCACCGCTTCGGGGGCTTCGGCAAGTACCCGCCGTCGCCGTCGTGGGGCTGGGGCTCGTGGCCTCTGTAGATGAGCTCCGAGCCCATCCCGGCGATCACGGAGGCACACAGCGAGGGACTAAAACGTAAAGGGGGAGATATTTCGAGAGGGGTATCCACAAAAGATCTTACAGCCTCCCTCCTTTGCTCCTTGCAAGGAGAGAAGGGGCGAGGGAGCTTTTTGTAGACCAAAAGAACTCCGAGTGTCTAATCCCGAAATTTCCTCGGAGCTCGCTGCCGGGCGCGAGAATGGTGCCGCCCTCAACGGCTCAACCCCGCCCTCGCTCGGGCATTTAAGAACGGGCAGCGTTCTGCTGTCCCGCAGGAATAAAAAAAAGCTTCATCCCATCCTTCCATCCTGACCGTCCGATGGTTCACCTACTTCAGATGCCACCCATTTGTATCCCCTGATCTTCTAAAACAAATAAACCCTTCTCTTCTTTGAAATAACGCAAATGATTAATCTGCCCTTAATAGCATTCAATTTGGTTTGTTAAGTTCGGACTCTGACAAGTGTGAGGTCTTTTATGGGATTTAGAATTTAGGAGTCGCCAGTCCCGCGGGAGGTTCTATATACACCCCCCCTATTGCTCAGGACCCCCCCCCCCCCCCCCCCCCCAAAATTAAAAAAAAATTAAATACTCTCTACACCTCCCCATTTGCTAAGGACACCCCTAAAAAATTAAAAATTCCTAAATTACCCCCCACCCTCCCCACCCCCTCACCTAAATTGCTCTCTACACCCCCCAAACCCCCCCCCCCCACCCCGCTCTTTCCCTCCAAAACACCCGCCGGCTTCTCCCTTCCGCCCAAAAAACCTCGCCTCAAGCACCTCGCCGGCGGCCAAACCCCCTCCGTCTCCCTTTGAACTGTTCCGCCCAAAGTACCTCGCCAACGCCCAAAACCCCCCCGTTCCCCCTTCTCCCTCTCGTCGCCGGCATTCTCCCGATCTCCGACCACCTCGCCGGCTTCTCCCGGAACCACCTCCCCGGCCATCTCCCGAGCAACGAGCACCTCGCCGGCGCCTCCACGACCACCTCGAGGTAGCTCCCCCCCCCCCCCCCCCCCCGCCTCCCCAAATCGTTCGGCACTGGTTCTTTGAACCCGCTGCAATTGGGTCGGCCCCATGGGGCCGACCCGCTGCAATTGGGGCCGACCAAAATACATTGGTGCATGGGGCCGACCAAAATACATTGGTTCGGCCCCATGGGGCCGACCCAATGTATCTTGGTCCCCATGGGGCCGAATCCAAATTTTTTTTTTTTTTTTCTGTTGCTAGACTAAGGATTATTTTTATTCCCAAATTTTAACCTAGATCACGTCCTTAGGGTGAATTGGATACCCAACATCAAGGACAAGTTTTTCATTACTAGATTAGATAGTAATTTGAGAAGTAGGGATAATTTAGAATCATTATCATATAGCATTAACATGGTGCATCCGAATATGATGATCTTGTTACCTTCATCGATGTCATTCTTGATCTTGGAATGATTATCTCATATCAAATGCTCTATCAAATAATAAAACTACAACATTAGTTAACGAACAAAAACTAAAAACAAAAACTAAGAACTGCGGCATAGTTTTAGGTAAAGTCTATTATTGAGTTATGTCTTGAGTTTACGAGTCGTATACTTTTGAATTATCATTTATGTATGCAATTGAAGTAACATTGAATTATTTATCACAAAACCCAATCATGTAGATTCCAAGAAGTAACTTGTTTCTTTTTTGGCTTGTTTTATCATTTATCATTTATGTATGCAATTGAATTATTTTCTTTGATATAGCCTAACATTGAATTTCTATATTTTCAGACATGGATCCCGGTCCCTCCAGAGTTAGACCTACGGCGTCAACTAGGAGACGTCGTGCTAGGATTGCTTCTCCCGAGCCTGCTTATATGCCATCGCCCTCTCCTGAGTCAGAGCATGATGATATGCCCGCTAGGGGCGAAGACGATGAGTCCGTTGGACCATGTCCAGGAGGTCCAGAGGATGAGTCCGTCCTGATCAGTTTCAGGACGCATATAGCAGCTTCCATCTGGAGGCAACAGGTATTGTTTATTTGTTATAGCATTATATTTTGTTTATTGATGTTTTATAAAGTAGTAGTAATTATACATTTATATTACAGGAACGGGCTCCACTAAAGTGCATGAACCATACTGCCAAGGTTGGTGAATGGAAGTGGTGGTCTTCAAACCAACCAAATACCAGGTTCAAAGCACTATTGAGGCAGTCGGGCCTCATAGAGTTAGTACAGTGCTCTTATCGATTCACCGATAAGATTCTGATTTCGGGCTTCGTAGAGAGATGGCAGCCCGAGACGAACACCTTCCATATACCATTTGGCGAGATCACTATCACGTTGGATGATGTATCCGCCATTTTAGGAATTCCTGTCGCAGGTGCCTCAGTAGCAGTTTCTCCTGAGAGGATGAGTGATCGGGATGCTGAGGAGCTACTTGTGGAGTTGTTGGGGGTGTCAGCTGGAGACGCACGTCAGGAGGTACTGTCATCGCGCGGTCAGTCTGTGAGGATGGAGTGGCTGAGGACTCAGTTTCACTCTGTATCTGATAGAGACAGCCAGCAGAGGATAGAGTGTGCAGCACGAGCCTATTTGTTATTTTTGTTAGGCTGCACACTCTTTGCTGATAAGAGTGGGACCAGGATGCCTATAGCGTATCTGTGTTTACTGCGGGATCTGGATAGGGTGAGCACATATGCCTGGGGTACAGCTGCCTTAGCATATTTGTATCGGCAGTTGGGGATTGCGTCGAGGTCATCAGTGAGACAGATCAGTGGTTATATGACGCTTCTGCAGGCATGGATTTATGAGCATTTTCCAGCACTCAGTCCTCACCCGTCGCTTGAGTATACTGATGCCAGTCCCCGCGTGCACCGCTGGATGCCCGGTACTCCATCCCGTACCACGATGGACCATTTAGTGGTTCTACGTGAGTCATTGGACCTTTTGAGCATCGATGAGGTACGTATCATATTACCATTTGCTTGTGTTTGTCAGTACTTTTAATATGCGATATAGTATAAAACTGAAATGGACCTTTTGTTTTGCAGGTTATTTGGGATCCCCATCATCGGCTTCGGGGAGATCGCCCATATGTTGATATCGCATTTTTTAGTGGCTCCATCAAGTGCCTTGATATCGTAGAATCCTATCATCCCGAAAGGGTTCTTAGACAGTTTGGTCGTATTCAGACCATCCCTCGAGCGCCACTAGCCCCTACGCGAGCCAACAGAGGTTCCACAGCAGGCTCGTACCGGATACATTACTCCTATATGGATCAGCTTTGGGAGCGGTGGGAGGACCACGTGCTGAGCTAGGCGAGCAGGAGCCACCCAGTTACCCGGCCATCAGACAGCGTACCGGGATACATGGAGTGGTATCTCCGTATCACGCACGTTGCAGTTCAGCCTCCTCATCTGCGCTCGAGTACTCATTCTGGAGCTAGGGGAGGTCATGATGATGCTGACATACACCGGCGGCGTATTGCAGATGCACTCGGTATCAGTACCGACATTGTACGGATGGGTCCCTCAGAGGCTACGTCACTAGGTGCCGGGCACCTATTTCATGCTATTTGTCAGATGCATCAGTTACTTCTGGGTGATGAGCCTGGCCCGAGTACAGCACCCTCTCATTCGGATCCAGCACCCTCTCATTCGGACGTACAGCAGTACACGCGTCGACGACGGCGTCATAGGGATTGATGATGGAGCCTTTATTTTGATTATGTAGCTTCGACTTTTTTTTTTTGTGTAATTTGAAACTGTTGATATTAATGAAAAATATATATTTTTGGTACATTTACGTGTAATCTTTGTAAAGCCTGGCCCGTTCTATTTTACACAAATATAACAGTGCACATAACAATCAATCTAACAATGCGAAGACAG
Source organism: Phoenix dactylifera (assembly GCF_051530095.1). NCBI lineage: Eukaryota > Viridiplantae > Streptophyta > Magnoliopsida > Arecales > Arecaceae > Phoenix > Phoenix dactylifera. The sequence goes on along the minus strand of NC_143206.1, from coordinate 12,878,885 downwards.
ATATTTTTTGATTTATATTGATGATGGAGTTTCACAGTACATGACTCTAAGAGCCCAAAAAAATTTACAACTTTCAAAAATTGTACATATATAAACAATCAATCTAACTCTATTGTCTCGCTAATTATAACATTAGGTGAGATGCTCTCTTTGAACTGTTGAATCCGGGCTTCATATGAATTTTCCCATCCGGTAGCACAAGGAAGATGATATTTTCGCCAGTTGGTCGCTACTGGCGGAACGGGATGTCCCGGCAACAAGAACACCTTCAAAATTAAAAATAAGAAAATATTAATAGCTACAAAATTATAAATAAGCAAAATTAAATAAGCAAAATTAAATATTCGCAAGTGTTGTGAACGTAGTACCTCAACAAAATGATTTCCATTTACGAATCCGATAGCGATATCTTTGCGGGATAGAAGAGGTACTGGCACAGAACGGAGAGGTAGGAAGGTCAGACATTGTTGCAACGAGAGATGGTATAGGACAACATTATAGCAGGATGCTATAAGATGACCCATGTCCGGCATAGTCATCCATCTGTCATATGGTGGACAATCATCATAATATGATAATGCATGAGTGATCTCAGCAATCGTCCCTTCCACACCATATAATGTGCGATAGTGGTCCGAATGACATTGCAACTCTTACAATAAATTCTTCCTAACACGCACCCAGTCATCTTCTCCAAATCCCAGTAAGTCAGCTATTGCCCTAAATCCGCAATTCCCATAAGCTTTTACATCCTTGATATGCTGGATGTATGGTCTCAAGACAGAAGAAATAGCATCAATATAGATAATGGGCGTATGTGACTGGGCTCTAGTACGAAAAACCTGCAAATAATATTAAATGATAGAAAATATGTAACAATGGCAGAAATATCCAAATAGTTATCCGTCTCAGCACATCCCGTACCGGCACGGCACGGCACGTCCCGACATGTCCCGTATCGGCACATCTCGGCACGGCACATCCCGTATCGGCACATCTCGGCACGGCACATCCCGTATCGGCACATCTCGGCACGGCACGTTCCGACATGTCCCGTATCGGCACATCACATACCGGCACGGCACGGACCGTCCCGTAGACGTTGTGATACCTATTGTAAGGAAATAAATATTTGGTACTTACCTTTTGCTTGGGCCGCCTCTTTTGAATCTGAGTAGATGGATTGCGGATGGTAACTTTCTCAACACCAGGTGAATAACTATCCTGTCCAGATAGAACCAACTCAAACGCAGATGGGTCACGTCGAGTAGACGTATCAACCTTCATTGAAGCGCGCCCACGTGAACCGGTCTTCCGTTTTGCAGGCTCTAAAAGAGGTGTACTATCTGGACTTGCAATCTCTCGTAACTTCTTGATCATCTGCAATTGAGAAGCCCCATCTAACTTCTTGAATCGTAGCGCAATCAAATCTAACTCTGCATCACAACTCAACTGAATTGGCTGCACGGGGGGGGTAGGCACAATATCAAGTTTCCTCCAATGAGGATCTATGCAGTCGAGAGGAATGGGCCGACCTTCCACCCTGTACCGCGCAATCTGGTGAGCACATGGTATACCATGTGTGCGTCGAATAGCGCACCCACAATTTGAATCATCAAACCCAACTGAATTGGCTCGTTTCGATTGGGCGAGGACATGATTTAACGCACTTATAGATATGAAACCTCGCAACTCTTTGAATTCAGCTGGCTTGAAGTTGTGCTGCACTACCAATAAACTCTTCTCCAATGAGGCTTTAACGGAGCTGTGCTGCAACTCAATCAATCCATGTATTCTAGTCCAAGATGACTCGAAACTTCCTTGGCTTGATCCAAGCTGCTTTTTGAGCTTTGCATGTGCACTCTCGACCCTAGTAAACAAATGAAAGTTAGATATAACAATTGAGGCAAATTAAAATTAAATGAGTCTTTATTTGTGATACCTATTTGTCGTCACATTTCCGTAGTGCCTGCATGTATCCGTCCACGCCGCAACAAATCTTTCCTTGTATTTGCTCAGCCAAGTATCTGACACATACTGTAGTGCATCTGGATAGGTACCGAACTCTCTCTACAGTGCACTCCAGCGATCATTATACTCGTCTTCCGTGGAGGACAGCACTAGTACATTCCAACTCATAATAAATTTATCCCATTTCTCCTTCAATTCGAAAATTTTTTTGCACTTGGCCAAAACATTCCTACTAATATGCCATCTACATAATAAATGTCTAGCAGTAGGAAATACTCTATGAATTGCATTCATCAAAGCCAAGTCTCTATCTGTAACAATCAACTCAGGCAAAACATCATCAACTATGACACTGCGCAATCTCTCTAATGCCCAAGTATAGCTTTCTTCCCGCTCAGAATTTAAGTATACAAAAGCAATTGAAAATGTCATGTCAGTAGATGTCACCCCCACAATCTCTAAGAGCGGAAGACGATACCTATTCGTCTTGTACGTGCAATCCATTATCAACACACGGGGAAATGCACGGAACAAATCAATGCTGCCAGGGTGTGCCCAAAATAAGTCATGCACAACATCCGTATTAGTACAATTCCTATGCCACTCAATATATTTAGCCTCTGATAATTTACCTAATAGATGTTGCATTTCAGACCTCCCGGCTTTCTCTACAACCTTAAACCGTTGACGTACATTGTAGATAGTCTTGATAGTCGTAACATTGAGGGCATCTCTTTCCTTCAATGTGGATAATATGTCCTTTGGACGAACCAAACTCTTTGACATATCCACTAACAATTCCGTCTCCTGCTCAGATAATCTCCCTGCATATGAGTGCCCCTCCAGATTCTCTGCAGCGGGATGATTGTGCACTCCACATACGACCAGTAATATCCAATCATCCGCAGTATCCAATTTCTTTCCTCTTAATGCAAAAGGGCATCCACACTTCTTTGTCCCACAGGCAGTCTTTATTCGCTTTTCTTTTTTGGTTCGGTACGTCCCACCCCTCTCACAACCTAACGTAATTCTGGGTTTCTTAGAAATGGTACCTGCATCGGATGATTTGATTACAACAACAAAACCATTTCGCCTCCCAGCTTCACGACACCAATTACACAAGTCCTCTCTACTCTTGAAGATCTATACATTAAACAATTTATGTAAGTACACAGTTGTAAAAATAGCTCGCTAAACTAATACAAAATTGCACAATACATTATAATACCTCGTAAGTTGTAAATTCGCTTGTGTAATCCAGTACAAATTCTGATCCAATTATACTCGATTCGGTTGTAGCATAGCCCTACATATAAAATAATTTATCACCAAGAATTAATGAATCAGAGGATCTGTTCGGCACAAAATTCAGCACGGCACGCGATTTGGCACCAGAAGCCTTCTGTTCGGCTGCACAGTGCTTCTGTTCGGCTGCACAGTGCCGGACAGAAGCCTTCTGTTCGGCACTGTGCAGCCGAACAGAAGGCTTCTGTTCGGTTGAGGATTGCCGAACAGAAGGTTTCTGTTCGGCACTGTTCAGCCGAACAGAAGCCTTTTGTTCGGCGATCCAGTGCCGAACGGAGCACGAACCGTGAAAAAAAAAAATTTCGAAACAAGGTAGAACACGTACCTTTGCGGCCGATTCTTCGTCCCAAATCCAGGCCGATTCTTCGTACCTTTGCGGCCGAAACAAGGTAATTACACTAAAGGTTAGTTTGGGTATTTTTTTTTTGGTTTTTGGGGGGTGTCCTTAGCAATAGGGGGTGTATATAGAACCCCCCCAGTCCCGCTGCCACCGCTGCGACAATAAACTTTTTAATGACCAAATTACCCTCCTACCGTTTGCCACGTTCATTTCTACCCTAAATTAATCGATAAAAATGTTAGTCATGAAGACTAATATATTTGAGCATTAATATTAAATCGTACTACGAAGATTGCACCGGGGAAGGAGACAGCTTAGTTATTTATATATTATACTTTAATTATTAATACTTATATTATTCTCCAATTGGATCGAGCCTCCAAAGTTGGTACAAATTTTTGATTGACTTGGGGTGTCCCGCCTGTTTGATCTCAGATCCAACGGCTGTGAGCCTGTTGGTCCGGTGAGTTGGTGAGTGCAAGTCTGGGTGTGGAGCCGGATGCATGGCTGTTATCATGTTCCACTGATTAGAGTTATATATTTAGCTATTTGTTTGCTTTAATTAGCATTAGTTAGGAGGTTGGACAGGGGCTAGCTTGGTCGTGGACGGTGTGGGGTGGGCGTTTTCCGAGTTTCTACTACTGTGTGTCGTGGGACCCACCGTTTTGATGAGCTGTATGGCCCAAGATTCGGTCCATTAGTTAGACCTCGTCTTCCTTGGTGAGGGACTTGGACGTAAAAAGACATGGGAGGGGGGACTAGGTCATAATGGTGGCAAGATTAGATGATATGCTGCAATCTATTGTATAATTTAGTAATTAGGGAGGGATCGTGTGGATGCATTAAGATATTTGGTGCAAGGATAGCATATTTGAGAGTTTAATTGCATAAAAAGGTTTAAATACCTACTAAAATTTGCAATCCGCAGAATAATTTTTTGAGTAAGAACTTTTCGAGATAGTTGTAAATGAGTGGAATGCTATTTTTCAGAGAATAAAATAGAAGTTGGTCATCAATCACTCATTCGAACATGCTAATCTATAGTATAAAAAAGGAACAAATTTGTAGATAAGGTTACATTCATTAAATTTAGATTAAATGTAGTTGTACTTAGGAGTTATGTAGATCCATAAGAAATTTCATCCATGCTAATGGTAAAGTTTTTAATTCTGTTTAAATCGATATTTTAAGCAATGTAAAAATTTGGCCTGCAAGATAAATATTGCAAGTAGGTAGATGTTAAAAATTTTAAAATAAAAAATGAATATATTAGAAGAAATCTGGTAAGTGCTAAATGAGCAATCACGATTCAAAGACAATGAGATTAGAGAAGAATTTATTTTTTCCATAATTATCAAAAAAGAGCGGGAAATATATCCATAAAATGAATTAGCAGGAAAGAACTTTGGCTCAACGGGTAAGAAAATAATCAGAAGAATCTTGAAGATGGTTTTGAAACAAAATAGGTATAATAAGGCTTGTCGATTTTGGTTAATGGTTCCAAGTTAATTTTAGGATATCTTCCAAAAAAAAAAAAAAAAAATACCAAGTCTTTATTGTTATCAACTTTGTGAGACAATCTATAAATAATATGCTAATGCCATGTTACTAGTTTAGTTAAGTGGGGAACAGGTCTCTGTTTTTTATGTTTTCACGTACAGTCGGCACTACATCTGGGTCCTGGGATGGTTGTTTATTTGTGATAATTGAGGGTGGGCTGTTTTTACTTTACCAATGCTGCTACTATGGGAATTCCCACTTCACAACGCACATACACGCAAAAGAGATGTTGGCGTCATCACCACCACCTCCTCTCTTCTTTTTATTTATTTATTTTTTTATTTTTTTATAGATCGACAATTCACACCCAACGAATATAAATGCTGCCCGTAAAGTTAGAAAGCAAAAGAGATTGTAAGAGAGATAGAATAGAGGCCGAGCCTTCCTAAATAAAATCACTAAAGTGATGAACCGCATAGGTTGCCACCTAATCCACTGCACTGTTGGGCTCTCTATAAACATGAGTAGCTTGGTGGAAGACACATTCGCCTAAGAGGCGATGAATATCATGGAGTAGTCGCACCCCCCCCCCCCATCAGCACACTCGGGGCCTCGGATCCTCTCGATTGCTGAGGCGGAGTCCCCTTAAGGATAATGTGGTCCACTCCTAACATCCATCTCGCATAAGTGATGCCCTCCCAGGCAGCTCTGAGCTCGGTATTGATCGAAGATACGTTGGCCCCTGGCCGCCACCAGTTTGATCTGGTAATCTCTGATGACAAGGCCAGCGCCGCAGTATCCATCCTCCTTTTATTTATTTATTTATTTATTTTGTCCCTCCCACCATAATTTTTCATATTAATGGGTATTAGTTACTTTTTTTTCCATAAATTCCTTTCATCAAAGCCCAATTGCTTATCATCAAACAAAAACCAATTGCTAATTTCCAAGAGCCAGTTTTCACTGCTAATAGAAGATCATCATCGAACTTCTAACAGACAAACGGTGACAATTTTTTCCTCTAGATCGTTGAATACAATGAGTACCATTATATCAAATATCTCAATTCCTGAACTCCTCTGTGTTACTTTATATAACTGGATTTGACTGTCTTAGACAACATATAGTCATCTAATGAGAAAATTTGGTAAGCCAGTGCTTTTCATTTCGCATTCAAAGATGATGACTTCGCTCTGGAGAAAAGACCAAGTCATCTAATATGTATTAGTTACGTTTCTTAACCTTCGAGCACTTCATAGTCCTAAATATCTTTTTAATGCAAATCTGATCCAAATTTTGAGAAATCGACTATGGTAAAATCTATAGTATCTTTGTTCTTCAAATTTAGGTAATATTGGTTCGTGGCCAAGCATGTAGGATTTCGCTTATCCACAAATGAGATAAAATTCCTAACAAATATAACAAATAAAAAGATACTAAATGAATTGTGGCATCTAAATTAATATCAGTTAATATTTTTTATATAATTAATAAATATCAATCGATCACTTATGAAGGCACCATATTCTTTAGATCAACAATCATAATTTTTTTTCTTTTTCCAGAGAGCTTGGAAAGGAGAAACCTAGGTCAATATCAGGATGGAAGTAAGATACCCCCATTCAATTATAAGTAAGGAATAATGCATTTTGATCTTTATCCATCCATTGTTTTTGTTATTCTAGTTGTTATTGTGTTCCATCAAGAAGTAAAAAAAGGTTTAATAAGATCTGGAGGTCCTTCATAAGAAATCAGCACTCAAAGGAGCATCTCTATCAAAATATCAAAATCCACAACAGACAAAAGTAGGTGGCTTACGTGCAGCCATATTTCTTGATCCGCTGGTGTCCATTATGATTGTTATTTTTAAATTCTATATTGCACTACGGTGCACATGGCAACCGACAGGGCATCATTTGGACTGGTCCTTCTTTTGGTGATTTAAACTTAAAAATACCATACTAACTCAACATTCCTTCAATATGTTTTTTTTTTTTTTTTTTTTTTTTTTTTTTTTTTTTTTTTTTTTTTTTTTTTTTGCTAAAGCAAAAACAGGTAGAGGGAGAAAGGGACAAGCCCATTTCCGTGTAGCAGCCCCCACTGAGCCCCCGTCCCACCAGAAGAATGTTCGATGCGGGCAGAAATGGCCGTGTGTTGGGCACCCCGACCGATTTTACTCATACCCTCCCCATCCGTGGGCCCGGCTCAGCTACTCCTCTGAGCTCTGGCTCGAGCACGTGTGAGTACGTCACACCCGGCACCACCCCGACTACTAGCGGTTTAAGAGCGGTCCTACACCACAAGTCCAAGCAGTGGCCAAAGTAGTGAGCTCCGGTCCATAATTTAATCGTCGCCGCAGCGATTCGAACTTAGGACCTTGTGGTTAGAATTGCTGCCCAGTACCACTAGGCCAGCACCTTGGTGGCATATGTCTCCTTTTTCTGTGCAAAGAAAACCAATACATGAAAGTACACAACTATATATTTTTGGCCTCCCATTTAATTAGGTCATAAAATAGTATGTTGGCTTTGGAATAAATTAAATCACACGAGGTCTGCCACCTTTCTTCCTCTCCTCCCAACGTCCATTTGTTCTGTTAAACATATTTATCATCTACTAGTTTAAATATAATTGGTATTTTTTATTAGTCTTGATACACTTTTCTTCTTTGTCACGTTGTCAGACTATATATTTTTTATAACGGTGAATACAATACACAGATATTTCATCTTCTTTCATTGTTTTAATATAGTATCAGCATATTTATCATCTTATTACCGCACTAATCCAAATATGTTTGATATTTTCTTATTAGTCCTGGCACTATTTTTCTAACGATTTTACTTGGCTATATATTGTTGTAAATACTGTTGTAACAGCGAATACAACGAGCAGAAAATTAAAGAATCATAGCTTGCAGCCTTAGAAGGGTTTTCTTTAACCTTTCTTCGTTTTGCTTTTTTTTTTCACCTTTATTTTGGTAATTCTTCTCTTTCTTATGGAGACTTCACGTTCAGGTAGGACATATTTAAGGATTTAGTTCTCTTAAACTAACACGGCCGGCGTGCTTGTAATGGGCCTGTGGATTGGAAGCTATGTAGCCGTTAGAGATGGCGTATTGCTGTAATGAATAAATCCAAATATGTCTCCGAAACTGGTGTTTCTGATCATTGACTTGGTCCTGAAGGATGTATACATTCCTTGTGCTTAAGTCTAACTTTGCACATTTAGAATGACCTAAAGCCACGTGTTTAAACTTTAAACTAATTCTAGATCTGGAGTTATGTTACCAAGGTATTAAATTCATAATTATTGATGCTAAACTTGGTCCACTTTGGCACCTGGGATTGGTCAATGTAATTAAAAGGATTTGGAAACTAATTCGTTAAGCATAGTCTTTGTCTAAAATACAGGGGAACATGATCCACGCCCGGTCAAATTCACCATGACAAGTGTTGCCACTGGAAACTGGTTGGTTCCGAGATATATCGGACAGAAAAAAAAAATTTGTCGCTATCGAATAAATATTTTGATAAAAATAAAATAAAATTTTTTTTTAGGAAAGATGTGTGTATTTGAAAAAAATTATGATGATTCCTTACCTTTAGTTTTTCTTGATTATGATGGAATCCAAATCACGTATACCCTTCATGCTACTTGGAAAGTTTTGAGAATTGAGTGAACATAAATACTCAAATATAATAAAAAGATAAACTTAGCATTTTAGCCACTAAAGCAAGCATATGTCCCCTTCCTCTTCTCATCATGTTAATATGACCAAAGGTTTAAGCACTCTCTTGATAATTTTAATGCCAAATTAAGTCTGATTAGTTGGTTCGATCTGGTTTTTAGATACAGTGTAGTATACATTGACCGAAATCAAAAAGAATTACAATAAATTACCCACACCATCTAATCTAAGGCTTGTTTAGCAGATCTTTGCCCCAAGTTTGCATGTGGGCTAATCACTCAATTGTCACTCACATGTTCGATGCTAATAGATACCATAATGATGTATAAATTGGGATGGGCAGAATTCATCACAAAATTGTAAGCCGATGCTTGTGGAAGATATCCACCAACTTATTCACTTTATCCCATCTAATTCCAGCAAAGCCTTGTTGTCCACTCTCTCATATCACTTGAGGCCTCTTGCTATTGAGAGAGGAATCTTATTTAGAGTCTAATCCAAGCTTAAAGGCCTGTTTTGTTTAGTTGTTTTCACGTTTGTATGTGTTTTGTCTTCTTCCTCTCCAATAATTGTAACAGTAGCCAAGAAAGCGATGGGGGGTTTGAGGTTAGTCATGGTATGTACTTTGAGAGGCAGCAATTATCGGTCTTTTTCGACGCATGATATCTTTATCATGATATGGGACTTGGGAGCTTTAACCCTTCACCCCATAGGGAGAATTCCTACCGAGTGAGATTAACTTGTGGAAGAGGCCTGTCCACCTAGAAGGGGTCCAATCAAAATCAAATTATAGTCTACAAAATGGATTCGATCCAACCGATTTGCTTAACAAATTTGTATTAGGCTATCTTAAACCTTTCTCTAAATTTTCTTTAGGGATGCAAATAGGCCCAATCCGGCCTGACCATATTCGATGCAATTGTTCAATTTATGATCTTAGATTCAGAAGGAAACAAAACCTATTTATTAACAAATTCAGAAGCAATTAGCTTTTGGCTCAAAATTTGGATTAGACTTGGATTAGGTCACCGACGAGACCGTACTTTTTGAGCTAGTTAAGGTAAAATTAGTTGGGTAAGTCTAGTCATTCATGTCCGGCATAGCTTTTTAAAGGAATGAAAACCATCTTAGTTGGAAAGTCGAATCCAATTTGTGACCCACTTGGACCCCAAACTTAGGTCTCAAGTCAATTATCCGAATTCAAAGCGACGTCGATATTTTACCATCCATGTGGCATGTGATCCAATCAAATTCCTCATGTCCTAAATGATCACGTTGTTACATAAAAAAGATTTTTTTTTGAAACCAGGAGGGAGGTGCAAGGAAGCTCAGCCCTAAAATAATAAAGTTTGTTAAAGTGACCTTGTCCATTATATTGGCTAAATAATTAGCTTCCCAAGATTGAGCTTAGGGGAAGAAACTGTTGCTTGCGGTCAGGTAATCCGACTAACATATTGTATCTATAGGCAATAAAAATGCTTAGTTCTCACACAATGTCAACTAGAGAACATAACAACTACCTTGAAAGATGCCTTTGAGCTGTGTTTGAGAAGCCAACAGTATTATTTTGCCCCATTTAGCTGATGCACATGCTAGTTTGATGAGACAATGAGTGTTCTCAAAGCTGCCAACCTTCTGCTGAATTTTGGCATTTCACTGCTATTAGACTTGTTAGATTGGATTACCCTCAGATACCCAGATTACACACAAGAATTTAACCAGCTCACCTAGTTTTAGGCCACGTCTGTCTGATGGAAGAGACTCTACAAGTGAAAGAGGCCACAAATATACCATACAAACTTCAATGAAAGGCCCTTCTAAGATACAACAAATATATTATTTTTCTTTAAGATTCTCTCTTCGCTCAAAAGCATTTACTCCAATGCAGTGGACGCCACCAAGGCGGTAGCCTGATGGTAAGAGGGCTTGGACTCCACCCGAGTTGTTCAGATTTGAAACGCGCGAGCGTCGATTAAATCGGGGGACCGCATGCCCCACGCCTGAATGGCTCTATGTAGATATGCTTTTCTTTCATTAGTACTGAGGTGGCGCTGGGTTGACATACTTACACGTGGATAGCCCAGTGGGATTTTCCACGGGTTGGGGAGGGCACGCGGAAATTTGCAACCCGCATCGAATATTTTCTGGTGGAAGAGGGGCCCAGTGGGAGCTGCTACGCGGGTGGAATTCTGCCTCTCCTCCTCCCCTCCTATCTTCTACCAAAAAATAAATGAATGCAGTGGACATGGACCCCATAGTTAGAGAGCCAATTGAAACCTGCCACATGCCCAAACTGTAGGATCTTCCAAAGGGAAGAGATATAAGGACATTTGCATCTTTGGGCTTCAGTAGTCGTCCCAGAGTTTAGAATACTTTGGATTTGTTCCCATTCCATCTTAGATAATTCAAGCATTGGGCCAGAATTCAGACCTGGTCGAATAAGGAGTAGCTCATACCTGCCCAAATTAAGTCGAAATCCAATGCCCAAATTGTTCAACCTAAGCTCGGCGGATGCACATTATTGCATCATTAGCAATATAAAATAGAAAGAAATCTGCACACTTTAGTACTCAGTGGTGATCAGCAGGGACGAGTCGAATGATTAAACAAGAGAACCGAGAGATTGATTCGTTGTTCAGATTCGAAACCAGGTTTGAGACACCTCAAAAGTTTGATGATGAAATGTAGCTATTTGTGTTTCAGTGTTCTACAATACTACTGTAATTATAAGGAAAACAAGGCTAGAAGCAGATATCTTCAGATTAAAAAGAACAGGAACACTTCCAAATCAAATAAGTGAGCATGACATCCCTTTGTATACGCTAAACATTTTACATTGTATTCTTGTCATATTTTAGGAAACCATTACTCGTTCCACAGGAAGTAGGACTTCAAGTCAAATTCACACTTGGTTTCTATATAAAAGGAGGCTTCGTCAGCAGTAGATTCAACGGTTCGAAGCCTGTGGTTGATAACCACTTCCTGATTTTTTTTTTCTTCACTTCCTCGATGCAAAGGAATTGCAAGTGAAAAAAATATTAGATTTTTTTTTGCATGAATACCCTCCTAAATATCAAATTTTACATAAATACCCTTTCAAAAGTGATATTTGCATATATACCCTCGTAAACACTTATTTTGCTATTTTGTCTTTTTTTATTCTTATTTTCGTATATGTACCCACGCAATCTAACGCCATTAAAAAATTAACAATTTTAAATTAAAATAATTAAAATATTTTTATAGGTAGATGTATAAAAAATATTTATAAGACGATCACGATGGAAGATAAAAAAGTAATTTTAAAATTCTATTTTATTTTAATTAAAATAAATATATTTTTTTATTAACGGTGTTAGAAAAATTGTTATATTAGGTACATTTGTGTAAAAACAGTGTTTTATGAGAATTAGAAATAAATATAAGTTTTAAGAGGGTATTCATGTAAATTTAAATTTTTAGAAGGATATTCAAGAAACCAAAAAATACAAAAAACAAGTGTTTAGCCTTCCATTTATGTGTAAGAGGTGGTCGCTAAAGTGCGCCGCCGCCACACGCTAGTTGTTTGACGTTTGGCCGTTGGTCAGCACGAAACAGTTGGTTGACATGCTTCTGATACCAAAATTCGAGACACGTGTATTTAGTTACCGGTGGAGGGGTTGGTGTATGTTCTCAGACTCGTGCTCCAATTGCTTCGTAGAGTCCAAAACCCCGGGCTGGCCCGGTTACGGTTCATGTAAATTACGGGAGGGGTGGGATGAAATGCTACAAACTTAGCTCATGTTTGGAAAAGCTGTTGCCAGTCTAAAGTAGAGCTTTTATAAAAAACGGTTTACTGTTTGATAACTACATTTCTAAAATATTGTGGCACTTTAACATATGTTTGGTAAACAAACTAAGAAAGTACTTTTGTATAACAAAATAACTATAAAGGACACTACTAGTATTATACAACAGAGTATAATAAAATATAATATGTATTAATATATAAATATATGATATAGTATAATATTAATGTAATGTAATATAATATTATTATAATATAGTACTATAACATTGTATACTATAAGATTATAATTTAATATAATATTAAATTATTTAACATAACATATCAATGTATTATGATATAATGTAATATAATATTATATTTATAGTATAATACAATAATAAATATATAAAATATTATAATTATTAGTGTAAATTCATTTTTATCCTTCTGATGACCATTTATTTCTCTAACAAATTTTCTAGCTAAATGATAAAATTGGTTAAATAATTACTATATTTTTATTTATTTATTTATTTATTTATTATTTTATTCAAATATATTTATTTATTATCTTATTTATTTATTTATTCATTCATATATATATATATATATATATTTTTATGCATTTATTTATTTTTTTTCCTTTTCTTTTCTTTTCTTTCTTTTTTTCCTTTTCTTCTTTTTTTTCTTTTTCTTTTTTTCTTCTCTTCTTCTCCTTATTTATCTATTTATTTTTTCTTTTCTTTTTCTTTTCTTTTTTTTCTTTCCTTTTCTTCTTTTCTTTTTTCTTCTCTTCTCTTCTTCTCTTTTTTTTTTTTTTCTCCTCCCGCGAGGCCGGCGGCGCCGGAAGGGGGTCGAGCCATGGTGGCCGCGGGATGGGGTCGGGCCATGGTCGGCGGCGGCTGCGGCCGGCCAGCGGCAGTCTCGGCGGAAGGGAGTCGAGGCGACTTGCCCACCACCACCGCGAGCGAACATTGCCGCCCCACAGTTCCACCGCGGGCGCACGTCGCTGCGAGCGGACGCCGCAACCCAAAAGAGCACCTCACGGCCGGCCGCCATAGGGGCTTCGCTGCGGCTCGCCTCTCCGGTCCCACGGCTAGCGAAGGCCTGGCCACCCCACGGCCGAGCCCAGCTGCTCCACGGGCCGGCCGTGCACCACCAACGGCATCGCGACAACCTGCGGAGGGGCCGCCGGCTATGAGTGGTGGCCGGCGTGGGGGCCGCCGCCGTGGGCAGCCATGAGTTCACCAAAAAAAAAAAAAAGAAACGGCTGGCGGCGTTGAGAAAAAGAAGGAGATAGAGGGGGAAAGGTGAGAGAGGAAGTGGCGGTGGGATGGAGGGCTTTTGAAGGAAAAAAGAACTTTTAAATAGGAATATTTTGGTAAAAAAATAGTTTTCCGGCAAAGCGGAAAATCGTGTTTTTGGAAAGCTCCAGAGCTTCTTCCAAAAAAGCTGTTTTTAGCTTTCTGAAAAAGCCAAAACAGCTTTTTGAAATTTTTACCAAACATCTTTTTTCATCTAAAAGTATTTTTGAAGGTCTAAAAAGTACCTTTTGGCCCTCCAAAAATTTTCAAAACATGAAAGATAATGCGAGTGCGGCTTCCCTCCGATAGTGTCCGGTTTTTGACCGTTTTTCCAGCAAGGCCTTGCATCTGCAAGCATTTGCAACATATTTGTTTTACAGTCTGTTACTAGTTAAAGTACCATGTGTTGGCTCGCTGATTACGACTCCGGTGCACTGGGTTTTGGAATTTACCATGGCAAGTGGCACCTGGGTTTATGAGCAGACTCATGCCAGTGTGCAGTTTTTCCTTCTTGTTTTTATGATCAAGAATCCTCTGCGGTCCATATTTTACACCATCGGGGGCTATTGATGTATTGTCATAATGAACTTGGACCGCTCATATTCTCGAAATAAAGAAGAGTTGTCCATCCTTAAGATGGATAATATAGTGGTCACTAGGGCTACATAGCTTTCTACGATGCAAAACATGCACTCCAGAGATTCCTAACTTCATGCTCGAAACTTTTGTCCGCGCATAAAGGCATGCAATATCATATATGCATAATATGTGTTGTGGTGCCTACTCTTGATGCACCGACGATAAAACATAGAGGCATCAGTGATCTCGTAACTCAGTTGAATTATGGGCAGACAAAGGGCCTAGATTTGCTACTAATTAAAAGTCAGAGCTTGAATATTAGGCGAAGGTTACTGTTGAAAGTAATTTCTAAGAATTTGACACACATATTTAACTTATAGGCAAGAGCATAGGGTTCTCTTCCATTTATTCCACATGTTCTTGTCATTTCCTCGACAACATGTTCCAGTAGTTTGTTCGGTACTTAGCTTGTTGATACTATTTTTCACCTTGCATAAATAGTATGAAGCACAGACTCAAGATGAAAATAATCAACCAGAGTGAAAAAGGGATTTTAACTTGACCGGGGATTTTTGATGTGGTGAAATGGATCGCATTGGATTCCTTCTTAGCTGGTGAAACATTGGATGGATTTTTCTTGTCCTTTTTTGTAGTTTTAAATAAAAAATTTTGCTGCTCAGGAAAGGCGTTTGGTAACATCTCATTAGAGAAAACAAAGGATTTATGTGAAATCCTGCAAAGTCATGGAAGACCCCTTTGCAATATGTAAATTGATTATAGTTCAAACAAAGGAATTAAACTCTAGAGCTCACTTTAATTGTAATAAATGGAAAACATGTATCGACCTCTAAACCTTTTTTTTTTTTTTTGGTAGAAAAACCCAATACTTGTTTGGCAGACATGAAGAAATGAATTGAATTAGGAATGATCCCTTCAGTCCATATGTAGTGCTCTAATATTTTGCCTTTATGAAACATTAATCATCCAAACATACTAACTTTTGGACTGCTAGTGAAGTCCTTGGTGGTGCATGAAGACGTCAAAGATTATATTTCTTTTCTAATCCTCTATATCTAGCCACGGTAGTTTTTCATGTATGATTTATCTGATAGAGTTATACCATTTATGCAATTTTGAATCTCATTAAAAAAAGTGACTGATTTTTTTAACTATTTCATTAAAATTATATATAAAAGTAGGAAATTCCCTTTAATTTGGATATGTGGTTTTTCCACTTGTCCAAATTGGAGGAAATTTCCTACTTTTTTTAAAAAAAAAATCGTGCCAAAACTCTAGCCCACATTCAATTTACCAAAAATATTAATTTTAACAAAAGAAATCTCATTTAAATGCTTTTCTAGCTATTGAAATCTATTATTTTCCATGCTTCTCAAAAGAAAAATTCTACTGTTTTCCCAAGCTGTAGGGAAACCCCGCACAGCTGGCGTTATACCAATCCCGACCCCTCCTGCTCTCTCCCTCTTTTTGGAACGGATCTCAAAGCCGGAGCCCAGCCCAACACGCGCTTGGACCGGGACGGCTTTGGTTTTCTCGACTCGGAACCGAACCCCCGGTTTATCGTGTGGGTTCGGGCTGGCGGGGCCGGATGGAAATCTGCCATCTCCTTCTTAAAACCCTAGGCACCGAAACCCTCGCCCGTCGTCTCTCAGCTCCTTCCCATCGCCCCCAGAGCATCTCCGGGCTGTTCTCCGAGGTCAAAAGAGAAAGGAATCGAAATTTTCTATAGAATATGGCTCGCTTCAAGAATGTAGGACTTCGACCAATCTCTCCTCTCCCTTCCCTCTCTCTCTTGAATCTTTTCTTCTTCTTGTTATCCCTCCCCCATTGCTAAAAATATTGAATCGCAGAAGAGGAATAAGAAGGTGGTCGCCAAGCCACCAGCGGCGAAGAAGCAGCCGAACGTGGATCAGGTCACCGGCGACAAGATCCCCAAGAGCTTCGTCTTCTCCAGGGGCAAGCTTCCGGGCCCTCTCAAACAGCTGGAATTGGACCTCCGAAAGGTCATGCTCCCCTACACCGCCCTCAAATTAAGGGTATCCTCCTCTCTCCTTCTTCTTTTTTCTCCTTGAGATTTCCCCGCCATTGAGTTGTAGCCTACTTTGTTTAATAAATTTGGCAGGAGAAGAAAAGAAATAACCTCAAGGACTTCTTGAACGTTGCTGGACCGATGGGCGTCACTCATTTCCTGATGCTATCGAATCCAAGAAGCGTTCCGCATTTGCGCGTCGCGAGGACGCCTCGAGGACCGACGCTTACATTCGAAATCCATGGGTATGCGCTCGCGAACGATGTTGCTCGGTCCCAGGCTCGTCCGAGATGCCCCCAAGAACTCTTCAAGAACTCACCTCTGGTAATTTCCTGTCAACTGTTCGACGATAGTAATTGGTTATTCTTTAGCTTATTTTGACTTGTTAGGTTTGTCGGTACTTCACAAAACTTGTTCAGATATCTGACATTTTGTGATTTTTGCCTTGATACTTATTCCATTTCTGACAGATTGTGCTTTCTGGCTTCGGGGGTGGAGGTCAACATTTAAAGCTCGCCACAATTATGTTTCAGAATATATTTCCTGCTATTGATATAAATACTGTGAGTGATGTTACCATATTGGGCGTTTCTTTAATCGTTCTTTTTGGGGACCAAATCTTGATGTCTTTGGAGGCATTGGTCATCGTTTTGTGCATTGCAGGTGAACCTCTCAGCATGTCAGAGGATCGTGCTTTTGAATTACAACAGTGAGACAAAGCTTATTGATTTTCGGCACTATTCCATTAGGTTACAACCAGTTGGTGTCTCTCGTAGGATAAGAAAGTTTGTGCAGAGCCATCAAGTACCAGATTTGAGGGGTCTTCAGGATGTTAGCGACTTTGTGACCAAGTAAGAATCTGGTTCATCTTTTTTTTTCCTGTATGACTTCTAAGAACATCAATATTTTGAACAAGGAAGGATGGGAAATAAATATTTGGTAAGTCATTTATTAGCAGAGCAAGGTTTTAAGTTATCTTCTTTCTAATGTAATAGTAAAGATGCATCAAACTTCTCAAGCCAAAATGCCCTTTTGATGCCTTGTAATCGTGCTTATTTATTATTGAGTGTGCTATAGTTGTTTATAACCATATTAACACGATAAAACTGTAAGCAGGATTGTCATGTTGATTCAACCCTTATACCCTAAGAAATCATTAAAAACATAGCAAAGAAAAATGAATGTGCTGAAAAAGAGGGCAAGCCTTGGCTCAACGGTAATGTTTCTCCGTTGTGACCTAGGTGTCATGGGTTTGAAATATGGAAACACTCTTTCTGTATGCAAGGGTTAGGCTGTGCACATCTTACCTTCCCAGACCTTGCAGTGGTGCAAGCCTCATGCCCCAGGAAGTCTTTTTTTAGCTGAATGTGCTGAAAGAAAAGATCTTTATTTTCCTTTTGTGCCATGAGGGCTAAAGTTTGTTATGGAATTGATTTAGATATGTATTGAAGTTTCTGAAAAGAGCCTTGGATTTTTTTATCTTAATTTACAAGAACTCCAAGTCGATGCTGATATCTTTTTCTTCGAAGCTTGTTTCAATTGGTTTTCCCCTATTATTTGTTCTCCAAAATGTTGTTCTTGACTATTGCTAAAGATATTCTACATCTATCTATGTGCTGATCGAATCAAATGTGTTTATATTCCCATCACCTCTGAAGGGCTGGTTATGCATCAGAAAGCGAAGCAGATGAAGACACAGCAACAGTAAGTCTGGCAAGCGATCTTGGTAGGGTAAACCGTGCATCCACTAAAAGTGCTATCAAACTTCAGGAGATTGGACCGAGGATGACAATTCGTTTAGTTAAAATTGAAGAAGGATTATGCTCTGGAGGTGTCATATTTACTGAATTTGGTAAGCTAGGCTACTCTCAATCTTAATTGATATATGAAATTACGAAAGGTAATGCATTTTGATTATTATTTGCCCAACATTATGAAATTATAATGCATTCCTAAATTGTTTTGGCCAATCAGGATCCATCCCTTCCTAATTCAGTGTTTAGATGCTTTTCGTTTGTTACATGCTTATCAAAGCTGTCAATGGTTCAAGGTGCACTAAGGCTCTAAGGTTTCTTGGGGCCTAGGTGCAAGATGCAATGTAAGGCGCATGCCTTGATGAAGCGAGGTGCAAAAATATCAACATACATATAAATAATAATGAATACACGATTCTAAACACATTTAACGATGAATTATCAATCTATAAATACAAATAAAGATAGAAGAAGCATTAGGGGGTGAGATTCTGATCGACCAGCAATAGGGGAGGGAAGAAGAAGTGTCTCTCCCCCTGTTTCACATAGGTCGGCAGCACGGGATGGAAAAAAGAGGAAGAAAAAGTCAATTTATGAACACATATACAAATAAAGGAAGAATGAGGTGGTGGGTTTTCTGATGGACCAGCAGCAGGGGATGGAAGAAGAAGAACAGCATCCTTTCCCCTGTTTCTGAGGGAAGAAGAAGGATGAGGAAGAAGAGAATGAGAGAGAGGAAGAGCAATGGCAGCAACTGTGGAAGAAGCCTGCTTCTGATGGATCGGCCCCTCCACTATTTCTGATTGATCGGCAACAGCGAAAGAAGAAGAAAAAGACAAAGAAGAGAATGGAGGAAGAAGAGGAGGAAGAAGAGCAAGAGCAATGGAAGCAATGGTGGATGAAGAGGAAGAAGAAGAGGAAGAAGAGGAAGAGGAGGAAGAAGAAGAAGAAGTCCTAGATTCCATGACAGTCCCTAAACTAGAACTATTGCTATAACATGCTTGGGTACAATCTTCTTCTTTATCAAGTTGGTTGTGCCTAAATGCTAGTATTAACAATATAAAGAATCCATAGGGCAATTTGTATGGCAGCCAATTTTCTATAGATAATGCTGCTTAAGAAGTGATGTTTTCGGTTCCTTGTTGTTGTACTAGTATCGTCCTAGTGTACAATTGATATGGATCAAGTTGGTTGTGCCTAAATGCTAGTATTAACAATATAAAGAATCGATGGGGCAATTTGTATGGCAGCCAATTTTCTATAGATAATGCTGCTTAAGAAGTGATGTTTTGGGTTCCTTGATGTTGTACAAGCATCCAAGATCTCCCTAGTGTACAATTGATATTGGATTAAAAACATGTCTGCATGGGTGTTTACACGCTCCCTTGTTTAAGCCCTGGTATTCTTGCCAAGGGTCCAAATCTAATCAAATCCAATTCTAATCAAATCCAAATCTAATTCAATCCAAATCCAATCATAAACATCCTTGCACTTGTATAGTAGCTGATTTTTTTTTTTTAGATAATGCTGCTTAAGAAGTGATATTTTGGGTTCCTTGGCCTTGTACATCTTCCTAGTGCACAACCAATGTGGGATTAAAGACATGCCTACACAAGTTTTCATGTACTCCCGTCATTTAGGCTTTAGCATTCTTGCCAATCTAGATGTCCAAATTTAATCAAATTCAGGTCCAAACATAAATACCACAAATCGGCCCATGTTTTATCCAAAAGGACTCGTGTTGTAGTCTCCCCTAGTCCACATGGGTCGTGAGCTATGTCCGTTCTATTACCATTTGTAACAGCATAGGATCTCATCCAAAAAGGCTATCTAAGAAATTATATCTTGGATTCCTTCGTTCTATATAAGTATCCAAGATCTTTCCAGCACACAACTGATGTGGGACTAAACACATGCTTGTCATGGGTCTTCGGATTGAGGAATTCTCAAAACTCTTGGCTTCCCAGTATACATTTTTATAATTCAAAATCACAAGGCTCCTTATTTGAATACAATAAGAAATGGTTGGTCTGATTGAACAATAAGGTCTTTATTGCCTTTTAGCATATGATATTTCCTAGTTCGTCAACTGCTAGTACGGAAATTCCATTTCTGGTTTTCATCATTTTATTTTGATTTTTGGACTTCTGATTATATGAAGTCTTTAACATCTATCGCGTTGTTATGGTTGTCACAAATTAAAAAGTCTGTACCTGCTGAAAGTTGGTCTAATGCCTTGTGACAGCTGATCTTGAAGAATGGGTTCCACTTAACTTGCATGATGTTTTGTGGGCAGATTAGAAAATTACTCTGTTAAAAAGAGGTCTATCCTCTGCTTCTGTAGCTTGAGGGCAGACATTGCTGCTGGGGCCTTTTTGTGGAGCCTCTTAGGTTAGTTTCCCAGAGTTGGTTCCTTGAGTCATCCTTTTATTTCCCTTGCATGGTAGTCATCCATTTCTGGAACCCCAAGTTATCACAGAGCCTACAACGAATTAGATGATTTGCCATGCAAAAAGATTTGCAGGCACTGTGGTTTCTTTGTGTGTGTTGCAGATTGGGCAGTAGGTGCCAGTGCAAGAACCAAGACTTCTTGGGATATCTTTGATATTTATCCTGTCAAGAGTTCATCTTGATAGTGATAATTTGATCTTAGGCCATTTAGAAGGTCTTCCATTGATATTTTTGTCACCACTCCTTGTGGTTAGGACTGTCAGAAGTTGGAAGTTGTATCCCTGCATAGGAGCAAGTTTACCTGGGTCTCAGACAGGCGTATCTTTGTCATAATAATTAGTTGTCTCATTAAAGAACCAGCGTAGGTTAAACTTGCAGGTGGCAAGCCTGTTACTAAGGGCTTTGATTTTAGTGCAGTTAGGTCGTGAAGCAGTTACAAGGGCATGGTATGTTGTCTGTAGGAATCACCTTGCGATGGTATGCTCCTTGCATCATCAATACTCCAGCACAACATTCCATTAATGTGGGAATGGTGTCAAACCAGCAGTGCACATGCAAGAGGTTTTGCAAGTGTGAGGTTCCTTCCACAGAAGTCTATTAATGTATTATGTTCTGGACCATATTAACACATTTTCCATTATAATGTACTATCAAACTTAGCGATGAAAACTCACCAATCCCAGGATGTTCAAACCTCCCCAGCCTCGAGGAGCCTCTCTCAGTCCACAAGGTGAATTTTCTTTTTCTCAAAGTGCGACTTATATAAAAATCTTGATAATTGAAGTAAAGGGGACATGAAATATCTGGGAATGACATTTACTGCACCTTGAGGGATGTTATATGACCGACTGTGAAGAGACATATCTTTCTCCAACCACTTTATGGAGCAAAAAAGGAGGGTTGAGCAGTGCAATTAACACAAATTTGTTTCTACATGAGTAATGGTGAAGCATTGAAAGACTGACCGGAATGAGGTCTGCTCTGTATATGGGTATCAGTGTCACTTGTCTCTCTTGTGGGATTTTTGAAAAGAGAAAAAGTGGAATATATGTTAAATTTTTTTTGTGTGATCAATCTGAACAACTAAATTTGCCATTTACCACTGAAGAATTATAATTTAGTCATTATTTTCAAAGGTTGCATTAAGAAATTTATCCTTGCCAACATTTCACGATGAAATCCTTGAGGCTGGATGCTCAGTAATGCTGAATGTGCTAACAAATTTGATAAAAGTGCATTGAGATGCTTCCCTGCTAAAACATAAGCTATGTAAATTGGACACCTGATCTGCTCCGGAGCTTCAATCTCCCATAAAAAGCTACGAAACGTGTCCAGTTTAATTTCACCTTGCGTTATCATTTTTTTTTTCATGGATAACAAAAGTTTACATGCTTTTGAGTGCAATGACGAGTTCATTGCAGAAAGCAGATTATTTCACTCTCCTTGCACTTTGGCTATTTATGCAGCATGTAAGTAGATGCAATATTTTTTGAAAAATAAGGTCCTGTTACGCGCTTTAAATTGTGATGTTTTATTCTGCTTCTAAAGTAAATTTCTTAGCTTATTTTTTATGCGTAATTGTACTCTGCAGCTTTAACTGTGCTCACCTGATTTGCCATTTCAGCTTTTCTTATTTGCTCATTTTTAATTAGTTTTCCCCACTTTATTTTTTTAAAGGGAAAGAAGCTGCTGAAGCAAATCAAGAAGTGGATGAAGAAGCACAACAAGAAGAATAGCTTCTTTGGCGGACTATCTTTGCAGATCAATGAAAACTATGAAGAGTGCCTGAATAACTCACTATCCAAAATGTAACACAACTGCACGATGAGCCAGCTACCATCCATTTGAGATATGCCAACATAAAGATGTTCAAGTGTCTGCTTCATTACTTTTTCTTGGTGGAAAGAAATACTGGGCAAAAAAAAACATATGCTGTAAAAAAAAAAAAACCCTTATGGGTTGTTTTGGTCATTTTATTCACTTTTAGGTGCTTAAGGAGAGCTTTTTCTCATGCTGATGGAAGAGAGGCTTGGAAACACTGTAGCTAACTGTTTTATTATTCACAAGTTTTGGTTGCCGATTGATATTTTAATGCATGATACCATGGGAAGCTTGTTAAGTGCTGGCATATTTTCTGCATGATAAAATGCTTCTTACAACCTTTTGATGATAGGGGGGGCTCCATTCTGTCGAACGGGCATGTGTAGGTGGATGTCTTGCTGCTCGGCCTTCAGTCTTGTTCTACGGCAAGTTCTGACGCGTCCATGATATCTTCTTGCTCTATCACTTGACTCTGTTCATCCATCCATGAAGGGCACTTCATTATGGAATTTGATACAGTAGAGCCAAGGGGAGGGATAACCAAAGGGAGTACAAATGTACATTGTTGCTTTAATTTCTTTGAGAATAACTGTTCCCTTTGATTTCAGGCAGCCGAAATGGCCTGCCAAACAAAATTTCCTAACTGGTGATGGCCATATCTGGTTGACTAGCTGATCACAAGGCCAACATATTGTTGCTTTTTTATTTTCGGCCCTAATGAGAAAACAATTGGCCGGATGCATATTATGAAACAAATATTTATGAGGTATCTCTGTGGGCAATTATACATCATGTTCCTTGGAGTTGGGTAGTGTTGCTAAGAGATCAAAAGTTGTTCCTATAACGACTTCCAGAGCAGACAATTGATTTTGTAAATTAATAATCACTTTTTATTGGCTTTGTAATTTAATAGATATTTTGTAAGATGAAACGGAAATTATCTTAATTGTCATTCCTCTTGATCTGCCCAACTGGAGGTGTAGGCTTTTGATGGTAGCTCTCCAAAAATTTGGAATCTAAATGGTTATAATATTAATAATTTTTTGAAAAATATTTTAATTAGTAATGCTATATTATAAGAGAGTTTATGCTATATTATAAGAGAGTTTTTTCTTTCTTCACTCATCTTGATTCTTTTACAAAAAATAAAAAAATAAAAAAATTCAGCTTGACTCTGCAATGACTTTACTCTCCACGCAGGTTACTCAGCGGCTGAGTGACCGTATGAACTTCGAAATTGTTATTAGCCCTTAAAAAAAAAATCTGACAGCTTGAAGTCCTCTCCTTTCTTCTTTAACTTTCCAGTCCGGTGGAGAGGGAAAAATCGGAATGGAATGTATGATCCAAGCACCATCTTTCATCTTGGCAGAGACCGACTGCTCCAAGGTCCTTCTCTCCCTTTCCTGTTCCCTATTTTTTAGAGTGTATCATTCTTATCTCTAAATTCTTTTCCAATATATCAGTCTTATTCACCCTTTTTTTGCTAACAACTATATCAATTCTTATCGGTAACAAAATTTAACTCGCGTTGCTTGGCCACCTATTTGGAAGAAAACCAGAGACTTCTTTTTAATTCTTTTTTCCTTCTTGTTTTCCTTTGCTTGACATACTGTAATGGTTTAACTGAATAATGAGCTTTTCTCAGTTTACACTATTCCGTCACTGCATTGAAGGGAAACGTAACTCGAAAAAAATCCCCTAGTAAGAAGCATCAACCATTCCAATCAAAATTAGTAGGGTGTCGATATTTGTTAGGCTTCAGTATAACGAAGGGGAGCATGCCAAGGTTAATATCATCATAGCAACAATCATGATATATCATTATTCTGATGCTGATGAAACGAAAAGTTTTTTCTTGCTCAACAAGCAGAGGCATGATAGTAAGTTTAACTTGTCTAGTTGTCAACAACAAAGAGTTCTTTTTCAACACACATCCTTGAGACACATATAAATAACTGCATGTTTCAAGATGCAACGATGATACTCATATAATCAAAGATTAATAAATGTACATGCTCATTATTCATCAACAACAAAACATTTTATTTCATGATACAACCTTGTGACTTTGTTTCTACTTACACTCATTATAATTGCTGGTCGTGAAGTACGTTATTTTGGTTTTGTGACCAGAATTAATCCTAACCTTTTTACATTCTCTCTGCCTAGTTATGAAACTTTTATAACCTTTAGCTTCCATATACATCGTTCGAGTGTCTTTTATAGAGGAATCCAGCCCTGCCATTCATGTGAAAACCAATGTAAGAATATTAGCAAGATACGCTATGGAAGTTTCATTTGACAATGCTATGTGGCTTGCTCAACATACCTTTATCAATCCAGTTTCACTACCACAAAAAATAATATCATTTGCTGTTAGGAGGCTTGTTATCTTGCTACCTGCTGATAATCTACCGACTTTCTTCTGCATTCCTCTCAACCAGATCTGTTGCAAATAACCTCGTCTAATGATTCCCATCCAAGCAGCAACTATATGGCAAGATTCATATCAAGATTTCATTTTCAATAAATAAACTTGACAATCACCTGAATTATACTTGGGGATGAGCTGCAGTTCAAGTATATGAAGTCTTCCACCACTGACATTGCTAGCACATTTGTTCCCCTTTCCATTGCTATGGAAGCTTGAGGTCGGCAGTGCTTTCTCCATTCCTGAGTTTTTCTCAGATTAAATAAGTTAATTGCATCCATCCTATACTGTTCATATGTTATATAATACATACCTTCATACCAGATCCTTCAACAACAGCGCCTGCACAGTAAATCCACCCTTTATATATCAGAATAGAGTTTATTGGTTTGTTTTGCATTCTCCAGCTTTTTGTAGGTGGTCTGATCTCTGTCTTATTGTCTTCCATTATATCTACCTCCTGAAGAAAATTTCATTTACAGTTTCAGTTGGCCCCTTTTGATGAAAACAAGGCTTGGATAAAAATAATGAAAACAATTCTTATATGCCATATATGATTTCATATGAAGTCCAAACATCAAACTAACCTGTATACTTGAATCTGTGCACCCAAGGTAGATTTTGCCCTGGACCACTGTTAGGCATTTAACATGCTTATTCTTGCATGTAGTCTGGATGCACCTTGATGCATGGCACACCTATAAAACATTGCTCTAACATGATGTCAATTTGCATTTCTCAATCCTGATAAAGTGAAACACATTTTTAAAGACCAATCATTCAAGGGTGAAAAAAACAAAGAGATATTTAAAGAGGACGCCCAACCTTTTGTTGAAATTATATATCATCTTACCTTATCACTATTTACGAATTGATCCAGAAAATGTCTATTTAAATTACGATTATGCCCTTCTATTAGCCCTCCGTCGATCCCAACTAACCATGGTCCCTGGTTAAGTTAACCAGGCATGGCAAATGAATATTCTATCCCTAGAAATAGTCCAACTTCATTCAAGGATGGCCCCTATCTCACCTTGGTCGGTGTGGGCAACACTGGCAACTTCGTCAAAATAGTCCACAATGACATCGAGTATGGTGATAAGATCTTTGCCAAGATGTCTTTTGCAACATCAGTTGTCACTCTAACCGCAAGCTCAAGAACTTCCTCATCGAGATCACAGCTGATATGTTCAAGCTCTATCCTAATGAGCACAGGGAGGGTGAGCTTGTGGACAAGATCCCCAACAAAATCAAGATAAGGGGACCAGGAAGTGGATGGACCAGTAGGCTGCAAAACTCTCAGTCTTCGCCCTCAAGATCGCTATATCTCTCGATTATCACTACCTTAGCAGGTTCAGGGAGGATAGGAAGGTTACCGAAGGGGTTCTTGACTAGGCGGGGATTGGTGGCAAGGCCTCAATAATGTCCTCAATTTGGATGGTTAATTAGCAAGAAGCATCTAATTGATGATGTCCTTCAGGTTATGTATGCCTCCAAGACCTTTAGCTATGCCCAAGTTTGAACTTTCTTTAGACCAAGAGCGAGAAGAAGGGGTGGAACCTCAATCTCGGGGAGTTCATGAGGATTTGGAAGGCTTTGAAGAACTATAGCACTAGAAAGGTAACATGAGAAAGAAAGGAGAAAAGAAATAAAAGGAACCTTTGGTAAGACGAAATAATTTTGTCTCCTAGTTTAATGGTTGCACAAACACTTAAGAAAATGACTCTCTTAATCTGTTAGAGTCAACCTAACTCAAGGTGCTTTTTTGAGAAAAAGATTGATATTTTCAGGATTGATTTATAACTAGTGCTAAGGAAAAGTTTATACGTAATTTCAATAAAATGTTTGGGTGTGATTTGCAAAATACACAGACAAAACTTCTATTCATGTGGATGTTACCATTAGCTTACCCTGAAGCTTCAATCATGATTGCACTATTTGAACCCTGTAGTTCCAAGTTTATACTTAAATAGCACTTAGAATAGGCTTACTCTTACCTTGAGACCACAGCTCTGCGTAACTATAAGAATTTTGTCACCATAACTGTCTACTTTTTGAACGGGATCCTTCATCTCTATAACTTCAACACATTCTAATTTCCTTTGTACCATTTTCCAAACCTGCAAAATGAAAAAGAGCTTTTTGTTACTAGTCCTTTTTCTTTTTTCAACAACAAACGATCTTTAGGCTTTCTGTTTGATGGGATCAGTTACCCTGACAGTTTTATCAGAGGATCCACTTAAGAGGCTATCCCCTGGTTCAAAAAGTGTAAAGCAGGTTACAGGCCTTTTGTGCTCCTTGACCTCCAATACGAGCATTGCTCTTTGTCGCTTGATGCCCCATACCTGATTTGATTCATCAAATATGTTAGAGCTTCATATTTTGATAGGCATTAGAAGTTGAATTACTTTTGTTGAATGTAATGACAAATGAAATTTCTTGTTTATTATTTTGAAAAAGTAGCAAATGTTGTTGATGTAAAAAATGTCTAGCTGGTATCGTGCTTGATACAATTTGTCATCATTTTGAAATAAAGACTTTGAATTTCTTTTTTCATTGTTTTATGAGGCGGCATTTTAATATTAATAAGATTATATGTCTGCTTCTGGTCAAATCTTTCATCTTGTCTAATGCTACATACGACACAATTCTTCTTCCATCCTTGTGGTATTTGGGAATATGTGATCGCGCAAAGTAACTCTGAACTTGTCAAAAATGGTGGCTACATAACATTCTGTCTCAAATAAATTCTTACCTTGATCGAGCCATCTGAGTATCCAGCACAAAGCTGTCCTTTGTAGAAAATAAGAGCAGTTGCGGCTCCACTTCCAAGATGACCTACTTCCAGAATTTGTGAATGTACACATGACACGTGCTGCAATTGCCATATTATTAGATGGTTGATGTGCATTACTGAGTCAATGTCATAAATTCTTATTACAGATTAATAGAAAAAAATTGCTAGTACAATTGTAGTTCCTTATAATGTGAAACAAGACTATTGGTTTCGTGGTACACGTCAAAACATTTTCAACCTAAAAATATATGTTTTAAGAATTTCATGCTAATTGGCAGATTAATCTGTGCTTCAGAGGACAGTAATAAGGGTATGCTGCTAATATTTTTACAATAACTATGAAACATGATAATCATACTTATATATAAGATCTTCGCACAAATATCAGCTAAGAGTTCCATCATCACCCTTTTTGTTACTATGTTGTCACACTGCTAGGTACTTCCCTGCTAGTGTCCTGCACTCCTGCTAGTGTACAGTTATCCTTTCACAAGTTAAGAAGTCGATTATGAATTACTTTTACAATAAGAGTTTTCCAAGGTTTATCTACATTTATAATTTGTGGATAATATTGTCTTTATCAAGAGTGACGCAAATTCTTTGTATTCTGACTATTGTTATTGGCATCCATTGGATAGTTGAAGGCTTGAAACTGATATTAGTAAAAGTAATTTGAAATCTGTAGTTTCAATGCACAAGTACTGTAATGCTTTCAAGTTCTAATAAAACTTGACATTGTAAAAATGGTGAATCAAATCAGAAGTTCTTTGACCTCTTTATCGGATGTAGAACAAGGTAATCTGGGTTGTCTGTTCTTGAATAAGCTAAAATCTTTCTGCTGGACCAGCTAACTCATGAAAACTGAATTGTTCTGAGAGTTGGCTATCCTTGCTCCAACACCATTGATTAATTGTAACCAAACTATCAATTTCTGGAAGTATTTTTTCGTGTTACTTTTTTCCTACTTGTATTACCTGGCAACTGGCCATAGTTCTGTGTCTACTGCTCATAATTTGAGGTAATTATTTTTGCATATCAAATTACAATTTAATTGTAAGATAGAGGTATCTTCAGATCTCACTATGTTATCATCACTTGACCTATGCACTTAGCTTGTGATAGTATAAACACTCTAACTTCTTTTACAATCTCGTGGTTCTGTTGGGGTTGCAAGTATTATGCCGACTATTAGATCGTCAAGGTAAGCTGTTATAATTACCTTCATTAATTTAAACAACCTTTATTCTTTAGCAAAGGTATTATGTGTTAAGGCATTTATTTGGCTTTCCTAAACAAAGTACTTACTTATGATAATAGTCACAAGCTTAGTCCCTACTTCAAACCTACAAAGTTTGCTGGGAATTGGCACCCATAGAAGCCCATATGAAAAAATTTTTTAGTTGTCTTTGAAAATACTTTTAGTCCTCCATATCTACATGAAAGCTGAGAAGTATAACCTGTTTCAAGAAGATAGATATGGGGTCCATATGGAAGGATCAGAACCTCTTGGAAACGGTTAACGGTTTTGCTTCACTTGCTTAAAAGACCTAATACATCCTTAATGTTTGTTAGCAGCAAGAGAGGAATTTGAATCAATTTGTTTCACCTAACTTTCTTGCACATATATGAAGTTAAAACTTATAGTGGTGAGGTCACTGTTTCAAATGTAGTTATCAGACCGTTACAACACATCACCTGCGACCTTACTACTGTATAACTGTCATCTTGCAGTGTCTGTATATTAAGTTTGCTTCACCAACATTAGAAACATAATCTCGTCACATATATGTAACACTCGGCAAAAAAGTGAAACTGGCAACCGAACTCACTGGTTTGGTAGGAAGAAAATAATCGGCAACTTTTTGTAATTCCTCAGCCATCCATGTGTAACCTGAGAGACGTCTAAGCGATTCTCGCAGACCTTCTGAGAAGTTCATTAATTTCTGCTTTCCTGCATGTAGAGAAAAATCCAGAAAAAATATGCTTCATCTAAACAAAAGCATGACCATTTGAAACCACCAACGTGGCATGTAAAAATTTCAAAGGAATCAAATTTAGATGCATAACGTTTCAAAGGTATTTTAGTGTATTAAGTTGATCTTATTATTCCTATTAAATGTATACTGGACTATACAAAACCATAGTAGTAATAGTTTTTTTTTTTTCTTTTGGTTGAGGGATTAACTCTTATAGATCCTTATATCTAACACTAGTAAAGTGACCTAAGAGGAAGAACGTTTGAAAACTACATCCTAAATCGGAGGTTCCCGCTGCTTGCTTTTAACTTTAAGAAAATATGCAAATATCACAATAATAATCCTGCACTATTTGTTTTATTAGAACGATTTTTCAGAATCAGAAGCTTTTCCTCAGAACAACTGAGTTAATGAGACTTTGCTGCTACTCTGTGTATGAGTCTAAAACTGTAAGACATTGTCATACCTTTATCGGATGTGTAATCATACACAGAAAGACATGCTAGAATTCGCTCATCAAGCTCTGACCCTGGATGGAGGAAGCGTGCTATTTCATTTAACAAAATCTCACAGGCATAATATCTGATGCTGCTAGGACCCATAACTGCCATTTCACTTCCAAGCCATGCGATGCATATAAGACAGTCGCGTGAAACACTCTTTATCCTGCTTTGAATTCCCCTTGCCAAAGCATTAAAGACAGAACGCCCAATTCTGATGACACCTCCTGCAGTCTTGGCACTCCATGCATTTGATTCACTATCCTGCATGAATATCATATACTATGTCAAAAAATGGGAATATGTTCATTTTAGTGCATCACCTAATTGAAGCAACACGTTATCTATGTTGATGCTACTTGGACAATATGATGGCTCGTTCTGGTTCCAAATAGGATGGTAAAAGCTGTCTTGACTAGTACCTGTAGACAGGGATCAAACCAGTCAACTTTTCTGATCATATGCCTATGATGTACTGACGTCAACCCTGCCCTTTTTACCAGCCATGCAGCTGTATATGGTTCCCCTGTCCAGGAATAAGTCCCTCCAAGGTTTGAAAGAATAAATGCAGCTAGTGTCTGTGTGCTGCAATCTTCTTCAGATGCAACTGATTCTAATAGGACTTCCATTGCCTCTTCTTTGAATACACTCTTACCACTGGCATGTTCCTGTAAAAGATTTGTCTCAATGATATTAATTCCTGCTTCTGACATTAATTTTCCCCCTATTTCTAAGAAACTCTCTCTCTCTCTCTCGAATCACGTAGACAATTACAGTGCTTTCATTTACAAAAGAAATTGATATAGTTGTATTATGTGGTCAGAATATTAAATTGATGAGAAATCATATATATAGAAAAGTTGGTTATAAACGATGGAAGTGGCATTTCCCACTGGTTCACTATCCGAGACAACATGAAAATGATTGTAAGAATCACAAGTCCATGATCATAATAGACTTTATCATGGCTGAGAACTGTCTGATGAGTTTATAGATAAAAAAATTTCAAAATACTTCATTCTAATCTAAATGGATGAATATCTGCAATGTGAAAAATATTTCTAGAATTTGATATGCAGAAGGCCAATACGTTTAGTATCTATTGCGAAGAAGTCTCAAGTAACCATGACGATTAAATTTCTAGGAAACTGATGCTGGACTTTATACACATGTGACATTCTTCCATTTTCACAAAGACCATAACCTATAATGCGTTCATAGAAATTGCATGTAGACAACATATATGTATCTTGAAGCATTTAACTGAATGCTTTGAATTATACCACTGAATAAACTATACCAGCATGTCCAATTGAAGCAGAAGATTTGCTGCCAAAAGTCGATGTTCAGGTTCAGTTTGTTGGATACAGGTCATTAACATGTGCATAATGCTGATACTCCCTTGCTGTCGTATCTGATGGAGCAAATGAATGGCTGATGACCTGGAACATCAGGATACTAGAACTCAGAAGCTTTGTTAAAGTCAATGTCAATTAACTATAGATAAGAGTATGCTGTTTCATTTTTGTATTTTAAACCCAAATGGATAATTTTTACTGGGTTTAAGTCCTACAGCTCATTATTTGTCAAAGATATATGAGGAAAAAAAAACCAGTTTCCAGATAAAAGAGAAAGAAACCATAATGGTCTAAAGCCAGCTGCATATTGCTAGTGAATCTAATAGCCGCACAACTTGTTTATGTCTTGCATTGGAATTTGGAACATTTAAGTTTCTGTATGTAGTTATTAATTTTTGTTGTCATTGAGACAGGCAGGGAAACAATTACAATTTATGTGGAAGTGTCAAATTTTTTTTAAAATATTTTTGGCTTCCATGCCTGCTTTTCTTTCATGTAAACATTGGATGGTTTTGGATTTATGATTCATCCATTAAGTCCTGACATATATTGTTGACTTCTTTCTTTCTAATAGTTTAAGCTTTTGGGGTCTAGTGACAAGCTAGCACAGTATTAGAGCCCAAAGCCATGGGTTCAAATCCACATTCAGGCCAATTTAATTTTTTTATTATACAATTGTTTGTTATCTTGAATCTTTTCTTCTCTTGACTCATTCTCGTTTGAGTCATTCTTCATTTGTTCCTATCTTGAGTCATTCTTGACTCATTCATGCCTTTGTTTACGTGGTCCGGGCCACGCATACCAACTGTTTGTTATCTCGAATCTTTTTCTTCTCTTGACTCATTCTCAGTCGAGTCATTCTTGATTTGTTCTATCTTGAGTCATTCTCGACTCATTTGTGCCTTCATTTACGTGGTCCAGGCCACAAATGAGAGGGAAGGGGGATGTTAAGGCCTAATGTACATTGTTGAGCTCCCTCCCTAACAGCTTAAGCTTTTGAGGTCTAGCAGTTAGTTAACATATTTATAAAGTGATGCAAATGGGCCAACTGATGGACCGAATTTCACACAATTTGCAGGTTATGGGGCTGGCCACCGAAAGTTTTGGACATCCATAGCCCAAGATCATCCTATTTGCATATCTACCTTTATATGTGAAGGTTTGCCAAGTTATATCTATGCTGTTAGCTTGCATTAAATATTTGATGTACAAAAATTACAATGTTGTAACTGTGTTGCCATGTTTAGTGCTGTTATTCTGTAAGTTATCTGAGACAGCAATTTCTGCTTATGGTTGATGATTTGGTATACCGAAAAATACACAAGCCTTAAGAAGTTGATCTGGAGGTGAAATAGTCAAAATCCAAGCCCAAATCATAGAGATAACATATCCCATCTATGAAATACAAGATCATGGAGACACATATGAAATGAGATTAGCTATTTAAATAAGCAATTCAAAGCATATAAAAATACCGTGGCATGCGAAGAATCTCATGAAAATATTCAAGTGCAGCAAACTTTGCACGCCTCTCATTACTTCTCAGAAGATAGAGAAATGGATCCACAGGAGTAACTTGTGATAAAAACTTTTTGCAGTTACCATTCAGACGCATGCACCTAACAAGAATCGCTGCCAAAGCTACACCTTCTTCTAAATTCTTGTTCATTGCAACATTTACAAGCTTTGAGAGAATCTGAGGAGAGCTAATAGCTGCCAAGTGCATGTTATTTGTTACATAGTCAAATGCAGTTACTAATACTTCAATCAAGGATATTGATGCTGATGTTGGTGTTAAAGGAAGTGACAAAGACCCCTTCTTCTGGCCATTGGAGTTGCAAGCAACCTCCACTAGTGCTGGTAGAATCTCTAGACCTTTTATCTCCGTAGGTGATGGATTTAGCAAATAGATAAGAATAGCAGCCTCTTGCACATTTCTCTTCAATGCACTGGCCAATATATTCAGATGTAAATCCTTTTTCTTAATGTCTTCTATAACTGCTTTGCCTTCTGAAATTAGAAGTAACAGCATAGATACTGATGCCCTAATGGGTTTTTCCTTTTCAGAAGTTGAAATAATGTGCAGTAATTGGTCAAGGATTTCTTGCTTTACTGAGCTATATCTAACCTCTTTCTTAGTGTTGAGCAATTCCCATATAGTTGCAACTTCCACATCAGCATCTTCACATTTTCCTTGACCTTCTGAGAAACATAGAATTGAAACTGGTTTTTCAGATCTTCCCAACAGTTCAGAGTGATTATCTTTTCCATAATTTGAGCTCTCATCACTCCAGTCTTTCTCACTGTTTGAAAAGTTTATTTTTCTCCTTGCAAAACTTCCTCGAGGAACAAATTCAGATATGCTATGTTTCTTTCTAAATTTAGATGAGAAATTGCTGAAGCATCTTAAATCATGTGTTGGTGATCTTCCTGTAGGTGTCCCATCTTCTACAGAACAGTTGGAAAAGGGATACGTCTCCACATCTCTCAGATCCAAGATTGAAAATCTTAAATTGTTGGGCGAACTATGTGATCTGCTAGATAACAGACAACCTGCAATTGCTTCGCAGACTTCCACATGCATTGAATAGCTTGGACAATCAGGAGGAGGTGTCTCTAGGCACTCAGGAGGTGAGCAATTGGGCAGGTAGTTCCTGTAATGATCAGCTGGCTGAATGTAAGAACACAATACAAATTACATAATAATTTTTTAATAAGAAACTGGTTACAGCAAGGTTCGTCATACCGGTCGGTACCATACCATACTAAGTGTACCGTACTGGTACCGAACCGGTATGCAGCCTCGTATAGTACTGACACTTAGTGTGCCTCACCGTCTCGTATATTACCACCTACTGACACTATCATAGGATGGTAGGGTCCAGCACCGAGATGGCGAAGCTTGGGTTACAGTAATAGCTGATGACAGATGCCATATAATATGTTATGGACATACCTCTCACCAGAATTAGATGCTGAATGATCGGCATACATTGTCAGGATCTTTTCTGGAATCTCTTTACCCTGCATTCTCATCTGATTCATGGGAATAGTGATCATTAGCAAATGACAGGTCCAGCAATTATACTAGTTTTTTTCCAATTTCTGTTATTTTTAGGATAAGTCCCTTTATTGAAGTATGATGATATAGTAAGCTTGGTTTTCTTATTGTAATTTTAGTCAATGTAGGTTTATCATTGGATCTTAGAATCCAATCTTTTATAATACACTGTTTCATTGACTCTACTTGCTGAATTAACCATATTCTTGTTGAGAAATAGACATTGAATGGCAGGCGTTGTCACACGTAGTTTTGAGTTTGGTTATATGGATCGAATTGTATTATCCATCAAAAAATTTGAGAACCTTACATGACCACATCTCAACCTGCCAATTCTGAATTGGTTCATTGGTCCTCAACGAGGCACTTTCCACAAAGGAATGGCTGCTTTGAATGCTAGAAGGCCAGTTGGCAGCACAAATTTTATCTTATCAGCCATATGGTTTAAGATCAAGCAACCCAGGAGACTGACAAAGCTACCTTATTAGCCAGGCAGTCTAGGTTTGCGCATCAAGTTATCTTATTATCTTTTAATAGAGTAAACCACAGAGTTCAAAGATAAAATTATGCAAATTGCATTACAACGTCCATGAATGTGTATGTGGATGTCTGCGCGTGTTACCTCTGAATCACTTGCTGCTGCAGATTCAACGTGGGAATAAAAGGAAACTGGTGAATCTGACTGGGACTCTTCCAGCATATCTTGGAGGCATCTGATGTCAAAGCTCTCATCGATTTCTTCGTGAAAATCCTCATCCAAATTTGTCAGAATGGAGTTCTCGTTTTTGGGTTTAGTAAAACCTTCATATTCCTCTGAATTGGCAGTAGAGGCTTTAATTTTCTCTATTTCTTTATTTTCTTTAGTATTATGCGGACACACCATCTGAGCCTGCACAGCAAACATAAAAAGAAGTGCCGATAAGATTGTCTTAGCAATTTTGCAGGCATCAACTGCACAGTTAAACAAATTTTTAGCTGGTTATTTTTACATGGTTGCTAAATTGAAGAAAAAGGAAGAGAATATAGTCTTCTTCGCTCCTTTCCATGAACTGGACATGTCAAATAAAATTATTTTCTGGCACAACCTGCATGTGAAATCATTTGTTATGCAGACATGCAACCAACCAACTTCTCCAACTAATAGTTGTATCTAGAACAGTGAAAATGAAGGATAAGTTAGTGTAGCCACCTCTGTAGAGGAGGCTATAGAACCTTAAACAGGGTATATAGCAGCCTCTTTTATACTGCCAAAGGAATTTTAACAGTATAGTATGACTTTTCAGTTGGGGGAGAGTGAAGTATCTGGTCTTGTCACTGTCAGACTGTCATATACCCAGTTTAAGGTTAGTCTTGCCTTCTCCATGAGGAAGACATTTCCCATTCTGAACAATTCTCTTTTGGAAACTAGCACTGAATGCTTCCTCTGGTTATTTCGTACCAGAAAATAGTGAATGAAGAACTTCTGGAGGGGATCTTCTTCTGTTAGTATGTAGTGATAACTATAACATAAACTTCTGACTTCATGATCAAAATAGGCATGTCAGGTAATATCTAGGATCATAAGATTGACATTCCTGAAGGCAAGTAAGGAACATGGATGGCGAATTTTTCTTATCATTCTTGTATTACCTTCTTCCCTTAATAAAATTTGGGCTGGGTATCCCTTCCCATTTGCTCATAAAAGAAAAAAGAAACACAAAATAGAACTCCTTGTCACTATGATAACTTTAAATCATTGTTCAGAAGTCAGCAATCTATTTGTTAATTTTAATGTGATCTGAATACTACATTATTTAGAACTTACCACCTGGAAATTTGGCCAGGTAGGCACTTGTCCCAGGGAGTTCAGACATCGGGTGCTCGCAAAACTTCTGTACCTGTTTCAACAACAATGATCGAGGATAAGAACCTGCACGAGTGGTAAGCTTCTCCAAAATAATCTCATTCCACCATTTTCAGTTCCTAACTGTTCTGCTTGCAAGATGTAGTTATCTGAAGCAAATAAAAAAGCAGAACTTTAGAAAATTATACATTGTGAATGTTGGATTTCATGCTTTCGGTCTTCAGTTCATGATTGTAAATTTTTTTGAGGTGCTTACAAGAAGCATTGAATCTAGCATCTTCTGCACTACAAAGCACCAACGCCAGGCAAACCATGTAACTATAGTTATATGATGAATCGACTGCAGAATTTACTCATAAGGTACATACAATACATGTGCCTGCTTGGTGTCGGTATTGTAGGAGTATCTTAAGTTGTGGGGTTTGCTGCCATGGTAATTTTAATGCAGCTGCTGAGTGCTGGCTTTAACAATTTGGTTATCTTTCCAACAACCTTTTCCTCAACAAACTTTAAGCTGACAGGTGGGTATGATCATGCCCATGGTGGCTGTTGCTGTCATCTTTTTGCAGCCATGGCGCATGTTGCGTCGATAGAACTATAGAGTTTCCATTGTAAATCCATAACCATTAGAAGGACATTTGTGAGAGTTTTATCTTTCATTCAAGCCCAAGCTCATACTGAAAAGCAGACTACAGCTTTTTCAGGTTATGGAAATGTTATAGTAGTAAGTTGGATTACTCACTGCAGATTCTGCAATTCCCTGCTACAGTTTTCGGCCTTAATCCATGGAGGAGTCTCCCCATAGGAAACGACCCGATAGTACATCAACCAGTCCTTGTACCTCCTCCCCTGCTGCTTCGCCGCCTCATCGATGGCTTCCTCGGTGTCTCCAATTGTCAGCAGAGAGCCAAAAAGAGCTCGCCACAGGCCCGGCGCGAGCTCCATTCTGACCAGCCGAGGGAAGACCAGCACTGACTGGAGGAAGTGCATGGTCATCTGCCACTCGTCCCCCCGGAGCTTCCGAACCAAGGAGAGGTGGAAGTAGGAGCAGCAGACGATGCATCGGTTCTCGATCCCGGCCACGCTCCCATCCTCCTCCATCAGCGCCGGTACCTGGAGCATCTTCTCGGAATTCGCGAGCCGAGAATTACGTTCTTGTTGGCAGTTGGATCGGATTGCAAGCTCGATGTTCTCGATTCCCCAGTAGAGGTTCGAAAGGACCGAGTGCTCGGAGAATTCGAAGCGATCATGGTTGGACATGGTAAGGTTTGAGCTGCATTTGAGCTTGAGAGACTTCCTAGCGGCAGGGTCCGAGAGGAACCGGTGAATGTGGCGATTAACCAAGGACACGAGGGACCAGATGGAAGCGAAGTCCAGTCTATCGTCAGGATGCGAATTGGAGGTGGAAGAGAGTGAAGAATTGGAGGCAGGAGCCATGGAGTAGGAGAATTGGGAGAGGGGAAGAACTTGGGAGAGAGATACGAGAAAGAGAGAGAGAGAGGTGTTGTTTGTATTGGAAGAAGGGAATGGAACGTGGGATGGAACATTCGCTCGTGACTGCCCGCAGACAAAATCCAAAAACTGATGCGGCCCGGCGAAGGCAACTTGACGATAACGTGACGGTTCTTTGGCTTCCATCTTCCCTCCAAAAAGGAAAGAGATGACTTGTCATATTTGTTTCTTTTTTTTTTACTTCCCTTCCGCAGAAGATTAGGATGGTAGGACGCAGATGCCCCTGTGATTTATTTTTTTCTTCTAATCCTGTAATTATCTGCTCTCCAGCTCTCACCTCTCTTAATTATTTCTTAATTATAGTTTTCCTTCAGTTATTCGCAAATATTATCTAAACATTGCTGCTTTTGTTCTTGATCATTCATGTTTTGCATGGAAGATAGCTATATCAACTTTTATGTGATTGATAATTAATTATTTCTGCGTCTTATTATTTTTTCTGTAAGTTGGAATATTTCTGGCTTGCTAAGCTATAGGCAAATATCAACCGGAGTTCCATACGTGGATGAAAGTTATTGTTTAGAGATTTTATGAAATAATCTTCCTCGATGCAAAACACGTTATCAATCAAAGTCCTCATCCTCC
Organism: Phoenix dactylifera; assembly: GCF_051530095.1. Classification (NCBI taxonomy): domain Eukaryota; kingdom Viridiplantae; phylum Streptophyta; class Magnoliopsida; order Arecales; family Arecaceae; genus Phoenix; species Phoenix dactylifera. The sequence continues at coordinate 12,840,290 of NC_143206.1, read as the reverse complement.
TATGACAGGGGAGGAAATTAAAGTTACATCTTATGTGTTAATTTGAAAGCTGGTAAGTTCGTTGTCATATTTAATAGATAAACATGCAAAAAAAAAAATGATCATGGTCATGCAATAATATGCTATAGCAATGTAAGATCTTACTTTTAAATTAAAATTTTCCTCTAAACTTTTTCAGTTTACAGGGATGTTTTGGGAAGTGAAAGTGTGACAATAGTATCCTTTTCCTCAAAAAAAAAAAAAGTGTGGCAACAGTACAAATGGTGGCTATGGGCGTGACATCAGGACCATGTTTCTGTTGTTTCTCTTGGACCGATATGATCAAAGTCATCCAATAATGATGCTACGGCAGTCTAAGAACAGCAGTCTAAGATTTTGCTTTAAATTTGAAATTTTTATCAAAGGTTTTTACAGTTTAGAGGATTGTTTACGAAGTAAAAATATTCGACAATAGTACAAATAGTGGGTATGGACGTAACACCTGGAGCATGTTTCTGTAGTCTCTCTTGGACTGTGATAAGAAATTTAATAGACTAGAAATTGCTGACTAATCTGAACAAGAAGTCACTGTTCTGGACGCTCAAATTTGCTTGGCACCAATCTCATTGTCTTCTTTCACATGTCTGTACTCCCCACTTTTTGCATCAGTTACTCTTTAATTCTCTGAGACCATGCAATTCTCATGTACTATTTCTCTAAGCTTGTAGCTTAGGGAATGGGATCTTCAACTTATCTAGCAGAAAAGTTGGTAAAAATGAGATGTTGTTATAAGAGTTGAATCTTTTATTTTAAATTACCAATCCACTAGTTAAAATATAGAACTGATGTTCGCAGATTCAGTGTTTAAACTCTAGTTGCTTCTCAGTCCTCACACATTGCAAGCATGTAATTTTATGGTGTAAACACAGATAGCAACGTGCTATATTGTCATCATGAAATTGATGTATGCACAGCGAAATCTACCATATTCCCCGGAGCAATAACGAGAGCCAGAGAGAAAGGGAGAGAGGCGAATTAGATGGACGGTATATGATCCCAGAGAGTTGCATATACTTGTACACACCACTCAAATTAGTATACCAATAAAAGAAGGAAAGTGTTCAGATGCATGCCTGATACTTTTAGCGTTAATAAGGTTAGAGAGAGAAGGGGCTGAGGAAGAGAAATCATTGTGGAGGCTTCTTTTTGCTTCTCTTCTAAGACATGATTATGTGAAAAAAAAAAAAAGCTACACGAAATTAAGTCCTGTTAAAAAAGGAAATCTGATTGCAAAATCCCCTATTTTGAAAATAGAGAGGAGATAAATGCCTACAAATTTTAAACATATCTTGCCCTTTGTTTATAAACCAACATTAATAACTCCAAACGCATGTTCATTACCAAAAAAAAAAAAAAAAAGAAATGAAAAAACCTCCACAACTCTGGAAGTGATACTAATTGACTCAAGTTGCATCAGGAGTAGCTTTGAATATACATTAACATCAAATCCCATTCTTTATCATAGCCATGCCGAACTTACGAGCTGCATAAGATGGGTATTGGCACTACACTATAAAATCAAATCTTAGTTTAAAGCTTAGGAGTCTAACAAATTCTATGAAGAATCCACTAATAAAGCCTTCATGATGATTCTTTCTTAGTAACTTACAGACCTAGAGTGTTTCCCTTCCTTAGCCTTTTCTTCTGTCAAAAAGTGGTTCACAACCTGTCCATTTGGTCCCTGTCTAAAAGGATTCTGGAATGGCCGCAATCTTTTTATTATTGACTTTTGTCATGTTATAACACTAGGTGGCTCACAACAACCTGTACATAGGGTGTGATGATAAGGATATGTCGAACCCCATTATCTAACTTCTTTGACACAGTAAAACCTCACATTGTGCATCAATGACAGCCCACTCCCTTCCCTGTTGCCATAACATTTCAACCTATAAGAATCCAATTGTGCTCAGAAAAATCAATATTCCTTTTGGCTATCATTTAGAACATTATTGGCTAAAGTGATGGCAACTGTTATGAATACAGTTTGGAATGGAAACTGATCTGTATCTCTTTCATCAGACATCTAATTAGATGCTCTATGGGATCAGTCAGCATTGTTGACCTCCACTGTTCTATGTGGAAGAAGTCACATGCGTAATGACAACTTGTAAACTCCATAAATTTATAAGACAAGACTCATGCAATTTTTTTTTTTTTTTTTTTTTTTGATGAAGAGGGAGGCAAAGCCACCGGCCCTTTTTAGAAAAGAAAAGTTTACATAAATTATTAATAAAAGATTTGCAAAAATAAATAAATAAAAGAGCAATAAATTTTTTTTATAAAAGATACTAGTATGTAAATAGACCTGTTAAACTATTCAACAAGCGGATCAATCTCCTAAGTAATTTGAAGGATCTCTGTATTTTCGATGTGCAACTATATAAGCTCTAATTTTACTCCTAAGTTATTTCAGATATCAGGCAAGCCAAAAACTAATTTTCCACAGCCACAGCTACCATATTTGGGGATAACATCATAAAAAAAAGAGTTGCATGAAGACAACGATTTGAAAGCACCAATATGGAATCAAGAAAGTCTCCTTTTCACCAGGGTCCCTTAAGCTGCACTTAAATCCTTATAATCTAGATTAAGGTAGTATGAGCTCAAATCTTTTTCGACAAAAAAAGATTAGAACTTACATCCGAATCCGTGAGCCAACATATATTGCCAGGGAAATTCATCCCACCACCATAGAATGATTGCTCCATGGTCCTGCCAAAAATTTACTCCCAACTTTTTCTTCTTCCA